>NC_053427.1:43441415-43790119 GCF_007990345.1 Gossypium hirsutum
ATAATATCAAAAATAATTTCTTCACCCTCAGATTAGTGGTCTCCCGGACGAGTGTTCTTTAAGTGATCGAGCCTCCTAGAGAATACGGGTGCAATAAGGATTTAGCCCGTACGGATAGTCCAATTAAGGACTGAATTTAGCTTGGATTGGAAATCCAGATCCAAGTTCATGAGAGCAATTATTGTTAAAAGGGATTTAGCCTAGACTGGTAATCCCGACAATGCTCTATGAGTTAATACTACGAGGGATTTAGCCTGGACTGGTAAACCCGCTGTAAGATGTAAGGTTCGCGGGAGTGCGTACTTGAGATGATCACTTGTATGACTTGACAGCAATTGGGCTATGCATTGAGATTTCCAAGGCATTCAATAGATTAACATGAGAATAGAGAATGAAAATATTGAATTGATGAGCTCATCTAAAACTAATGACATGAGGTATTGATATGAGACTAACTTGATGATTAAGTTCACGTGATAGGGAAACTATTTCATACCTATTGGAATTATTGCCTAATATGGTTGTATGCTAATTAGACAGTAAGTTTACTTTCCAGTTATCCAGACTTACTAAGCATGTAAATGCTTACCCCTCTTTCCTTTTCATTATTTTTTTCAGAGCTTGAGGACTCGTGAAGGTTGAAAGATAGTCGGAGCTTTGTCAACACTATCAACTTGTCTTATTTTGGTATATAGAAACTTTTGTTTCATTATAATGGCATGTATAGGATTTTTGGTTATTTTGTTATATGTGTCATTTGGCTAGCCAATGTAAAGGCTTGAATGATATGCTTTCACCATTTTGTATTGGATATGAGGTATGACTCATTTTAATGTAGGTTATAAACCTACTAAATATGCATGGTTATGTGTGAATGTTTCTTGTGAATGCCAAATGTGTTATACCATGAATGAACATGAGAATGATGGTCAAAAGAATTGGGAATGGTTTAGGTCATAAAGGTCATGAGTTATAAAATGTGTTTATTGAAAGAGTAATCCCTAAAACAAAGAGGGTATTATGATCATAGTTTAAAATGTGACATGTAGTAACGTGTATGCTCCCGGCCAAGAAAGTTTAAGGGTACAACTATACCTTGTTAAATTTCCAAAGACCATAGTAGTATGTATAGATGTTAGAGGGTGATAAAAGGCTTGGAAAAATAGCCCTTAAAAGGTCCACACGAGTAGACACATGGGTATGTGTCTAGGCCGTGTGTAACACCCGGTCAACCCTCATGGGCGTGTTGCTTGGCCGTGTGTCCCCTGCACCTAGAATTATAGGTTAGTTTGCATGGTAGTAAATACACGGGAAGAGAAATGGCCGTGTGTCTCAACTGTGTGGAGGACACGGCCTAGCAGATGGGCGTGTGCTTGGGCCGCGTAGCCCCAAATGGGTGATGACGTCATAAACAAAATGTTTGTGTTTTTTCAGAAAGGGTGATGACACGGGCGTGTCTAGGACGTGTAAGGGACACGGGTGTGTGCTTGGCCGTGTGAAAACCCCTGGAGGTTCAAAATGGAAAATAAATCAAATAATTCAACACGAGTGAGGGGCACGAGCGTGTCCCCAAGCACAAAGGCGTGTGCTTTGCCTCCACACGGGCATGTGAGGCATAACCTTAGGAATTTTACTAAAATTTTCTATAGTTTTCGGTCTAGTCCCTGACCACTAATAATGCTCGATTTGGGCCCCGTAGGCTCATAATATGGACAATACGATTTTGTTTAATTGGTTTGAATTTGGAAATGAAATTTTATAACTCGTATTTTTAAAATGTCCGAGTATGTGTCTGAAAATGCCTTGCACTTTGTCCCGGGCTTAGGTACTAGTAAGGGGTGTTATAGTTACTGTCATCGAGATGGGCTCAGGCCCAATCTGATATTGATATTGTAATGTGCTAAGGCCCTAACTGAAACTGAACCATTACTGAGATGGGATTAGGCCCAGATTGTATTTGCTCACTGTATGGTTGTTGATTTGGGATTACACACTTAGTTTTCGTAAACTCACCCTTCCGTTGATCTACGCAAGTAATCCCTAGACTTAGGTGGATCGGTGCAGTAGGGGACTTAGAGGTGGCCACACAACTGCTATTATTTTTCCATTTGACTTTAATCATAAGTATTATTAGTTGGGATATTTTTATTGTAATAAGGCTTCTTTGGATTTTATTTTCAATTTGGGATTTTATTTGTTTTGATTTAATACTACTAGCAGTAGGAAAAGACGCGAGTTTTCAAAAAGATAAATGCTTTTCAAAAATACCATGAATACGCAATCTGTTTTAAGAGCTTCCGAAAGAAACCACGTTTTGAAACTTTAATGACATTTTAATATGATAATCTTTTTGACAAACGACTCACATTTTAAAAATGAACAAAACGTCTTAAAATCTTCTTAAAGATCACACAAAGAGGTTAAATAGAGAATGGGTTTTTCAATGATAGCGCACTTAACGAAAAACACTCCAATATGACATCGCCAGATTTGGCCATAATGTTCAGGCCAGGTTTGGGGTGTTACATTTAATGGTATTAGAGCTAGGTTGCAAAACTCGGCTGTGGATTTGGGTTTCTTTTAAAACTTGGAATTTCTAAAAGAACTGTTTCAAATTATTTGAAGCATTTTTGGGATGTTATACTGAATATATGGTACATCTAGTCTCTAGTGCCGATTCTGTAAGTCTTCTAAAACTGTTGTTTGTTTAAATTGAAATGCTGAGACTACTGTAGGTAGTAGACTGTACTAAGACACTCTAGTTAGAGTAAACTAAAAATTTTAGTAAGACTGCGATCTGCGAAAACGAACTCTGAAATACTAATACTATCTCCCATAAAATATCTATTAATAAACACTAGAACTGTAAACTGATTCATAAAATTGTTAATACAGGCAAAACGTAATTCGATAATGAGCACCATAGGTACTCGCAGAAGAAGTACAAGAGGCCATGGTGGAGGCCGTGGAGGTGCTCGAGCTGGGTCCTCGTCATCTGGCAATATGCCCAATCTGGATGCAAGTGGGAAGCCAGTGTCGCCCGCTACTGTGGCTGGGGAAGATGCAGTGTCCCAGACTATTGCTAAGGATTTTGGAGAAGGTCGTTGGGCCCAATTCTGGTGCTGTGGGCCAAGGGTTGGTTACGGAATGACTCCGGTCTAATAGAGCAGAGATTTGTAGCGATATTGCTGGAGTTTCCCCTAATGTGGCTGAGGATTGGATTGACGCACTGTCCCTATCTATTTATGGACTGTACTGAGAATACTTAAGTTAAATTTGGTAGTGTTTTGGAATCAGAGTGCGCAACGAGAGTGTAGTGGTGTAGTCTATGTTATGCGACTGATCTGATAGTTGGAAATTTCGGGGACAAAATTTATTTAAAGAAGGGTGAATTGTAACGCCCTGAATTTTGGACCTAGAAGTATTAGGTCTTGAGCATGGGAATAGTTAGGAGGCTGCACATAAATGTCTAGTTGTGCAAGAAAGTGACACAAATGACTATTTGCTTTAGTGGTTAAGTGTCCTGGGAAGAGTCTGAGAAGTCTTGGGCTCAAGCCTTGGCTTGTGCAAGAGTTTTGTTTTTAAATGAATAAACTTTGTCTCTAGTTAGTAGGTTTTTAAATAAATGTGGGTATTTTATGTTAAAAAGGGCCTGCTGGTCTAAGGGATAAGTGGCGTGTTACTGTAACCTGAAGTCTGAAGTTCGAGTCCTGCTATGCTCAAGAGAGTGTTTTATTTTGCTGCTGAGGTCGTGTGGGAGTTTTTGTCAACCTGAACTACTAAAGTGTTGTAGTGAGATTTGAATTAGGTGGTTGAGGGAGGAGTGGACGGTTTTGAGGGATTTTAGGAGGAAAATATGGGAATTTGAAGTTGTGGGAGAGTTGGTGCTGAATTGGTATTCTGGTCACTCAAGAATTCGACTTTGGTTGGTAATTGCTCTCCATTTTGGTTGCTGTCAACATTCTTTTTGGTCATTTTCACTTTTTGAGGCGAAATAGTGTTGGGGTTCATTCAGGTATTTTCTTTCTTTGCTTTTCGACGTTGTTCTCCCATTCGAATATCTTTCCCTTGTTAGCTGATTCCCTTTTCTTCCTCTACTCTTCTACCAAGCGTGCTTTCCCTGTTGCCTTTGGCCGAATACCCTTCTTCCCTCTCTCTTAATCAGTTTTTACTTTGGCCAAATACTCCCTCTTCCCTCGCACTCAATTCTTTTCTCTTTTTCACCTTGTTGCTTTGGTCGATTCTCTTCTTCTCTCCCTCTCTCTCAATCGGTTTTGCTTTGGTCAAATATTACTCCTTCTCTTACCCTTATTGTGCCGACTTCTACTTCAATACTCTCTGTCGATTTTGTAGTTATTACAGCTCCTCTCCTTGTTTTGTTGGTTATCATCTGCTTCACGATTCTTAGCTCTCTTTTGGAGTCGACCGAGGGACTAGAGATCATCATTGACGCAATAGGGAAGGGGAACCTTCTGTTATTGGATTGACAGTATGGACTGTTTCATTGGAAGTTGAATATCTTGTTGGGTTTAGATTAATTAGACTGTGTAGTGATTAATTGAATGTCAACTTGATCCATTATAGGTACTTGGAGTGCTCACATGTAGTTAGGCGATAGAACAGACAAGGTGTGTGAAAACACTACTCCTAATCATAATTCAGCAAAAAGCCGAAAAGTGTGTACAGTCGACACCACATAGGTGTGCAGCTACCCGTGTGACTAAACACGGGCATATGACTGACGAGGCTGACCATTTGCGAATTCATGGGTTGGGTCGTATAGGGCCGAATTGGGCCATGTGGGCCCTAAATGGGTAAACCACATAGACATATAGAAATTATTGGGCCAGACTGTGTAATACATACGACCAAGGCTATTTTGGGCCGTGTAGGCCATACGGACCTGTGGGCCTTTATGGGCCCACTATATGGGCCGTAGGCCCATTTTCACTATTTTACTAATAAGGTTGTACGAGTGGCCCGAGATGACTGTGGACCTACTATTGGGTCAGTAAGTTTACCTAGACCCTTTATTTGATAAAATGACAATTTTGCCCCTATGTGATGTATAACTGTTTTAGCACGCTATTTTAACTGGATAGAGTTCATGTGTAATAGTATGATATGACATGACATGTTGCATGATGCGTTGTATAGGGATAAGTTTAATATGATTAGAGGAAGTGTATTGTACTGGCAACTCTGCTGCAAATACTGTTTAGTGCCGCAGCCGGTACTACCTGGAGTGAAGGGATATGTGGGTTGATTATATCCCTACATGGACTGTAGGGTTGGACGAAGATGGAGTGTAGACGATGGTTGGGTAGGATTTCTTGATTGCACATCTGTACTGTTACTGTCACTGAGATGGGCTCATGCCCAATCTGATACTGATATTGCAATGGGCTAAGGCCCTAACTGAAACTGAACCATTACTGAGATAGGCTTAGGCCTAGACTGTATTTGTTCACTGTATGGTTGTTGATTTGGGATTACGCACTAAGTTTTCGAAAACTAACCCTTCTGTTTATCTGCGCAGGTAATCCCCAGACTTAGGTGAATCAGTGCAACGGGGGACTCAGAGGTGGCCACACAACTGCTATTATTTTTGCATTTGATTTTAATCATAAGTATTATTAGTTGGGGTATTTTTACTGTAATAAGGCCTCTTTAGATTTTATTTTTAATTTGGGATTTTATTTGTTTTGATTTAATACTGCTAGCAGTAGGAAAAGATGCAGGTTTTCAAAAAGATAATTTTTTTTCAAAAATACCACGAATACGCAATCTGTTTTAAGAGCTTCTACAAGAAACAACGTTTTAAAAATTTAATGACATTTTAATATGATAATCTTTTTGACAAACGACTCACATTTTGAAAATGAACAACGCATCGTAAAATCTTCTTAAAGATCACACAAAGAGGTTAAATAGAGAATGGGTTTTTCAACGATAGCGCACTTAACAAAAAACACTTCAATGTGACATCGCCAAATTTGGCCATAACGTCTAGGCTGAGTTTGGGGTGTTACATTAGAGCTACGATTTTATCGATTCTCAGAGTAAACGTAGCATGTACGAGTCTAACTATACATGCCATTATATAACCTGTGATAGTGTAGTATCTCTTAACCGTTTTAAAATATGTTTTCATATAGCAATGAGATCAAACCGAGCTGACTCTGATGAAGTAGAAAGTAACGCGCAAGCCTTTGGTCACGGAGCACTGTTAAGTGGTTTGAGGCCCGTATCTGAGGGCCGGGGAGGGGAAGCGGATTAAGCTTTCTTTCAAATGATTAGTGAGTGGTTTACCGAGTTCATACGAATGACCTCCAGCTCACCTGTTCCCCAATTGGTTCCTATTGTTCCCTTAGACGTGCAACTGTATGAGCTAAGAAACCGCCAGTCGACAAAATTCACAAATATGAGGTTGAAGAATGTCGAGCTGCAATTAATGATGATACTAAGAGAATCGAGTTTTGGTTAGAGAATACTATCTGATTTTTCGATGAGTTATCTTATACACCAGCTGAATGTACAAAGTGTACAATATCTCTATTAAAAGATTCGACTTACTGGTGGTGGAACACGTTAACTTTAATAGTGCTGAGAGAGTAAATCACTTGGGAATTCTTTCAAACTGAGTTCCAAAAGAAATACATTAGTTAGAAATTTTTGGATCAGAAACATTAATAATTTCTTGAGCTCAAGAAGGGCCGTATGATAGTGTCTGAGTATGAATAGGAGTTTGTTCGTTTGAGTAAATATGCTCGAGAGTGCATTCCTATAATAGCTCATTTTTAGTCAAATCAGAATAGTGGTTTTGGGACCATAAATTCGAGGTCAAAATAATTATTTTTTTATTATTTTAATGTCTATAGCATGGTATTATGATTGTGTAAAAATTTCGTTAAGAGATTTTATCGTTTGCTTACTTAATTTGATAAATAGGACTAAATCGCGTAAAGTGTAAAACTTGAGTTCTAATAGTTAAAGGTGTCTAATATGGAACTTTAAAGTGGAGGCCCTTATGTGGTAAATAGCCCATTAATATGTTAGTGGATGATAATGGCTTTCTAATTTTGAAATTTATGATAATTTTTAAGGTTAATTTTGGTAATTAGTAATTAAAGTTAAATTAAATAAAACAAATGAAAATTTTCATTCATTCATCTTATCCAAATCGAAATTAGCGCATAAAGAAGCCATTTTCATTCTTTACATTTGGCCAAGCTTGTGTGTGCAATTGGTGAGTGATTTTTGTCTCGTTTTTAATGATTTTTATGTTTTCGGAGTCGTTGTAACTTAATGTAGCTAGCCCAGGGACTAATTTGTGAAACTGTTAAAAGTGTAGGGTTTTACCATTGATGAATATGTGTTTATTTTGATGTTTGATGATAGAAAATGAATGGTTCTTGTTAGATAAACAACATTTGTTAAGTTATTTTTGATAAAATTGTCAATTAGGGATTTATTTGTAAAATGTGTAAAATTCATGGTGAAATGTGTGAAATAATGAAAATTTTGGGCTACTATGGGTCTATATGAAATTTACCCAGCATGCGTTAGACTCAATTGCATGAATTTGTATTTTTATGAGCTAGGGACTAAATTGTAAATAATTCAAAATTTAAGGGGAAAAGTGTAATTTTTCATAATATGATTTTCGGGTTAAATTAAATGGAATGATAATTAATTAAGTTAAATTTGATTATATATGGATCAGGAAAAGCAAAGTTTGGAATTAGATTGGGGAAAAACAAAATAGTGGATTGATAGCTCGTTTCTCTCCATATAAATCTGAGGTAAGTTCATATGTTAATAAGCATTAATATAATTGTGATTTAAATGCTTATTTTGTAATAGTCCGATTTAGACCCTAGTCAGAATAGCGGTTTCGAGACCACATATCCGAGTCATAAAAATATTTAAATATTATTTTTCGTGTTTATGATATGTGAATGAGCATGTGTGAAAGTTTCATATGAAAATTTGATCATTTGTGTGCTTAATTTAATAAAAGGACCTAATCGTGTAAAATATAAAAGTTGCCTACTATATGTTAAAAGTGCTTATTTGATTTGGCTTTATAATTGTGAGGTCCTTATGTGGTTATTTGACCATTAGAATAATGGATGGACAAAAATGCCCATTATTAGTGGAATTTTAATGTTATGAAATAAGATTAAATTAGTAAATGTGTAAATTAGTTAATAATTTAAGAAACAAAAGACAAATTTGATTCATTCATCTTAATGGCCACCGAAATTGAAGAATAAAATTAAGGTTTAAAGCATAAAAACATTCGGCACTTTGAAGATCAATTAGGTATGTGAATTTTGATTCGTTTTTGATAATTTCCACATTTTTGTAATCGTTGCTTCGAATACTATCAAGCCTATGTCTCAATTTCAGATTTTTTTAATGATTTTGAAATGTGCCATTGATGAAACTATGAGTTTTGTAAAATTAGTTGTTGGTAAATGGAAGATATGTGTTGGGTTAACATGTTTTGTCTTTGGATTTTTAATGATTTTGAGTAAAATGGGTCAAATTGTGAAATTTGTAAATTGAGGGACTAAAATGTGAAATAAATGAAATGTGTGGACTATTATGAGTACTAGGAGAATTCGGCTAGGCATAAGTATATGCAAATTATGTGTATTTTATGATTTTGTGAATTAGGGACTAAATTGTGAAAATGTGAAAATGTGAGGGCTAAATTGCAAAATACCTTAAATGTGTGTATTTGGATTGATTTGAATGGTTTGGTGAATAAAAGAGTTAATATTTAATTTATATAGATCAAGAAAAGAGGAATTCGGAATTAGATCGGGGAAAGTCGAAAGTCATAGAGTAGCCTATTTTGTCTATCCGAATCTGTACGAGGTAAGTATGTTATAAGAGCATTATTTATTTATATATAATGCTTAAGAACAATTAAATTGCATTTGTGGTTACTAGATTGGTGGTAACAAGTATGTCGATTTTGAAAATGGCACTTAGGGTGTGAGTTACTGAGGATGGCACTTAGTGTGCGAAACATCCAGAAATGGCTCTTAGTGAGCAAATTATCGAGATGGCACTTAGTGTGCGAGACATCCAGGATGGCACTTAGTGTATGATACATTCGAGAAGGCACTAGGTGTGTGAAACTTTGAGAAGAATACTTTGGTTGAAAGGCATTGTTTGTGCAATAGCAAACATCAGGCATGTAGAAGTTGAGAGACGTAAGTGGGTGAAAGGTTTGTTAGAAATCTCGAAAGATGTGTATGTTATTATGAATTGGTAATGTTTATGTATATAGATGAGTTATTATCATACTAGCTTACTTTGTGTGTTTATTATCTATTTTATAGATATCGAAGCTATCGGGAGATCGTCGAGGATCGTCACCACACTATTGAATCATATTTTCGTACCATTTTTAAAGTGTAAATATTGAAGTATGGCATGTATAGGCTAGAAATACTTTGTTTATGTTTTGAAATGTGTATACATCTAGCCATGAGATTTGACTTGATTATGGATATGTATATGAATGAGTTTGTGGTATGAATTAAGTGTTCGAACTTATGGTTGAAAATGCTATATGGTATGTTTGGAATGCCAAAAGAAATGGTCAATGTTGATAAGTCTGTTTAAGTCTTGATCATGAGGCTAATTGATGTATTGAAACATGTGCCTTAGTATGATTTTAGTTTATATTGCTTACGAATTGGTTGATGAATTGAGATTGGAATGGTTGTTAATATTATGGCATAATTAGTATATGGTTTGGGTTAGATATTGGATGAAATTGTTGTGCAAATTTGCTTGATTTGGTGCTTGTAGGTTTGACCCAATTTGGGGTGGCAAATTGGCTATTCAAATGGCCTATTTTTGTCCACATAGGTAGAGACACGAGCGCGTGTCTCAGCCGTGTGCGACATACAGTCATGTTGCACAGTCGTGTGTCCCCTAGGGTACCCTAAAAATTGTAAGTCAGGCTTGAGCACAGCCAAGGCACACGGGCGTGTGGCTAGCCGTGTGGCCCAAGTCAGTTTCGACCATGGCCAAGGCACACGGGTGTGTCTTATGGCCGTGTGTGTAAGTCAGTACGTATGCCCTATTTTGACACGGCTTAGACACACCGGCGTGTCAAATTCCTTGTGAGGCCCACGGCCTATTCACACGGGCGTGTGACCTGTACTTGCTTGAAAAATGTTTAAGTTTTGGAAAAGTTTTGTATGTGTTCAGTTTAGTCCTGACCATTTTCTAATGCATGTTTATGGTCTCGATGACCTATATAAGGAACTCTATATTGATGTTTAATCTCTGATTCTTTGATGCTTATGAAATGTATGTTATTTGTTCTGTTTTGTTCGGTAAGGCCTCTAACCCTAGTCCAATGACGGATACGGGTTAGGGATGTTGCATATTTATTGAATTAATTGTGAAGAAGATCTTATGGAAATGTTCGACGAAGATTTGACAATGTTTAAATCCCGGTTGAACCTTAGGAATATAGGATACAAATGACATCAATAAGGGTTATTGTGTTTGGGTGCTGGTCCGTGCGTTCTACCAGTGGCTGAGTTATTCGGCATGTGTTGTGAATCCTTATCAGCTTGTGTGAGCAGCACCGTGTAGTTACGTCTTGACCGTCAGCTTATGTGAGCAGACCCGTTGATAGCTCGAAAGTGAGCATTTTAAGAGATATGAGATTGAGATGGCTTCGGCCTGGTATTGGCACTTGGGGTGCGAGATTCCAGAGTATCCAATATTATTCCAAATGGTTCAACTGGTATATTGAAGATATGAAACGGTAAGAGATTGATACATATCAGTGAAGGTATGTACGTACACCGTATAAGCATGGAATCTATACAGTTTGTGAGTTACATGATCTAGTATGTGAATGAACATGTATTCACCTCATGATTAAATTAAGTTGTAGTGTTTTATGATAGATAACTTAATTTGTGAATTAATGGTAAGTTATATTTATTAACCATACAAGCTTACTAAGCTTTATAGCTTACTCTTTTTACTTTTTCGTGTTTTATAGTAATTTAGAAGCTTGCTCAGATTGGGAGTTGTCGGAGATCTCATCACACTATCTAGCTGTCATTTTGGTACTTTTGAACTTGTGTATTTGGTTAGATGGCATGTATAGTTATTGTGGTTAATATGGTCTATATGTTGGTAATGGATTTAGCCAACTGATTTGGCTTGTAAATGATAAATTTTTGGTTGTGTATAGCCATGTGATTTGGCTTATTTTGGTATATTTGGTTATGTATATATATGTGCAAATGGCCTTTTGATATGTTGTGTTTAATTTCTATGAGAATGCTTGTTTTGAATTGGTATGTTGAGTACCAAACGGTTGAGTTTGAGATATGGTATGCATGTGGATTTAGGTAAAATAGTGCATAGCTGAAAGTGTAACAGTCTGGTTTTAGCTAAATCAGAACAGTGGTTTCGGGACCATAAATCTGATGTCAGAAAATTATTTTAATATTATATTTTGTGTTTACAGCATGTAATTTGATATGTGTGAAAATTTCGCGAGTTAATTTTATCGTTTAATTGCTCAAGTTGAGAAAAAGGACTAAATCGCGTAAAATGCAAAAGTTGCATTCTAGTAGTTAAAGATGTCTAATAGCTTTGACTTTTAATTACGGTGGCCTTAAATGGTAATTAAATTAAACCATTTAAAATATTGGTAGACATATATGGACTTATAATTGGGTGTTTTTAAATGTTTTACTAAAGGTTATTTAAGTAATTTGATTATTAATCATATAATAAATAAAACAAATTAAAACCATCACCTAATATCATCATCCTTAACCGATTTTAAAGAGAAGAAAACCATCCTTTTAGGTTTTCCATTCGGCTATGGTTCAATAGCTAATTATGGTACGATTTTTGCTTGGTTTTTGATGATTTTTACATTTTTGAGATCGTTGCTTCGTATTCTAGCTAGCTTGTTCCTTTAATTTCAAAATTTTTAAAGATTTTGAGAGTTGTCATTGTTGAATCTATGAGTTCTTTGATGTTTGATGATAGATTATGAAAGCTTGATGATAGTTTTACATGTTTTATTAAGTGATTTTTTATGAAAATGCATAATAGGGATTAAATTGTGAAATATGCAAATTGAATTGTTGAAATGTGAAATAAATGAAAGTTTGGGCTGTTAAGGACTTATATGTAATTCGACCAAACTTGGGTTTTGTTGAATTGTGTGAATTTTGTGTATTTGTAAAATAGGGACTAAATTAATTAAATGTAAAAGTTTAGGGGCTAATGTGTTAAAATGCCCCAATGAGTAATTTTGGACTAAATTGAATGAGTAGATGAATAAATAAGTTAATTTTGAATTCATATAGATCAAGAAAGAAAGAATTCAGATTTAGATAGGGGAAAAGCAAGGTTGTCGAATAGTCGATCCTATCCGTCAATTCTGAACATGAGGTAAGTTCGTATGTAACGAGCTCTATTATAATCGTATTTAAATGTTGTGATATTGCATAAATTGTAAATTTTAGACCATGAACTTTTTCGACTATGATTTGGTATTGGAAATTCCCAGGAACCTTAGGAATAGTCTAGGATATTAATGACATGTCCTTAGGGTATTAAATTGGCTTCAGGCTATGATATCGTCACTTCGGATGTGAGTTATACCTTGATTTGGCTACGGGCCATGGTATAGGTACTCCGGGATAAGTTACCTTGATTTGGCTTCGGGCATGGTATAGGTACTTATCAATTGAGATCCTTAAATATCTGACTTCTATTCCGGATGGTTCAATGGGAAATTGAAAGATGTGGATTAGAATGAGATTGGTACGAGTTAGTACAGGTACGTACGTAAAGTTTTCAAACATTGAATCCATGAAATGGATAAACTCTTGGTAAGCTATTGAATGAATGATTGAATGGTTTAAGATTTAAAGTATTTGTATTATTTTGCATTTATATTGATTGAATTGTGAATGAGTGATGAAGTTGCTCATTAAGTTAATACGAACTTACTAAGCTGTGAAGCTTACTTTGTGTTATTTTTCCTATGTTTTATAGAGAATCAAGGCTAGATCAGATCTGGGAGTTACTGAGAACATCATCGCACTATCGAACATCTATTTTTGGTGCTTTTGAAGTTATGTATATATGGTATATGGCATGTATAAACTCGATGTAGTATTTTGGTTGTGAATATAGCCATGAGAGTTGGCTTATAAATGTTGTTAATATTGATGTGTGTTTGGCTATATTAAATGGCTTGTAAAGATGTATATTTTGCTATATATAAAAGGTTATGAGTAATAGCTTATTTTGGTATGTTTTGGTATGAAAGTTGGTTATTTATAAGGAAGTTATGTAACACCCCAAACCCGGCCTAGACATTATGACCGTATCTGGCAATGTCACACGATAGTGTTTTTAAAACCTCGTTGTTACGACGAAATATTCCATGTTATTATCTTTAGTAAACCTTTGTTAGAACTTAGGAAGTGGTCTTTATTCATTAAAACATTTGTTTTGAAACATCCCTCGTTGCGGAAGCTTTAATAAAATAGTCTAAGTGATCATGCGTTTAGAAAATATTTTATCTTTTTGAAAACCGAATTTCCTACGACCAGCAGGTATAAATCAATAAAGTAAAATAAATAAATAAAAACCCAAATTTAAAACCAAAGTCCCAGAGGGTCCTTAAATTACAACCCAAATAATCAATAACAATCAAATTATAAATCGTAAATTAAAAACCATGAAGTCCAAAAATTACTGTGGTAACCGCTAAGTCCTCCGTCGCACCGATCCGTCTGAGTCTGGGGATTACCTGTGCACATTAAGCAAAAAGGGCGAGTTTACGTAAACTCAATATGTAATCCTGCAGAAACAAACAAACAATCAGTATTCACATTGCACAATTGAACAGTCTTGGGCCTAAGCCATTTTCAGTATTAGTGAGAGTTTGGGCCTTAGCCCATTTCAGTACAGTGTCAAAAATGCAGTAGGGCCTTAGCCCATCACAGTATCAGTAGCAGTAACAATTATGCAGTAGCAAAATCCTACCCAATCAGCCTCTATACACCATCTCCATCCAACACTACACTCCATGTGGGGATATAATCAACCCATCCATTGCTACACTCCAAGTAGTACTGAATGCTGCACAAAATAGTAGTTTGCTGCTGAGCTTCCAGTAAATTAGGCTTAAAGCCTTTCAGTACACTTCCTCCGAATAACAACCCCCAACCTAATGCAATGCAACATACAATGGATGATATGCTATTATGCAATTTTAGTACATAAATTCAGTTCAGATATTAACATGCTCAATACAGATATCATTTAATCAATTTCACACATTTAAGGGTCTAAGTAGCGCTTACCGACCTTACAGTAGGTTCATAATCAACTTGGGCGACCCGTGTAACCTTACAAATATTTCGGTAAAAATGGGCTTACATGCCCATGTGATTTGCCCATGTGGGCCCACACGCCTGTGTGGCCTACTCAGCCCAAATTGGCCTTGGCCGTGTGATCCATTTTTAATGTAATTCATGCTAGCTAAATATTCATATATGTTTTCACTATTTACTTATATGTTCATTCAAAGCTGTCTACTTGACTCACTGTCACTAAATTATTTATATCTTGAGCTACAGAATTCCAAATTAAAATTCATTTGATGTTTTTGAAAATATACTCAAATACCTTTCTACCATAAAATTTTCAAAATTTATAGTTCATAAAATAAGTACAGTAAAATCTTCAAATTTATCCCTATTCTACTGTTTGATAGCTTCAACCTTTCCTTACTAAAAACTATTTATCTTTTAGTACAGAATTTGGATGATATTTCTATTTGTTTCTCTTGAAACAAATGGACTAATTAAGAATTTAAACATATAAATTTAAACCCCTAATTATTTTTTTACAATTTTTGATGATTTTCCAAAGTCAGAATAGGGGAACCTGAAATCATTCTGACATTCTCTCACAAAATTTATTAATCTCATAATTTACAATTCCATTGCTTACATTGTTTCTTCCATGAAAAAATAGACTCAATAAAATTTAATTTAATATTTTATTCAACCTCTAACTCAATCTCCACTATTTTTGATGATTTTTCAAATTTAGACTACTGCTGCTGTCCAAAACTATTTTAGTGCAAAATGTTGATTTCCAAGTTTATAACACCCTTATTTCCTTTCTCTACAATTTTTTTTTTTGCATCATTTTCTCTTATTTGTCTTTTTCCTCGATAGCAAGCAATATTAGCTTTTCGTTTAATCCTGTTTTCAGCGTTTCGGGTACACACCTGGTATCATTTTTTATGCGTAAGCACTCCTAAGCCTCTAGAACCTAAAAATCAACCAACATATCTCTAGATTAATCACTTAATTCATTTTTAATCAACCAATTTTGGAAGGAAATCGACTAAAAACCTAACAAAACCCTTCCCTCGCTTGAGTAACCATGACTTCACACAATCACAACGTCGATTCAAAACCATAAGCCCCTTGATTAACTCCTAAACACCAAAAAGGAATCCCCCTTTTAGAGATTAACCAAGAACGATTAACAATAGACAAAACTGTTACTTACGGAACATGTGCAACCAACGATGAACAACCAGATCAATTGGAAAAAAAAATAAGGGGGAAAATAATGGAAATTTCGGCAGCAACTAAGGGAAATAATCGGTAAAGGAGAGAAAAGAAGAAGAAGAAGAAGAAAACATCAGAAACAGTTTGGGGAATTGGAGAGAAAATCAAAAATCTATTTTTTTTTGCAACAAAAAGATAATCAGATTATTTTCTAATAACCTCTCCCCAATTATCTCCTAAAATCACTCCCTATTAACCCATTAAAACACAACTACTCAGAATTTTGCCCCAACACAACTCTTAGTCGAAATTAGAACAAAATTACTGTCTCCACGCCATCACAGAGAATTGAACACAAGACCTCCAACACTCCACCTAACTAGACCAGCAGGCGTATTCTGATATAAACTTACCAACAATTAAACTTAAGCCCTTTGCACAAGGTTAAGGCTTTATTTATAAAAATACCAAAATTTTCCCAAGTAAGGCTTGAACTTGGGACCTCTCACACACACCGAGAACACTTAACCACTGAAGCAAATACACACTTATGTGTCACACATACACGAAATAAAAAATTAAAATTTTAAGGCATTATAAATTATGTATGTGTGAATTATAATAGATGAACCATAACGATTGATTTTGTTTTAGCATGTATTTGGTTAAGTAAATAGTAGTGAATTGAGAATTGGAATAGATGAGAGTATAATGGTATTAATTGTGCATTTGTTAGATGATTTTGGTGGCCTATTTATGTGACGAATGGTACCATTTGAGTGTTTTTAGGTATGTGCAAAATGGGTGGCAAATTGGCCTTGCAAATGGCCTATTTTTGTCCACACAGGCAGAGACACGAGCGTGTGTCTCAGCCGTGGGCGACACACATTTATGGTACACGACCGTGTGTCCCCTGATGTTGAAATTGAATTGAAGTCAGTATGCCCCACACGGTCTCACACACGGGCGTGTTACTGGCCATGTGGTATAAGTCAGTATACCCCCTAAAGGGCACACATGCGTGTGGTTGGCCTAATGACCCAAGTCAGTATACTCTTCAGTTTTCACACGGCCTGACACATGGGCGTGTCCTCATCCATGTGATGCAAGCCAGTATGTATGCCCTGTTTCACATGGCCTAAGACATGGGCGTGTCTACTAGTCGTGTGAGGCACACAGCCTATTCACATAGGCGTGTGACCCTTGTATGATTGAAAAATTTCTAAGTTTTTCTAAAACTTTTGTATGTTATCTGGTTAGTCCTGAACCACTTCTAAAGCATGATTAAGGCCTCGTAGGCCCTTATAAGGGACAAAGTGATTGTGTTGAACGGTTTATGAGATTGTATGTTTTATGTTGTAAATTGATAGGTAATGCCTCATAACCCTATTTCAGCAACGGATACGCATTAGGGGTGTTACAGAAAGTGACCATTTAGGTGATTTTTATATGTGAATTTGGTATGTTTTGAATTGGCAAAACATGATATTATGAGCAATATGGTGGTTGGTATTGAAATAGCATGACCTAGGCTTAATTGAGATTGGTTTGAATGCCATTTGATGATATGGTCTTATGCTATTTGACATGTTTAGGTGAATGTAAGTTTAGGTGAGAAAGATGGCTTGGATAATAGCTTATTTTTGTCCACACGGATAGAGACACGGGCAAGTGTCTCAGCCGTGTGTGATACTCGGTTAGGTGTCATGGCCGTGTGTCCCCTAATGTTTATTTAGAAACCAAGTCAGTAGCTCCACACGGTCCAGCAGACGGATGTGTGACTTAGCCGTGTGGCATATGTCAGTATACCCTACAGTTTTGGCACAGCCTAGTACACGGCCTGGCATACGGGCATGTGAGGCTATTTTGAAGGGTACACGGGCTAGTCACACGGGTGTGTGGTTGGTCATGTGACTCAAGTCAGAGGGTTATACAGGGTCAGACATGGGTGGGGACACAACCATGTGATCTCATTTTGAATTTCCACACGGCCTGTGACACGGGCGTGTCTTTGGCCTTGTGAGACACAGGACTGAGCCACATGGGCGTGTGTCCCCTATATTCAGAAAAATTTTCTATGTTTTCCAAAAATTTCCTGATTTATCGGTTTAGTCTCGAACTACTTCTAATACTTGTTTCTGGCTCTTGTTTTTGGCCTCGAGGGCTTGTGTTAGGGATTATATGATTTTTTTGTATGTTTTTTAATTGATATTATAATTGTAATTCAAATTGTATGATTGCTTATGAGATTAATTCAGCAATGCTTCGTAACCCTATTTTGGCGACGGATACGAGCTATGGGTGTTACATTTACTGGCATCAGAGCTACGGTTTAGTTGATTCTAGGACTAACGTAGTGTATGTGAGTCATGCCATATTTAACCTATGATAGTGTGACATCTCTTGACAGTTTTAAATTGTGTTTTCATATAGTAATGGATCCCAATCGACCAGTTGCTGATGATGTAGAAAGTAATGCGCCAGCCTCTGTTCACAGAGCAGCGCCGTCTAAATGAGATCTTTATCTGGGAGTCAGGGAGGAGAGGCTAAGGAATCCTTCTTCCAAATGATGAACGAATGGTTCACTGAATTTGTCCGAACTAATCCGGCTGCTCAGTAACCTCTACCCCTAACTATTCCCCAATTGGTTCCCGTAGCTCCTCAAGGTTTGGAACCTTTACGTTTAAGTAAGCCACCTATTGATAAAATTTGAAAATATAGGGCTGAAGAGTTTAGAGTTACAGTTGATGATGATCCTGAGAGAGCCGAGTTTTGGCTTGAGAATACAAATCGAGTATTTAATGAATTTTCTTGTACACCAGCAGAATGTGTAAAATGCGCTGTATCATTCTTGAGAGATACTGCATATCAGTGGTGGAACACTTTGATATTTATGGTGCTGAAAGAAAGAGTCACTTAGGAATTCTTTCAGACCGAGTTTAGAAAGAAATATATAAGCCAATAGTTTATTGATAAAAAAAGTAAAGAATTTTTGGAGTTGAAATAAGGTCGTATGTCTGTGACCGAGTACGAAAGAGAATTTGTGTGACTCAGTAAATACGATCGAGAATGTGTTTCCACTGAAGAGATTATGTGTAAGCGGTTCAAAGATGGGTTAAACAAAGATATTAAGCTTCTAGTCGGGATTCTTGACTTAAAAGAATTTGTTGTGTTTGTTGATGAGCTTGCAAAGCCGAGGAACTTGGCAAAGAAAAGAGAAAAGCTAATTTCGAGGCTAGAGATTTGAGAAAGAGGCCAATAAATAAACCCTATCATTTTTCTTCAAATAAATCATGGAATTCATATAATCGTTTGAATGCTTCAGTGGGGTATTCTAATAGAGATCGTGGGAAGCAATACACGAGTCCTAAAGCTTAAGCCACCTCAATATCGAGTTTGGTAGTGTCAGAACCAACAAACCTGAGTGTCAACAATGTGGAAGATAGCATTGTGGAGATTGTTGGATGAATAACAAAGCTTGTTTCGAATGTGGCTTGCAAGATTATTTTATTCGGGATTGTCCCGAGTTACTTGAGAAAGACAAATTTCTGAATACAAGAATAAGCAATACAGCTGCAAAAAGGAGACCACCTAGAAATACGAGAAATGTGACTAGTAGCAAAGGTGCGACAAAGGATTCTGCAGTGAGATCCGAGGCTCGAGCACCAGCCAGAGCTTAAGCTATTCGCACTCACGAAGATGCGTAATCACCAGATGTTATCACAGGTACATTTTCTCTCTATGACACTTATGTAATTGCTTTAATTGATCCTGGATAAACTCATTCATATTTTGCAAGAATTTAGTGTCTAGTAAGAATTTACCTATTGAGTCTATCGAATTTGTGATTAAAGTATCGAACCCCTTAGCCAAGTATGTCCTAGTTGATAAAGTTTGCAAGAATTGTCCTTTGATGACTCGGGCTTACTGTTTTTTGGAAAATTTGATGCTTTTATCGTTTGATGAATTTGATGTGATTTTGGGTATGGATTGGTTGACTCTGCATGATGCTGTTTGTGAATTGTAGATGAAAGGCTATTGAATTGAAATGTCAGAATAGTGAAATTCTTTAAATTGAATCTGATGATTCGAGTTGGTTGCCTATTATGATATCGATAATGCTAGCTCAGAAATATGTGAAAAAAGGTTGTTATGCTTACCTTGAGTATGTACTGGATAAAAAAGTGTCTGAATCAAAGATTGAATCAGTGCCAGTGGTTTGTGAATATTCGGATGTGTTCCTAGAAGAGTTACATGGATTGCCACCAATTAGAGAAGTCGAATTTACTATTGAATTAGTACTGGGAACATCACTGATATCGATATCTCCATACAGAATGGCTCCAACAGAATTAAAAGAAGTGAAAACTCAGTTGCAAGAGTTAACAGATAGAGGTTTTGTGCGACCTAGTTTTTTGCCCTGGGGTGCACTAGTGTTATTTGTAAAGAAGAAAGATGGATCGATGAGATTGTGTATCGATTATCTTCAACTTAACAAGGTTACAATTAAGAATAAGTATCCTTTACCGAGAATTGATGATTTGTTCGATCAGTTGAAAGGAGGAACAATATTTTCAATGATTGATTTGCAATTTGGTTGTTATCAGTTGAGAGTTAAAGATTCAGATGTGCCAGAAACTACATTCTAAACAAGGTACGTGCATTGTGAATTTCTTGTCATGCCATTCGGATTAACTAATGCTCTTGCAATTTTTATGAATTTGATGAATAGAATTTTTAGACCATATTTGGATAGATTCATAGTTGTATTTATTGATGAAATTCTGATTTATTCTTGAGACGAATCAGAACATGTCGAGCATTTGAGGATTGTATTACAAACCTTAAGAGATAAGCAACTGTTTGATAAATTCAGCAAATGTGAGTTTTGGCTCTGAGAAATTGGATTTATGGGACATATTGTTTTAGCGGAAGGCATCTGAGTTGATCCGAGTAAGATTTCAGCAGTTGTGGATTGGAAACCACCAAGAAACGTGTCTGAAGTCAGAAGCTTTTTGGGATTAGTTGTGTAACACCCCTAGCCCATATCCATCACAGGATTAGGGTTACGAGGCATTACCAATCCATACACAGCTTTAAAGAGTCAAACATTACTATATGGCTGAATATATCTTTAATACCATATATAAATAATACACAATTTATCATACCACTATGAATCATTAAATAAACACAAAATATAACTCATAGTATACCACATTTGCATGCTAGATATTATACGTAATTAACTATTACATAATTAAGTAGACATGATCATATCAATTTAACCATATCATATTCGACACATATACACTACTATATATAATTTAAATGAATTAAACCATGAACTAATTTACTATTATATCTACCAATTTATGCTCATCATTTAAGGAATAATCTATACACTATTTAAACATCAATTTTAACCATAACGAACATATATGTATCATATAACATTCATATTATCTATAGGTATTATCAATAAAAATTTCACTATTCATTTGGTCATTTTTCCATACATTAGGCGAAACATTATCAATTCCAAGAAAAACTTAGAAGACGAATTATAAATTAAATTATTATATTTAATCCACAAATATAATACATTATCAACTCAATATATATAACTCAATATTTATAGTCATCAACCGCACCTAATTTATCAACCAACCAAGCATAATATATGCACATACATTTTCGTTACAAACCTAATAAAAAAGACTAATACACACTCAAATATATATATATAATTTATATCTAAATCATCAACATTATATTCCATTACTAAGCCCAAATTACTAAACCATTCACAAGATAATACATATCATATTTCAAACTTACCATAATTGATGCTAATTATAAACTATTTGTGTTACTTATCACAGCTCAACAACCAAATTCACATATATTATCACTAATGCATATACCATAGACTAGTCAACCAAATACATATACATCCAAACTTATCAACCATTTTGAATGTATAAAACACATATCACAAGTACCTTTCATCCATGACACAGAACATTGTAACTAAAATGAACTTAAACCCTAATCAAACATAACCAAATTCAAGCATAGAAGTTAAGCTATTTTCACATGGCTTAAATTATACATGAACCCAAAATCCAACATTTCAAAAATATAATCCAGCCTATACATGCCATTGATTCGAAAATTCACTTATAAAAATACCGAAGACAGTTGATAGTGTGATAGACTTTCCTGACGATCCCCAAGCTCGTAACTTGAATCCAAAATATATAAAATAGAGGTAAACAAGAACATACACAGTAAGCTATTTTTTAGTAAGTAATAAGCAAATAAATCATTAAATGAATATTAGTATTGAATCAACTAGACTGAATTAAGTAATTTATATTCAAATACACATTTTTCATGCTTAAAACTCATATAGCATTACATGAACGGTATGTAATTATATTAACTTGAACGAATACACATAAGTTCATAAACATATATAATTCTCACTTTCATAATGCATTTTTCATTTGTTCATATCAAATATATACTTATCTTGTCTTTTAAGTAATTTAACTTGATAGTGTGAGCAACATGTCATGTATAAAACTTGAATATTAGTTTGGTTTATATGCCTTGAATTGGTTGGTGAATATATTGAATTGTTGATGTAGGTGCAAGGTAAAAAGTGTGAGAAACAAGACTTGGAAAATGGTCTTATTTTGTCCAAACGGGCAGACACACGGGTGTGTGCCTCAACCGTGTGTTGACACACGGCCATACGCACGGGCGTGTGGTTTGGCCGTGTGTCCCCTGTATCTTAAAAATAATGGAACAGAATGCTCAAAATTGATCATACGAGCGTGTGTCATAGCGTGTGTGACACATGGCTTAGCACACAAGCGTGTGTCTTGGCTATGTGAAACCTGCACCTAAATTTTGAAAATTAAAATTAACGACACGGCTTAACACACGGGCATATGGCTGGCCATGTAACACGGACACGGGCTGGGACACGGACGTGTTCCTCACATCGAATGCCAACATGGCTTGGGACACGGGGGTGTCATTGGCCATGTGAGCCACACGGCTTGGCAACACGAGCGTGTGTCCCCTTCACCTGAGAAAAAATTTAAGATTTTGTAAAAAAATTACTGTGATCCTGAGTTAGTTTCGATATGATTCTAATATGTATTTTGGGCCTCGAGGACCGATATGAGGGACTTTATGATTGATTATGATTGATTCTCGAAAATGAATAGTAAATGACATAAATTAATTATAATTGAACTGTAAACTCTGATAATGCTCCGTAACCCTATTTCGACGACAAATACGGGTTAGGGGTGTTACATTTATTAGTATCAGAGCTACGGTTTAGCCGATTCTTAGACTAACATAGCAAGTATGAGTTTAGTTATACATGCCATTATATGATTTGTAATAGTGTGATATCTCCTAACCATTTTAATTGTGTTTTTCATATAGTAATGTCATTCAACAAAGCTAGAGCTGAATCTGAGGAAGCTGAGAGCACTGCTCAAGCTTTTGTACAAAAAGTTGCATCTAGTAGTAGTAAAAGGCCCGTATTTGAGGGCCGAGGTAAGGAGGTGAAAGAAGCCTTCTTCCAAATAATGAATGAATGGTTCACAGAATTCATAAGAACAAATCTTGCTATACAACAACCTCCTCCTCCTGCTCCTCAACCGTTCCTGACATCCACAAGGTGCTAAACCTATTAGATCTGGTAAGCCTCTAGTAGATAAAATCCGTAAGTATGGAGCAGAAGATTAGGGCTACTGTTGAAGATAATCCGGAGAGGGCTGAATTTTGGCTGGAAAATACTATCAGGGTTTTAGATGAATTATCATGCACACCAGATGAGTGCCTAAAATGTGGTGTATCATTGTTGAAAGACACAGCTTATCAGTGGTGGAATACTTTGATTTTTGTTGTGCCAAGGGAAAATGTTACATGGGAGTTTTTCCAAATAGAATTCAAAAAGAAGTATATTAGCCAGAGATTTTTGGATCAGAAAAAGAAACAGTTTTTAGAGCTTAAATAGGGAAATATAACAGTATCTGAATATGAGCGGGGATTCGTTCGGTTAAGCATGTATGCCAGAGAATGGGTTTCAACTGAGGCTGATATGTGTAAACATTTTGAAGAAGGATTAAATGAAGATATCAAGCTATTGATAGGAATTTTTGAATTAAGAGAATTTGTAGAACTGGCTAATAGGGCACACAAAGCTAAAGAATTAAGCAAAGAGAAGAGACAAGCAGAGAGAGAAGCCAGGATTTCTAATAAGAGATTTATGGGGAAGTCACAAGCATTTGCTTCAAAGAAATCAAAGAAATACCATGATCATTCTACCACATTTACGAGGTATTCTAGAAAAGAACGAGGCTCTCAACGCTCTAATCTGAGATCTCCGTCTCCATTTGTAACAAGTGTTGGAAGTGTTGGGAACCCCAAACCTAGATATAGACAGTGTAATAAATTTCATTTTGGGGAGTGTAATATGAGAAGCGAACTTGCTATAGATGTGGTTCTCTTGATCATTTTCTCAAAAATTGTCCAAAAAGGATTGAAAAAGATACTAATCAGACTTTGAAGCTGAGTAACCCCACATTGAGAGGTAGACCACCTCGTCATCCTGACAATGCAAGTGGTAGCCAATGTGCTACAAAAGATTCAACATTTAAATCTGAAGCAAGAGCACCGGCAAGGACATATGCTATTCATGTTAAAGAAGATGTTTCCACACCAGACATCATTGCTGGTACATTTTCTCTACTTGATACTGATATTACAGCTTTGATTAATCCTGGTTCAACACACTCATACATATGCAGTGTCTGTTAAAAATTTACGTTCACTGAATTTGTCGTTAAAGTTTCAAACCCCCTGGGCCAGTATGTTATGGTGGATAGAATTTGTAAAAATTGTCTGTTGATGGTAAAAGGTTATTGTCTTTCAACTGATTTGGTGCTACTGCCTTTTGATGAATTTGATTTAATTTTGGGAATAGACTGGCTAACTCAACATGATGCACTGGTAAATTGTAAATAGAAATACATTTGTTAAAATGTCAGAATGGTGAATTACTTCATGTTGAATCTGATAAATTGGATGGGTTATTTAATATAATCTTAGCTATACCAGCACAGAAATATGTCAAAAAAGGGTATGATGCTTATCTTGCATATGTGTTGGACACTAAAGTATCCAGATTGAAGATCAAGTCAATACCAGTTGTTTGTAAGTTTCTTGATGTGTTTTTGGAAGAATTACCCAGATTACCGCCAGTCAGAGAGGTGGAATTTTCTATAGATCTTGTTCCAAGAACAACACATATATTTATAGCACTTTATCAAATGGCTCAAACAGAATTAAAAGAGTTGAAAGCACAGTTGGAAAATTGACAGATAAGGGCTTTGCTCGACCTAGTCATTCACCTTGGGGTGCACCGGTTCTATTTGTAAAGAAGAAAGATAGATCGTTGAGGCTGTGCATTGATTACAGGCAGCTCAACAAGGTTGCAATCAAGAACAAGTACCCTTTGCCTCGAATTGATGACCTGTTTGATCAGCTGAAGGGTGCCACTGTGTTCTCTAAAATAGATCTCCATTCTGGATACTATCAGTTGCGAGTGAAAGATTCAAATGTACCAAAGACAGCTTTAAAACTAGGTATAGACGCTATGAGTTCATTGTGATGTGTTTGGTTTGACGAATGCACCTACAGTATTCATGGATTTAATGAACAAAATTTTCAGTCGTATCTACACAAGTTTGTGGTGGTGTTTATTGATGATATTCTAGTATACTCCTGAGATGAAAATGAACATGCTGAACATCTGAGACTTGTGTTGCCAACTCTGCTTGGAAAACAATTATATGCCAAATTTAGTAAATATGAATTTTTGCTTCGGGAAGTTGCTTTCCTTGGACATAAAGTATCTGCTGAAGGTGTCAAGGTGGATCCGAATAAAATTTCAACAATTTTTAATTGGAAACCATCGAAAAATGCGTCCGAATTCAAAAGTTTTCTAGGACTAGCAGGATATTATTAAAGGTTTGTTCATGGGTTTTCAATGATCGCTTCTCCAATGACTTGTTTATTACAAAAAGATGTGAAATTTAAGTGGTCTGATAAATGTCAATAGAGTTTTGATAGATTGAATGCTTTGTTGATTGAAGCACCAGTACTAGTTCAACCTGAATCGGGTAAGGATTTTTTTAATTTACAGTGATGCACCATTGAATGGTTTAGGCTATGTCTTGATGCAAGAAGGTAAAGTAATAGCCTATGCTTCTAGACAACTAAAACCACATAAAAATAACTACCCAATACACGATCTTGAATTAGCAACTATTGTGTTTGCATTGAAAATTCGGTAGCATTACTTGTTTGGTGAAAAGTGTCACATATTCACTGATCATAAAAGTTTGATGTATTTGATGTCGTAAAAAGACTTGAATTTGAGACAGTGAAGGTGGCTTGATTTATTAAATGATTATGATTTAGTTATTGATTACCATCTCGGAAAAGCCAATATGGTTGCTGATCTCTAAGCAGAAAATCTTTGTTTACTTTGAGAGCAATGAACATTCATTTGTCTTTGTCTAATGATGAATCGATTGTAGTTGAGTTAAAAGCTAGATCAATTTTTGATTTTGAATTTTAGATTGGTTTTGATGATTGTCTATTTTTCAGATACTGAATATGTGTACCGAAGAATTTAAATCTGATACAGAAGATTTTGCATGAAGCTCATAATGGTACTATGTCTGTTCATCAGGGATGTAACAAAATGTATAATGATTTGAAAAAGATGTATTGGTGACCAGGATTGAAGCGAGTTATTTCTGAATTTGTATCTAAATGTCTAATATGTCAGCAGGTAAAAGCTGAATATCAGGTGCTTCAGGATTATTACAACCAGTTACGATACTAGAATCGAAATGGGAAAGAATTATCATGGATTTTGTATCAGGATTACCCCTATCTCTGAAGAAGAAATATACTTTTTGGGTAATCGTCGACCAATTAACAAAGTCTGCACACTTTATTCCGGTACATATGGATTTCTTTTTGGATAGGTTGGCTGAATTATATGTTTTTGAGATTGTTAGATTACATAGAGTGCCAGTCTCTATTATTTCAGACAGAGATCCTCGATTTACATCCTGATTCTGGAATAAGTTACAAGAAGCTCTAGGTGCACAGTTACATTTCAGTACCGCATTCCATCCTCATGCTTATGGCCAATTTGAACGTGTAATACAAATTTTAGACGATATGCTCTAGTGTTGTGTTTTGGAATTCGAAGGTAACTAGAAAAAATACCTACATTTGATTGTATTTGTATATAATAATAGTTATCAGTTGAGCATTAAAATGGCACTGTATGAGGCTCTGTATGGTCGTAAATGTAGAACTCCATTGTACTGGATAGAACTCAATGAGAAAAAGTACACAGGGTTGATTTAGTCTATGAGACTGAAGAAAAGATGAAAGTAATTCAGGATAGTTTGAAAACAACCTCTGATTGTCAAAAGTCTTATGCTAATCTTAAAAGGAAAGAGACAGAATTCCAGGTCGGTGATAAGGTATTCTTGAAAGTATCACCTTGGAAGAAAGTTCTCTGATTTGGTCGTAAAGGAAAACTGAGTCCACAGTTCATCGAGCCATATGAGATTACAAAAAGAATTGGACTTGTTGCGTATCGATTGGCATTACCACCAGAACTTGACAGAATTTATAATGTATTTCACATGTCCATGTTACAACGGTACCGGTCAGATCCTTCACATGTTATATCTCCGACAGAAGTTGAGATTCAGCCTGACATGACCTATAGTGAGGAACCAATCAAAATTCTAGCACATGAGACAAAAGAGTTAAGAAATAAAAAGGTAGCTTTAGTAAAAGTTCTCTGGCAACGACATGGTATAGAAGAGGCTACATGGGAATCGAAGGATACAATGAGAAAGCAATATCTGAACCTCTTTACTGGTAAGATTTTTGAGGACAAAAATTCTTTAAGGGCGAGAGTTGTAATAGCCCATTTTCAGTGAAATTGGAATAGTGGTTTCGAGACCACAAATCCGAGTTAAAAAGAAATTTTATTTTAATGTCATTGCATGGTCTACATTATGATATGAAATATGTATGAAAGTTTTGATAACAAAATTTTACCGATATCATGTTTAATTAGGGAAAGGACCAAATTCCATAAAATCCAAAAGTTGAGTTCTAGTATCTAAAAAGATCAAATAGCTATGAAATTCAAAATTTGAGGTCCTTATATGGTAATTAGACCATTAAGAAAAGTTAGTAGATATTTTTGATGATTCATCCATGGAAAATTAGAAAAAGAAAAGAACTAAATTGGAAATGAAATAAATAAAAGATGATAAATTAAATAAATGTTTAATATCATCATTTTATATCATCTTCTTCCCCGAAAATAAATGAAAACCCTAGGGAAGAGAAAGCAATCTTTCTTGGCTTAATTGGGTAAGTAATCTTGTCCCGTTTTTAGTAATTTTTATATTTTCGAGTTCAAAATAGTTTAATCTTTCTATTTTTGGGATTAATTTGCAAAAATATCAAAGTATAGAAATTTTTCCATGGATTTAGATGCTGAAATTTTGAAATTTATGGTAGAAAATGAAAGGTTGTTAATAGATAAACAACTTTTACAAAGCGAATTTTGATAACATCATTATTTAGAGACTAAATTGAAAAGTGGTAAAACCCATAGAAAATTATGATTTTTGTAAAATTCATGGGCTATTTTTGTAGCATGTAAAAATCGGTTAGGCTTGGAATAAGGATTAAATTGCATGAATTTTATTTTCCGAGCCTAGGGACAAAATTGTCATTTGTGAAAAGTATAGGGGCAAAAAAGTAATTTTGCCTAAGAAGTGAATTGAGTTTAATTGAGTATGAAATGGATTAAATTGATGTTAAACTCATTTATATAGATCCAAAAAACTCAAATACGAAGTTAGATCGAGGAAAAGAAAAAGTGTCGGATTTGTAACAGCCCATTTTTGGTGAGACAGAATAGTGGTTTGGGACCACAAATCTGAGCCAAAAATAAAAATTTATCTTATTTTTATTTTATGGTTGACATATTAATAGGAAGGTCACATGAAAATATTGATATGAAAATTTTACCGATTTTGTGTTTAATTAGGGAATGGACTAAATTGCATAAAATGCAAAAGTTGGGTCCTAATAGCTATATGTATCAAATAGCTATGGAATTCAAAAATTAAGGTCCTTATATGGTAATTAAACCATTGAAAAGTAGTTAGCAGATATTTTAATGACCCACCCATAGAAAAATTAGAAAAGGTTAGGGATTAAATTGGATATCAATAAAATTAATAGATGATAATTAAGAAAAAAATCATCTATTTTCATATCATCTTCCCCAAGTTTTCTAAGGAAACCTTAGGAGAGAGGAAGAAAACTTTTCAAGCTTAAAAATGTATGAAATCAAGTCCTGTTTTTAGTAATTTCTATATTTTTGGAATTGGGATAGTCTAATCTTCCTATTTAGGGGATTTATTTGAAAAGTTATCAAGGTATGAAATTTGGGTCATGGATGAATATGCTGAAAATTAGAAATTTATGGTAGAAAATGAAAACTTATTCATAGATAAACAACTTTTACAAAGCAATTTTTAATGAAAACTTGATTTAAGGACTAAAATGAAAAAGTGGTAAACCCATGGAAAATTCTGAAATTTGTGAAATGTATGTCTTCTAAATGTAGTATATAAATTTTAGCTAGGCTTGGAAAGTAGGTTAAATTTCATGAATTTCATTTTCTAAGCCTAGGGATGAAATCAAAATTTTTGAAAAAGATAGGAGCAAAATGGTAATTTTGCCTAGGATGTAATACGATCCAAATGTATATGAAATGTGATAGATTAATAGTTAAATTTACCCATATAGATCTAAAAAGGCCAACTACGAAGGTTTCAGATTAGTTAAAATTCAAATACGAACCATTTTCAAGGTAAGTTCGTGTAACTTAAATATGTATGTTAATATGCTTGAATTGAATTGTATGATTGTGTTGATATGTATGAGATGATATACATAATGAAATAGTCAGAAGTTGTGAAATATGGGCAAATTGTCATGTTCCAGTTGAATGTTGAATTTTGATGGATTAAGGTGATTTCTTGAATAAGAATAATATTGCATATGTTGCAGATAGAATTTAGCCCGAATGGGTAATTCTAATGTAAGCCCTCTTGAGCTTAGGTTATAAATTGGATTTAGCATGAACGGGTAATCCAAATTAAGCTCTCTAGAGCATATGCTACGGATAGGATTTAGCCTGGACTTGTAATCCTACTATAAAATGTGCAGCTTAAGATTGTGCCTTTTGTTATGCACCCTAATGGGTACTTTTACACATGAGTATATTACCCAAACATCCATCGAAATTTCAATAGTTCAACAGAAAAGACTCTTGAAGAGTGGAAAGGTGAAAGTAATGGATGCTGGTAATATGATGAGCTCATCCATGTTTACTTGATTCTTGTATGAGGTTATTTAATTAACTTGTTTGATTAAGTGTTTCTGTTTAGGTAAACTCACCCAAAATTTATGGGAAAAATGACTATGTATGCTTGTATTGATAAATATGATTGGTAAGTTTATTTTTTGTTATACGAACTTACTAAGCATAAAGTACTTACTCCGTTTAATTCTCCTTATTTTATACTGCTCAAAAGCTCGTGAAGGTTGGAAGTCAGTCGAAGCAATCATCATACTATCCACTATCTCATTTTGGTATAATGGCATGTATAAGCTTATTTGGCCAATGATGGCTTGTAATTGTTGTTTTGTTTTGTAAACTAACCATTCACTACAGGAAAATAGGGCTTTAGCGGCGTTTTTAGTGGCGTTTTATTAAAAAACGCCGCCAAAATTTTAAAATTCAGAGCAATAGCGGCGTTCCAAAAAAAACGCCGGTAAAAATAGAGCATTCGCGGCATTTTTTACTAAAACGCTGCTAAAAACAGAGCATTAGCGGCGCTTTAGGTAAAACGCCGCTAAAAACCAGAGCATTAGCGGCGCTTTAGGTAAAACGCCGCTAAAAACCCCATAACCCCTAAACCTCAAAAAGAATCATAAACACTAATCTCTAACCTCTAAAACAATAATTATTAAAATTTATGATTATACAATATATTGAATATTTTCTTATATAATCATAAAAGAGATAGTATTGAATTTAAAATATTAAATTAATTATCATTATATTTTAAGGATTATGGTTTAAGATATATGGTTTAAGCAGGTTCAATTATGATCGTTAACTATGGTTTAAGGTTTAGGAGTTAACTAATATTTGAAGGTTTATGATGAATTCAGGGTTTATGGATTATGATTTAGGGTTTAAAGGTTAGGGTTAAAGTTTAGAGTGGGACAATTACTATTATCTTCTTAAGAGATAATTTCCTTTCCAGATTCTTACTTGGGATGCTATATATTAAGAAAGGGTGATTTTGAATGTGGAATTAGCATTTGTTGAACTATGTATAAATTCCAAGCTTATATAACATAGAAATATCTTACAGAGTGGACATTATAACTAGAGTGTTCCAATAGAGAATTAATTGTTTTATTAAAGTTATGTAACTTTGTATAAATAATAATGCTATTGTGTATTTTTAATTATCTATTTTTTTGTTTAAATATATTTAGATTAAATAGAATGTCTGAAATAAAATATGTTAAAAATTAAGTTTAGGTTAAGGGTTTAAGAAAATGATACTATTAGCTAGATATTAACTGAAGAACATAATTTGGATTTTACTAAGATTCATGTTATTTTGTATATACGTACTCATAATATTATTTAATATAAGAATATAAACATATATATATGTGTTTTAATTTGTACTACATTAACATTGGCCACACGAATTCCCAAAAATATGTTTATTATGGTTTAGGGTTAACAGTTTTTTAGAGTATATATACTTTATAGTTTGGGCTTTATGGTCCAGGAGTTAGGTTGGTTTAGGGGTTACCGAATGGTTTTGGGGTTTAAAGTTTGGGGTGAGGGGTTTTTTGTTTGTGGTCTAAGGTTTAGGGTTTAGAGTATCAGGTTTAGGGTTTCAAATTTAGAGTATAATTTTGGATTTTAATTTAGAAGATAAATGTATATAAGATAAATATATATAAAATATTATTTTAAAAATATATAAATATATATATGGAAAGTGGTTTAGTGTGCAATTGTGTACATGAACTGTAATTTGATCTAGATCTTGTAAAATATTAATTTACACGTTATTGATATAATAAACATCATCATGTTTTTATTTAATTAATTAATTTATATGCATACATAATATGTATTTTAAAATGTGTATTAAATCAAAATTAAAGTTTCAACTATAGTTAGGGTTTTAGGGTTTATATATATTTTAAAAGAAATTCTAAATATATAGTTTTAAATTTTGATCAATTTCTATAAAATATTCAGGTATTAGCGGCGTTTATACATAAAACGCCGCAAAAGATAGAAAATAGCGGCTTTTTTTAGAAAACCCCACAAAATTTCATTATACATTACAGTAAAACGGCGTCGTTTCCTCTGAATAGTAGTGGCTTTAGCGGCGTTTCTATAATAAACGCCACAACGCGTATTAGAACGGCGTTGTTTTATTGTGTATATAAAATAGGTATTAGTGGCGCTTTGCTGAAAACGCCTCAAAAGGTCTTATTAGCGGCGCGTTGCTAAAAACGCCACAAATTTTGCTTATTTGAAACGGCGTCGTTTTTTCTCTCTTGAGGTTTATGCCCTTTACCCGAAATCGGTTTCATTTTTTTGCTAAGTCCTTTTCCCCATCTCGTATTCCATCCCCAAATCCCTAAAACAAAACCTCTCTTTTTTTCCCCAAATCATCCCCTAATTCCCCAAACCCGAAATCCCTAACATTTTCCCCAAGTCCTCTTTTTTTCCCTTAATCTGTTCCCCCCATTCCCGAAATCCCTTACTTGTTTTCCCTTTCCTGTCGTCGACGGTCAGATGGTTCATGGGTTTTAAATGGTTAGTTTTTTAGTCCCCTTTAGATTAATGTGTAGTTACTGTATTAGTTGGCTTTTATTTTTTTGGGATTTTAGATTAATGATGTTGATACTGATGTTGATGTTGATCTCAATGATTATACCCTTGTTTTAAGTAAACCCAATACCGGATCTGGTGTTTCTAGTGCTGTTTTGAACTGAACCACCACAATTATTGGTGCTAGAATCATGGCTTTACCTGCTACTATGAAGGTTCTGGGGCTTGTTTTAGGGATTCTCGATCAGTGGTTAGGACTGGTTCGGTTCGTAATGTCTGGGTGATGTTATGTCTGGTTCGGTTCGTCATATTGGGGTTCTCGATCAGTGGTTAGGACTAGTTTTGGGGATCATAGGAAGTTATTGGTTTTGGTTGTTATGGTTGTTTTCTTGCTCCACTTTGCGTGTTAGATAGGATTGATTCATTGAGCATGACTTTGGTTGCTTCGATAGCTCTCGCTGTTGTTTTAATTGTGGTTTGCTTTGCTGTTGCATTCATTAAGCTTATTGAAGGGAAGATAGAGGCTCCAAGGAGGAGCCTAGATTTTGGATTGAAAATGGCAATTTTGGATTTACTAGTAGTTATCCCTATTATGACTAATGCATATGTTTGCCATTTCAATGTTCAACCTATATACAATGAGCTCGAAGGTGATATTTTGACCAATTTTGATAGGAATCTGGGAATTCGTTTTAGCACTGCTTTGAATTATATTTGGTCTTCATTTGGTTCTGGTTTTCCCTGTTATTCACTTTTCTCTACGGCAAACTGTGGATAACTTGGTGTTTGAGGGATCAGCTCCTCTCACGGAGAGTAAAAAACGGTCTTTGGCATTAACAGTAATATTGTTAGTGCTTATATATATTTGATCTACTATGTTTCCAAATATATGGACAGCTTTGAAATTTACTGGAGCAACAACAGCTTACTGTCTTTTAATATGTATACAATGTAACTTACTGTCTTTTAATGGTATTGAGCTTGGTCCTATTTCTCCTGTTAATGTTATACCATATTGCTGGCTGTTTTTTTAATCATTTTATTTGTTTATTCCCACCTGTTATTATGCAATATAATTAATATTATACCAATCATTAAATATTGTTTATTTTTAGAACTCATTTGATTGTTTTGTCGACCAGAAACAGACTTTTGTTCTTCAAATACAATGAGTAGGGAAGTCTCTCGACATTATTAGAGATCAATCCCAAGCATCTCTAAATAAACCCTCAAGAAAACATTTCCATTTCAATCAAGGTAACATTTTTTTTCCTAACATTTATGTTTCTTTCAACATGTTTTTCCTTTTATGTTTTCAATGTTTAATTAACATTTAATTACATTCCTAAAGTTTTAATGTTTTTCCTAACATTTAATTAACATTTTAATTACATTCCTAAATTTTTAAGCTTATTTCATCCACTCTTTTTTGTGTTTTGTCTCGATTTGGCTTCCTTCGTTAAGTTTCCTGTAGAAGCTTACTTATCTTTTATTTTCAAGAAACAGATTTAGGTAATGGAAGATGTATGCCTGTGTGTTTGTGTCTCTATATATGTATGTATTTGGTACTAGATGAAAGCTTTATTCCAGTTTTGAAATATAGACCAAGTTTTGCATACATTGATCAATTTCTGGCTCTTTTCCTTTGAATACATGGTTCTCTTGATACTAAATACTTAGGTACTTTCTACATATTCTGTGATTCTTATTAGATAAGTTATATATCAACAGTTATGTTAGTTTCCATCAAGGCCTCTGTAAATATAAAGTTGGTATTCTGGTTAGGAGAAGTTAATGTTTATGGGTTTTGTGGAGTATGATTCTGCACATGCAAAGTTGGTTTGTTTCAATCTGTGCATTTTCATGTTTACATAATAATGGTGATTCCATTTTGGTTATTTAGATGTTATTTTGGTCTGTTTTCATGTTTCTATCCAACTTATGTGTTTAGTGTGGACTTAGATTGATTTAAGAGTTTATTGCTGTCTTGTTGCTCACGTTTTATATAATAAAATTGTTATATTTTGGTTATTTAGATGTTCTTTTGGTCTGTTTTTCATGTTTCTATCCAACTTATGTCTTTAGTGTGGACTTAGATTGATTTAAGAGTTTATTGCTGTCTTGTTGCTCACGTTTTATATTGTTCAGTTCCTCTATTCATTTTCTTTCAGTTATGTGAAGAAATTGGCTGTGCTTTGACTGCTTTCTTACCCATTTGTTTATTATTTTTTATTGTTTGAATTGGAATTGTCCTGGGGTAGTTCTGCATTTATTTGCCTGGTACTGAATGTTAAAAACTGCATTTACTGTTCTGCGTCCTGGAAAGGGACCTTTTCAGTTTTGAGCTTACTGGGCTGTTATTTGGTTTTTCAATCTCTGCAGTAAAACCAGGTTTATATGAATTTACAGTTTTATTGGCATTATGTACTATTTCACCATTCTTGAAATTATGTGAAGATTCTTTCTAAATTTCTCCTCGGCTGTCTCTAGAGTCTAGCCTAATATTGATTTTTCCTTTTCATGCATTTTGAATCAAATAAAAGAATTTTAGCATGCAAGAAAAAGACACCTTACTTGCTTGCGAGAGTAATTTTTCATGTTCTTTTGGGAACCTACACATTGGGTTGTTAACCTGTTCATGTCTAGTTCTGTGTCAATCATTTTATCCTCACTTGTTTCCTGTTGGATTCTTTTTAGTTTCATACCCTCCATACTACCAAAAAGGAAGTGCTCTGTGAGACAAAGTCAAAAGTTCTAAGATATTTTTTTCATTATATTGTTTGTGTTCACCAAACCTAGAACTTAATAAAAATGATGGTTGTGAAATTTTATAAATAATGTTCCTGAAATGTTGGTAATAAACCAAAAAAGAAGAGAATTGCCTGCCATGCTGAAAATTCTTGATGAGAGTCAAGAGAACAAGAGGTGGCTGTTGTCCTTAAACGAAATTGTTAGTATTGGAGTTTTTTCTTATGCTTTCTGTCTTTAGAATATTGATATTATTTCCTATGATGCTCTGATTCATGTGTGAGTGGGAATGAGCATGCTAGTATTTTCTTGTACTTATTCTGAAACCTGTTTTCAGATGTAGGATAATGTGTTCGATTTGGGCACTTTAGGAAAGTCAAGGTTTGAAGAAACAGGTGACTAGATTTGCTAATTGTGTTATGTGCCTTGTATTTACAATTTTTTGGCAGAGGTGGAAGTCATTTGTATGCTCATAAAAGATTTTGTATTTTTTTGCAGAAATGGTTTGAAAAGATGTGCAGTTTTGCCAGATTTTGCTGAGGGGTACAGCTTCATTTACTGCTTCCTGCTCCTCCTCCAAGTATTGGTTCAACTGAAGCTGCCATTTAATCTTCGAATTAAAATTTGGTACTGATATAGATAAAGTTTTTATATTTTCTTAAACTGAAATATATTTGGTGCTACTCTTATAATCTTACATCTGTTCTACGTACTATCGAGCACCTGAAACAATATTTGGTGCAACTAAATACACCACAGCCATTGACATTTGTTCTAGGTACGTACAGGCCGTTTAGTTGCTAATTTTTTTTCCTTATTTCTATGCATTTTCACTTTAAATTACTTAACAAATATTACTTTTTGGACTCCAGCCTCTGTTTGCTGGTGATAGTGGAGCAGACCAGGTACGTTTTATTAAGGTACGTTTTAAATATTTTAAAGATTCAAAGTATATAGGCTGGAAACCTGACCTTATAGTATTACTTATTTGAAGTATGAATAAGTATGAATTAATTTTATTACCATATATGTAGCTTGCTTGTCCATTATAATTACAACAATAGCTGACCTTCTCTCCAACCTTATTTTAAATATTTTAAAGATTCAAAGTATATAGGCTGAAAACCTGACGGGTTGCCTTATATCGAGCTGCAAGATATAATGGATCCTCCCTAGGTGTAACAACGCCACGTATGATGAATCTTAAAAAATTCAAAAAGACTTGAAAAAAGTTTACTATTGAATATTTATATAACCTTAATTTATTTCCAATTTACTTATAAAAATTAAACTACGATTCTTTTTTGATATTATTATATTCAAATTACTATTTTTTTATATTAATAATGTTTTATTTTAATATTTAATATTTTTAAATTTCTTTAAAAGTTATAACTACTTTTTATCAAAATTACAACAATAGCTGACCTTCTCTCCAACCTTATTTTAAATATTTTAAAGATTCAAAGTATATAGGCTGGAAACCTGACGGGTTGCCTTATATCGAGCTGCAAGATATAATGGATCCTTCCTAGGTGTAACAACGCCACGTATGATGAATCTTAAAAAATTCAAAAAGACTTGAAAAAAGTTCTATCGAGCTCATTTACTATTAAATATTTATATAACCTTAATTTATTTCCAATTTACTTATAAAATTAAACTACGATTCTTTTTTGATATTATTATATTCAAATTACTATTTTTTATATTAATAATGTTTTATTTTAATATTTAATATTTTTAAATTTCTTTAAAAGTTATAACTACTTTTTATCAAAATTACAACAATAGCTGACCTTCTCTCCAACCTTATTTTAAATATTTTAAAGATTCAAAGTACGTAGGCTGGAAACCTGACGGGTTGCCTTATATCGAGCTGCAAGATATAATGGATCCTCCCTAGGTGTAACAACGCCACGTATGATGAATCTTAAAAAATTCAAATGTTTCAATTTAATATGTCCCATCTAATATACAAATATTTAATAAAATATTTTATATAGTTTTTAACTTAAATTTAAATTATTATTGAAATATTCTCGTCCGTTTTATCACAAATATTATTCTCCGTTTTATTACAAATATTATCGTCCGTTTTACCATTTAAGTTAAACTTTTTATTCAAACTAAATCATAGCTTTTAAGCTAAATACGGATGTCCACACAGTGCTTTAATATGTACTTAAGAAAAGATGACTTGTAAAACATAAATTAAATTAAGTGTGGACTATTTTAACTGCACATGTGATTTGTCAAATAAAAACGAACGACATGTATATTATTTAATTAAAATAATTTTTATAAATATTATTTAATTAAATATTATTTAATCCCGCTACTTACCTGTAGATACTTGATATTTGATATGTATTATCCATGTGATTTTCCACATCGTGAAATAAAAAACTTACATAATACATAAATATATTTGATATCATAATTTACATAACTTATATAACATATATAACTTACATAACTTATATAACCTACATAACTTATATAACTTAGATAAATATATAACTTACATAACTTACATAATACTTAAATATATTTTATACCATAAATTACATAACTTACATAACTTTTATAACTTAGATAAATATATAATTTACATAAATATATATCATATCATAAATTACATAACTTACATAATACTTAAATATATATCGTATCATACATAACTAGTTTACAAAATTTACTTAACTTACATAATACATAAATCTATAGTTGAAAATCCTGCAACTTGCCTAAATTAGTTTATACCCATTAGAGACTTGATATTTACTATAATGATATGATTTAAATCAATTGAGAACATTTAAGTAACTGTAATATGTTGTCAACTTTAGATTTCAAGAACTACAAAATGGATAGGAGTTGGATGAAATTGTCAAGGGTAAGCAATGCCTATCAAAATGGAGTACAAAATTTTCTAAATTTTGCATTTCAAAATGCAAGCCAAGAGAATATGATTCTTTGCTCGTGTAAGAAGTGTGGCAACATCTACTGGCATTTTCGTGAAGTTGTCTACGAACATCTAATTGTTGATGGCTTTATTCGGGGGTATAAAAAATGGATTTTCCATGGAGAGTGTACATCTAGTGGAACTTCTTCAACGATTAATCTGACATATCCTGATACTGATTACCATCAGTATGTTAGACAATATGACATGGAAGATATGTTGCGGGATGCATTTAATATGCGTAGTCATGGTGAGCAATCGTTTCCACCTGACTTTATTATATCTGAGGATTGTAATATTGGTGGAAATGTTTTTTGCGAAACGGGAACAAGTGCACCTAATGAGGAGCCAAGTGAAGAAGCGGCTAAGTTCTACAATTTACTTAATAAAATGAATGAAGAACTTTACGAGGGATCAAAATATTCGAAATTGTCATTCTGCATTCGTCTATTTCATTTAAAATGTATGGGAGGGTGGACTGGAAACTCTTTTACAATGCTGCTAGAGTTTCTAAGAGAGATGTTTCCGTTTGCAAAAATTCCCCAGTCTTGTCAAGACATGAAGAGACTAATACAAGATTTGGGCCTTGGGTATGATAAAATTCATAGTTGCCCAAATGACTACATGTTGTACTGGGGTGATAAAAAAAACCAACAATCTTGTCATGTTTGCGGTAAGTCTCGTTGGATGAATAGTAATACAGAAGATGTGAATACGGATGAAGGTGGGGCACAGTTAAGAAAGAAGCCAGTCAAGGTCTTGCGATATTTTCCCCTGATACCAAGACTTCAAAGGCTTTTCATGTCCTCAAAGACAGCCGAATCTATGACGTGGCATAATGATCAACGGACCGATGATGGATTATTAAGACATCCTGCGGATTATTTAGCTTGGAAATCATTTGACAGTAAATTTCCAAGCTTTGCAAGCGATCCTCGGAATGTGAGGCTTGGGCTAGCAGCTAATGGCTTTAATCCATTTAAAATCATGAGTACTTCGTACAGTACTGGGCCTGTAGTGCTTGTTCCTTACAATTTGCCTCCATGGATTTGCATGAAGCAATCTTCATTTATTTTATCAATGATTATCCCTGGAGAGAAAGGTCCCGGAAATGATATTGACATCTATTTGCAGCCACTTATTGAAGAGTTAAAACAATTATGGTCGGGTGTTGAGACATATGATGGATTGAGAAAGGAGAACTTTAATTTACGTGCAGCTTTATTGTGGACAATTAATGATTTCCCGGCTTATGCTAATTTATCGGGTTGGAGTACTAAAGGACATTATGCCTGTCCTTGTTGTGCTGCGCAAACTTGTTCGAAGTGGTTGTATAATGGGAAGAAGTTCTCTTACATGGGCCATCGTCGATGGTTAGATGAAAATCATAAATTTAGATTTTAGAGGACTCTATTTGACGGTACTGAAGAGTACAGAGGAGCTCTTGAGCAGACCGTTGGATCTGAAATCTTGTTTATGTTAAAAGATATCAACTTTAGTTACGGGAAGATGAATCAACCACCTATCACGCAAACGAGGAGAAGATTGAGGGATGAATCTGATGATGAATCTGACGAAGAGGATGATCCTAATGAGGCGGAGTTGTGGAAGAAAAGGAGTATTTTTTTTTAGTTGCCTTATTGGGAGCACAACATTTTACGCCACAATCTTGATGTCATGCATATTGAGAAGAATGTCTGCGAGAACATAATTGGGACAATTTTAAATGTCGATGGAAAATCAAAAGACAATCTTCAGAGCCGACTTGATTTAGTTGACATGAGAATCCGGCGTGATCTTCATCCTCAAGTACTTCCGAATGGGAAATATCGGTTGCCGCCTTCTATTTTTTCAATGTCAAAGAAAGAGAAAGAAGTTTTCTGCATGGTGTTGAAGGATATAAAGGTCCCAGATGCGTATGCGTCAAATATATCTCGATGTGTGAGTTTCAAAGATAGAAGATTATATTCATTAAAATCACATGATTACCACATCTTGATGCAAGATTTACTCCCAATTGCTTTACGGTGCTGTATGTCAAAAAATGTAACGTCCTGTATAATTAAACTATCCAATATAATGAAAGCTATCTGTGGCAAAGTTTTGAATGTCGAAGAACTTGAGAAAGTACAGGATCGAGCGGCTTTGACTTTATGCAATTTAGAGAAGATCTTTCCACCTTCCTTCTTCACTATTATGGTGCACTTGGTAATCCATCTCCCTCACGAAGCAATCCTTGGTGGACCGGTTTTTTATCGATGGATGTATCCTATAGAAAGGTGCTAATTTATTTCTCAAGTATTCATTCATTCACCTCTATACATTTAGTTACAGCTTTTGATAAATATTGTATATCGTGTTTAGGTTCCTAAGCAAATTGAAGTCATATTGTCGCAATAAGCGTTATCCAGAAGGATCAATTGCTGAAGGCTACTTGGCAGAAGAGTGCATGACCTTCTGTTCTAGATATTTAGAAGATGCTGAAACACGATTGAATAGACCAAGTAGAAATGCTGGGCTCAATGATAATGACTTGGCCGAAACTTATTTATTTCAAAGTTATGGAGAACCAATCGGCAAAGTTGAAATTGTAGAATTAGATGATATATCGTGGATACAAGCACATCGATATGTACTTTTTAACCACGATTCAATTGAACCGTTGCGCAAGTAAGTTATAAAATTGTCTTACATATTCGTCGTTTTGATTTGTTTATCTTCTAACCAATTAAACTTGTTTTTAATATAGTGAGTACAAACAAATTTTGAGATCTCGTGCACGCTCTCGAAGATTACAACATCGAGAGATTAATAAGTTATTCATAGAATCTTTTCATGAATGGTTAAGTCAAACGGTATGTAACTAAAGTTAATAAGTTACATATAATCGCGAAATTTAGTTAATCAAATAAGAATGTTTTTACATAATACATTTTTAATTATTTAATTTACTTTCGATTCAATAGGTTTGGAGTGGGAAGGATGTCAATGACGAAGTTAAATGGCTTTCCCAAGGTCCGAACAGAGTAATAAAAAGATATAGTGCCTTCCTCATCAATGGATACAGATTTCATACAAAGTATCGCGAGAGAATGAGGAGAACTCAAAATTGTGGAGTTGTTGTTAATTCTTCAATTACAAGTTATGCTAGTGCTAGGGATAGTAATCCGGTTGAGGGTAATGTGGAGTATTACGGACTTCTTACCGACATTGTTGAGTTGGATTACTATGGCAGATGGAAATTATCTTATTTCGGTGTGATTGGGCAAATGTTAATACTGCTCGAGGAATTAAAAAAGATCAATTTGGGTTTACAATGGTGAATTTCTCTCGCTTGATTCACAGTGGACAACAATTGATGGACGAGCCATATGTATTTTCCTCTCAAGTGAAACAAGTTTTTTATTCGAAAGATCCAACTGATGAGGGTTGGTATGTTGTACTCCGGAACACCCCTAGAGACTTGTTTGACATGGGTAATGGAAGTAGAGATGACATCGTCGAAAGATCAGAAACATTACCTTTTCCAGAACAAAACTTAGATGAAAATATCCCTAGTACTAATACACAACATCAATGGGTTCGGCATGATGTGGATGAAGATATTTACGAATAATGATGTAGTAAGATTTTACAATTTTTTAATTATATGTAATATTATATTTTTAATCTTTGTCATGTTATATAATTTAACTATTTTATATGTACTACTATTGTTGTAATTTGTTACTAAAACTTTAATTATTTTATGTGTATTGCAGGAAAAATGCGTAGAAGCAGAGTACGAGATTTAAGTATTGTCCAGAATACTCCAAATTCGGAAGAAAGAAATAGTGAACAACAGACAGTTGTTGGATCTTCGAATGTGCCGGAGACACTTGATGAGCCTGAAGAATTTCAAAGTAATATTATGTTCATTTTACATGTGTTGACTTTTATTATTGAATTATTTGTTAATTTTACTATAATAATAGTATATCATTTTTCAGCTGAAAGTGGTGGGACGCGCAGAGTTCGAGGACGTACGCTACTTAGAGATTTATACGACTTAGATCCTGTTGAGCGTGTTAAAGTAAGTAGAAATACTCATGGTCAGCCTGTTGGATCTGAAGGCGACTTTTAGCAGGCTATTTGGGCATTTTAGCACGAAATGAAAATATGTTGCCCATCAACTACGAATCATGGCATCACATGCCTGATAGCAACAAAAATCAGGCTCTCGCTAATATTAAGGTAACAAAATGTGAATGCAATTTATAATACTTTGGTTTAAGTTTCATTTATATTTACATTCTAAACTTATGTTTTTTAGGAGAGATTTGCTTTAGAAGTCTCTGATGATTATATCAAGAAGGCATTAGGTAAAAGATGGAGAGACAATAAAAGAACTTTAAAGAAACAATATTTTAAGAAAGACATAAGCCTCGAGGAAAAACTGAGAAATGTTCCGCCAGGAATGCTGAGGTATCAATGGAAAGATGCGGTTAGATTTTGGAATTCAAAGAAAGGAGAGGTATTGCGTATTTCCAAACTCTTATATATAGTGTTTACTATATACGTAATAATAATTTTATTATGTAGGACCGTGAGCGAGTTGGAACAAGCAGCAGGCAAAAACAAAAATTCACGCACACGGCAGGGTCGAGAAGTTTTGCTTCTGTAGCTGAGGCCGAGGTATTATGAATTTATTAATTCTTTCAAATATTAATAACTTTTTATTATTAAATAATATTCTTACTACTATATTGTAGGAAGTCAAATCCGGACAAAAAGTTGGACGCCTTCAGCTTTTTGAGATTACGCATAAGAAGAAAGATGGATCTCCTATGACATCCGAAGCTGGAGAAATTATGGTATATTCACTTAATAATATTTGATTTATTCTAAATATTTATAATCTTTAATTATAATTGTTTAATTCAATTCATCATTAGTAGTTTTAAAAAATGTTAAGTTATGTTGCATTTCTTTTTATTATATATTTCGTTTCTAACTCTTTAATTGATTTTTTAGGAGAAACTAAAGGAGAAGAAGGCAGAATATGAAGCGATTGCTTCGAGTGATAGTTCTGTTAATCTTGAGAACATTGATAACAGAATTATCACTGAAGTTTTGGGTCCTGAAAGGTACGGTCGGGTTCGATTTCAAGGATCTGGTGTTACCTCGACCCAATATTTTGGATCCGGCTCCCAGCAATACATGCCTTCCGGAAGTCAAGCTCAAGCTGAAGTTCAGAGGTTAAGAGACTAGATAGCTCAGATGCAAGCGAACACGGTTGAGCAAATTGCCGAGGTTCAACGAAAATATGAAGAACTCCAGCAACAACTTAGAGCAGAGGCAGCAGAGAGGGAGGCAGCGGTTGCAGCGAAAGAGGCAGAGGCACGAGCGATGGTAGCAGAACAGAGCAAAAAGTACGATGACCTCCAGCTACAGCTTCAGCAGATGATGCATATGTTTCAACAATCGCAAAAGCCGCTGTCTTAGACATTAGCTTTCTTATTGTAAGAATGTTTTTAAGTTTTGTCACGTTTAACATTATTGTAAAAATATTTTAAATTATACTTTATTATTAATTATATCATATATCTTTAGTTAAATTTGAAGTATCATTTAGAATTAATATTTTTGGTTGTATTTTTTATGTTAAATTTACTGTTTTTGGCTGCATTTTATATTATATTTGTTGTATTTGGTTGGATTTTAATGCAGGAAGGGCTGGATATTGGTGAAAAAAAATATTACAAATCTGCCAAATTTAGCGGCGTTTGTAAAAAAAGGGCCGCTAAAAGCCTTGACGTTTAGCGGCGTTTTTCCCACAAACGCCGCTAAAAGCCTTGACCTATAGCGGCGCTTTTACCACAAACGCCGCTAAAAGCCTTGACCTTTAGCGGCGCTTTTCCCACAAACGCCGCTAAAAGCCTTGACCTTTAGCGGCGCTTTTCCCACAAACGCCGCTAAAAGCCTTGACTTTTAGCGGCGTTTTTTCCAATAAACGCCACAAAATTTTGTGGCGTTACATATAGCAGCGTTTTTTGCGGCGTTTTAGAAAGCGCCGCTAAAAGTTTTAGGGGCGCCTAAAAGAGCCGCTAAAGGCTAAAAAAAGCGCCGCTAAAAGTCTGTTTTCCTGTAGTGATTGGAGTGGCTAGTGATGATCTAACTTGGTTATCTTAAAAGTTATGTTTTGGTTATTACACAAATACTTATTGTGTGTTGGTTTGATGCAGTTATGTTAGCATATGGGTTTATATCCATTGATGCATGAGATAATACCACATGATTGATGACTAATTTTATATTATGTTGGATTGGTAGATATATGCTTGTGAGTTTTGGTGCAGGAAAATTGTAAGTTTTGGATAACAAATGAGGCTAGAAAATGGCTTCATTTTGTCCACACAGGCGTGTGTCTTAGCCATGTGTGACACACGGCTCGTCCAATGGGCATGTGGTCCAGTCGTGTGTCCCCTGCATCTTAAAAATGAGAAACAGAATGCTCAGAACTGGGCACACGGATAGAGACGACATGTGTCTCAGCCGTGTGGTTGACACGGCCTTGAACACAAGCGTGTTACACTGCTATGTGAAAACTGCACCTAAATTTCGAAAAAAAAATTCAACACATAGCCTAGCAAACGAGCGTGTGACTTGGCCCTGTGACTTCAATTTCTTCATGCCTTACAAGTTAGAGAGTTTCACGGGTTAGGGACACATGCATGTGTAGTCACACGGCCTGACCATACGGGCGTGTCCCTAGACCACACGGGCGTGTGGGTACTGTTCGTAACCAAAATTTTAAAATTTTGAGGAATATTTTATGAGATCCCAATTGAGTCTCGATTCATTTCTAATGTTCATATTAGGCTTCAAGGGTCCATTTAAGGGACATTATGATTGATATCTAAAAATGTTTATTAACTAGTATAAATTATTTGTGAATGTTCTGTAAACTCCGGTAATACTTTGTAACCCTGTTCTGGCAACGGATACACGTTGGTGGTGTTATAGGATTAGTAGATTTCTGTATACGAACAAGTAATGAGGTAAGTTCGTGTAACTAAATCGTGTTTATTTATATGCTTAAATTGAATGTTGTATGTATGAATTGTGTAAATGCTAGGAATGTGAAATTAAATACATGATCGATAAAGCTTGATAAATGTTGAGTTCTGTATGAATAATGAAATTTGATGGATACAGTATTTTCCCATATTGATTATAGTCCTGTATATGTTGCAAACAGACTACAGCTCGGATAAGCAATCCTATTATAAGCCCTCTCGAACGTCCTGTTATATAGTTCCTACGAGCATCCTAATTGGTAGTGATCCTGCATGTGTTGTACTCTACCGCAACTCTTTATGAGCGTCCTATTACATGATTCAATCAGTTGTGATGCAACATATATTGTAGACACAAACGCAGCTCTTCGTGAGTGTCCAGATATAGGCTCTTATGAGCTTCTTGATATGGCTCACTTGAATTTCTTGTTAAATGACTATTCGGTGCTCCCTGAATATAACTCTTCGAAGTTACATGTTAAGCTTTATGAGCTCCCTAATTAAAACTCTTATGAGTTTCCTGTTTAACCCGGATCAGCTTCCTGATTCATGGCTCACATGAGCATCCTGTTACATGGCTCAAGAGAGTGCTTCCTAATTATGTGCCCTAATGGGTACCCCTGTATACGAATTGACGGATTATTGTTTTGTACACCTTTAGTGTACTACTTGATTATCCGTCGAAATTTTAATGATTCAACGGATAAGACTCTTGAAATGAGAAACTATGAGTTAAGTGATTTATATCTCGAACAATTCTAAAACACTTGGAAATTTGTAGCGTGATGAGCTCATCTCTGTTTGCTTGAAATTTTATGTTATTTACATGACTAACATGTTGGGTGAATGCATGTGATTAGAAAATTGGCCAAAATGATTTGGATGCATGATTTGTATGTTTACTTTAAATGAATAAAGATGGTAAGTTAAATTCCTATTATACGTACTTACTAAGCATTAGATGCTTACTAGGTTTTCTTTCCTCTGTTTTATAGTACTCGAAAGCTTGTAAAGGTTAGAGAGTGGTTGGAGTATCAGCACACTATCTTCTAGCTTGTTTTGGTATAAATAGGAAACTTACTTTGGTATAATGGCATGTATAGACTAATGGTGACAAGTAAGGGTATGTAAATGTTTTGGCTATAATTAGCCATTGGAATGGCTAGTAATAACATATTTAACATATTGATGCATGAAGTTATATCATGCTTGGTATATGAGTATGTTTGGATTAGTAACTTACATATAATCACACTTGGGTAAGTATATGATTAGAAAAGGGTAAGGTAAATACTTGAAAGTGTGAGCAACATGTCATGTATAAAACTTGAATATTAGTTTGATTTATATGCCTTGAATTGGATGGTGAATTTATTGAATTGTTGATGTAGGTGCAAGGTAAAAAGGGTGAGAAATAAGGCTTGAAAAATAGCCTTATTCTGTCCATACAGGCAGACACACGAGCGTGTGTCTCAACCATGTGTGACACAAGGTCATACACATGGGCATGTGGTTTGGTACTGTGTCCCCTGCATCTTAAAAATTAGGGAACATAATGCTCATAATTGATCACACAGGCAGAGACACGGGCGTGTGTCTCAGCCGTGTGTGACATATGGCTTAGCACACAGGCTTGTGTCTTGGCCATGTGAAACCTATACTTAAATCTTAAAAATTAAAATTAACCACATAGCCTAACCCACGAGAGTGTAGCTGGCTGTGTGACCTAAGTCAAAGAGTTACACGGGTGAGGACATGGGCTGGGACACGGCTATGTGCCTTACATTGAATGCCCACACGACTTGGGACACGGGCGTGTCATTGGCCGTGTGAGCCATACGGTTTGGCCACACGAGCGTGTGTCCCCTGTACCTAAGAAAAATTTTAGGATTTTACGAAACATTTATTGTGTCTCGGTTTAGTCTCGATACAATTCTAATATGTATTTTGGGCCTTAAGGACCTATATACGGGACATTTTGATTGATTATGATTGCTTTTTGGAAAAAATAGTAAATGGCATAAATTAATTGTAATTGAACTATAAAATTCTATAATGCTCACTAGCCCTGTTCCAACAACAGATACAGGTTAAAGGTGTTAAACTAAAGTTGTTTTACTTTATTTCCCATCAACTACATCTCCCCCTCGATCTGATCCAGGCATTGACCATTTATAGTATAGTCATTTGGGTTGGCCCTTTCTTGAGGATTCTGTAAATAATGAGGTTGATAATTAGTATTTTTAATTTGTTTGTATTGTTACCTCCTCCTTTGTTTCCACCCAATCTCAAGTTTGGGTGTTCTCTCTAGCCAGTATTATAAGTGTTTGAATAGGGGTATTCTCCCCTATTCCCGACGTAGTTGAGATCCTCGGTGGATTATTAATTTAATGGAAGAGAGCTTTGTCTCCTTCATATATATATGACATATTCGATAAGGACTCTATGTGGTTGAGTCTATATTTGTAGATATCTATCATCCTCCTGGACAGCTTTTACATTGATGTTCTCTGGCCATAAGTGAATATTTCATTTGGCCATTGGTAGGAATTCTTTGCATATTTTCAATTAGGTCATACGACTCCTCGTATATCCTATTCATTAGGGCTTCTCCTGCTACTCCATTTAATCTTGAATTTGCATGTGAATCCAACCCATTATAGAACACCTGCAGCCTCAACCAATCAGGTAATCCATGGTGTGGGTATCTTTGTATTAGTGTTTTAAAATGCTCTCTCCTGTTAACTATTTAAATGTCGCAATCTCCCTCTTCAGTTAGACTATTTTGCTGATATGAAAGACAACGAGTTCGTTCCATGTCGTGATAGATCCTCGTGCCTGCGAGTCTAACCGAGTAAACGCATTATCAATTAAGGAAAAAGGGAACAATCGAAGATGAAGTGCATCATCAGTGACCTTGTTATATTTAAATGTATCACAAAGTTGAAGGAACCATTTTAACTGTTGATTTGGGACCTCTTTCATTATGCTTCTAAACTGCAAATTAGTTTGGATCATCTGACCATGGCTAGTTTTATCTCAATGTTATTAGTCGTGATGGTCGGCCTTGTGATGCTTCCTTAAACCATTTCTAGATTCGGTAGTACATAATCCCTCAGGGTTCTTTCTTTGCATGCTATACATATGTTTGTAGGTGGTAGTACATAATCTCGTGGTAAATTGCTTGCAGCAGGTGGTTGATCTTGCATCAACTATTGCTGCTGTTGCTGTCGACGATTCCAACAGATTATTTTCTCTAAATCAATGGCTAGCTCTCTCTCCTATGAGTCATACACTGAAATCAGAAAGAAAAAAGATAAATAAATAAAATATGTTGGAAAAAATAAAATAAGATTTATATATATAATTTATAAATTTCCTAATTATTCTATTAGAATTTAAAAATTAAAATCATCTCAGTAATGTTGCCTCCCCAGCAACGGTGCCATCAACTTGACTGCCTCTAAACATACTATGTCCAGAGTATGAATACTCAAACTAAAATATATGAAATATAGAGGTGGTGTCCGCAAGTATATGGGTCAGGTTGTAATATAGTATAAATACTCAAACTCTTTATGGATTTTGTGCTTCAATAAAATACAATTAAGGCTTATTTTAAACCTTTGTCTCTTGATTTTCTATTAATGTTCATCTTTTATATCAAGTTTTTTCTATTTTCGATATCCATGAGGAACTAACCCTTTACGGGGGATTAGTAATTAGAGGTATGATTTATTAATTGTTGTACAGGGTTTTCTTAGTGGGTTAGCTATTTGGGAGAGGAAGAACTTAAACCCTAGGCTTGACAACCCTAGGAAGTCATCTAGGTAGGAATTAAGCCAAACCTAGTATGACCTATTTGTGAACACCTTAACCCCAAACCAGTCTGGATTGTGATGTCGAGAGATAAGTAGTTATTGTTAACTCATTATTCTAGTGGAAGATCAAGAGATCCTGTTGGGGTAATGACTAGTTGATTAAATAGGGAACTCAAAGAAATAGTTAGTTATGATTACCGAAGTGAGCTAGTCACCCATGCTCAATCTGATTCAGTTTCCATAGCAAATTTCCCAAAGTTTTTCCATGTATATTATTTTATTATTTGGTTATAAAAATACAAAAAATCTTTCTTTATGTTTAGTCATAATATAATTTATTTAAAGTACTAATTAGCTTTATTTGTGTTGAGGTTAGGGTTAATTTTGTGCTCACTTCCCTTGGGTACGATCCTTGGAGTACTCACTTACTTTGTTGTAACTATATTACAACTTGACCCGTATACTTGTGGACACCACCTATTTGACATATTTGGTGCAGGATTTCTACTTTGGACGTTAGTACGTCCGGAGGTTGTCAAGTTATTAGCGTCGTTGTCAGGGAGGCAACGTCATTAGATTAATTTTAATTTTTGCATTCAATAGAAAAATTAAGAAAATTTTAAAGTATAGATATGATTTTTTTTCAGTTCATTTTATTTAGTTATTTTATTTATATTACTAACACTTTTCTTTCTTCAAGAGATCTTGCACACACCTTTAATAAGGAGGGGAAACCAGTAGTAGTAATTGCTAGAATTAATTCAATAGTGCCATGGACGACTTCGACTACACATTTTAGCTTCTATCAGCACTGCTGGATCGCCAGTATACTTTGAGGCACAGTAGAACAATAATTTCGATGATCATCAACCACAGATCCATGTACGAGGAATGAATCAGGTTGAAATAAGGTTGAAGATATACCCATTAAGATAAAAAAGGGATAATAATATTATTGGTTGCAATCTTTTACACGATGTCAATCCTAGTGACCATCTCCAGACGTACTAATGTCCAGAGTGTGAATACTACAATAAAAGATATATATATATATGAATGAGGTGATATCCACAAGTATACAGGTCCAGTTGTAATATAATTACAACGGAGTGAGTACTCCGAGGATCGTACCCAAGGGCGACTAGTACTAGATAAATTTTAATACAAACACCAAAAGGTCTAATTAGTACTTAAAATAGGTTATATTATTAAATATAAATAATAAGGATTTTTAGGGGTTTTAAAATATCAAAAAAGAAAAAATATCAAGAAATTGAAAAGTGAAATCGAACAAATGTAATTATGGATTATTAGCTCACTTCTATAATCTTCAATAACTACCGCTTTAGGTTCCTCGTCATTCAACTAGTTGATATCCTAGCAGGACCTTCTCATATGTCCACTCACAGTCTAGAGTGGTTCAGGGTTAAGGTGTTCATGGATAGGCCATACCAATTTTGGGTTAATTCCAACCTTGATAACTTCCTAGGGTTGTCAAGCCTAAGGTTTAGGCTTTGACTTTCTGAAATATTTAATTCATTGAGTATCCCTACAAAATAATTAATAGATCATACCTCCACTCGCTCATCCCCCATAGAGGGATTAGTTCCTCATGGTTTTCATAAACAATACAAACCCTATATAACGCATAGATACAATAATTTAATCAAAAGAATAAAGTTTAAGAAAAGCCTGATTTGTATTATGGATGAAAGTTGAATCCACAAGGTTTGATTGCATCCAAAAATTAGATCTCTCGAAATAAAACAAAAAACAAACTGAAAGAAAAGCTAAAACCTAAGGAAGGAAAAACCTAAACTAAAATTAAAAGAGAAACTCCAAGCTGAGTATTTGATGTCCGTAACATGTGCCAAACGAGCCTATTTATAGATTTGAGGTGGTTGTTGTCCATAACTCTAGTTTAGCTGACATTCCCAAGCTTAAACTTGGACTGTGTGGAAAAAAACACATTTGGCTCACTTTAATTCCCGTCCAGAGCTGATGTCACAACACATTAGGACTTGTGATGCGACATAGAAGTCAGTATGCTTCTCTTCAGGATGCCTTCAGGGGTATGTTGTGACACAAAAGGAAATCTCATAATTCCTCTATTTTTGTCCCTATGTTGTGATATTGAATCCTCTATGTTCCGACATAGTGACTAGTATCAGTTTACCATGCCTCTAATGTCTCCTGCACACTCACAAAGTTCATTATCTCACCTTTAGGCCTCATTCGGCCCCTAAGGTCAATAAAAGACTCTATTTTGTACACTTTATTGAATTTAATTAAAGTTACTAAAACATAATTAAAACCTAATGATAATTATTAGTCTAATGATAATAAAAGTGCGGAAATTAGTTTAATTTTCTATATAAAATTATGGTTGATCAAACTCCCCCACAGTTAAGTCATTATTTATCCTTAAACAACACAAACAAAAACAAGAAATAAAAAAGATGACCATTGAGAAAATATGATACAAGCATTGACTTTGGACCATATGACTAGGCATTTCATCTTTACAAATAATTTTAACATGATAAATACTTGACTTACCACTTTTGACTTCAAACATCTAAGTTCAATACATTACAAAGTATACAAACATTAAAGGTCTCACATGTAGGAATTCATCAACAAATCATACAAGTAATTTGATTATCCTAGAAGAATACAAATAGTCATAAATGCAATTGCTCAATATGATTTTAAATTGTGAATAAGTCTACCTAGATCACATAGGGCTTTTTGGCTTGAAACATTCTAAGGTTTAAGACAGATATGGATTTCAAGAATAGTAAGTGTTAAAAATTTTTAAGCACAAAAATAGTTTAGCACATCATATTGTCCCCTATTCTGCCCCTTAGTAATCATTTCCCGCTCACCGCCTTATGTCTCATTGGAACGATGGAAATGTGCAAGTGTACACAATCGCAACAAGTAAATGTCGAGTTATCGTACCGGTAAAGAATGTGAAAAGAATTATTTATGAATGCTATTTAAAACACTTTGGTGAGGAAAAATATTTTGTTTAAAAAGGGTGATTAAAAACAAAGATTTTAAACTAAATAAATAAATCTCAAATGCACGATTTCAAAATACGATTTTAACCAAGAAGACATAATTATGTTAGATTAATTACATTTCTTAACTTAGAATTATTAAACTCTTGTTTATATTGTTATGAATAAATTCACGACAACTCGACAATTTGCTAACTTATGAACATACTCACCTACCAAAATCCATTCATCTCTTGGACATATCTCTATGTCAATTCAATCAATTAAACAAATCTTAATAGGCAAATATGTTATAACACATACATGCTTATTAAATTGAAATAATCTCTTAAACATATCCTTATGTCAATTCAAGCAATTAACTCCATTTAATAAGCACATAAAAGACTATGTGAGGTAACAAAGTCTCCTTACCTTGAAATAGTTTAATCACAATAATCTTGCAAGTTATGCAATGCAATTGTATCGTCAGATACCGTTGCTAATTTAACACTCAGCTACCTTAGATGATTAAACATGCACTGATTAAGTACTGCGTCTATTAATTACAATTTCAATCTGTTTAAATAATTAATTCATTAGTTACCTAACAATTGTAATGCAAGAATAACTTAGTCATGATTTTACTTAATCAAGCATCTTATCGAGGCCTATAACAACATAAACATAATTTTAACAATTTAAGAAGATGAAATGCAATCAACCTAACACGAATTAAACTCAACCTAAATTGATTAAATTAACCATTCCAACAACATAAATATTCATAGATATGTTCATCATAACAACAACAAAAATTAAAGAGATAGGAAACACGGATCAAATCCAGTGTTTTTCCATGGCTTGACTAGTTTGCTCCGTTCTTCGTTCTTGTTGTCCTTGTCGATCAAAGCTGCTATGAACACTTCAGTGTTGCTCCAAAATGGCTGATGAACACCCCTTTTCCAAGGGAATAAATTAGCAAGAGAGCAAGAGAATTTAGAATGGCAAAGAAGAAAGAAAGTGGGGTGAAAAGAGAAAAGATGTAAATGAATTGAGCTGTGTTGAATAATCAGCCAATGGGGGGTTATAGCTGAAGATGGCTGCATAAATTAGCTAAAAATAGAAGCCAAAGAGCCATCCCTTGGCCAGCCACACATGTGGCAAGTTTGATGGTTTCAACTTTGCTAAATTTGGCTTGGGGCAAATATACAAAGCCACCAATTGTGGAGGGGTTTGAATGCAACTTGAACAAGTCTTCTAGGGCCTCTTTGCAAGCTTAAATAATCAGGTAATAAGCTGATTTGGGTCAGCTCTTGGGACAATTTTGGGCTGTCCATTTCTTTGGCCGTTCGGTTCACTCGATTCGGTTCAACTAGACCACTTTTTCATAATTAATTAATAATAATTTATTAACCCAAATAAAATTGGATATAAATTAAAATTAATTATATTATGAATTAATAAATATAATTTTGGACCGTCTTAGGCTAAAATTTAGTTTGCCTCGGTACTTCAAATTGCTTCTCGATTTTGTGCTTCTAGCAGTGTTTGCCAAGCTATTTTTCGCCATTTGTGCAAATATGTTGAAAATAACCAAAGTTCATCAAAATTAATTATAAAATTAACTAAAGTTAAACATGTTCATATTTTAACTGCACTTTAATAATTTTATAAAAATTAATTATTTTTCGACAAGATTTTTATCGAAACTGTATGATTTTAAGTTAAAAAGGGTATGTAAAAATTTATAAATTTTCGTGTTTCCACACTCCCAAACTTAATTCATTTCTCATCCAAAGTAATGCACAAATTTGAAAAGAATTTTTTGAAAACACCTTTTAAAAACTCCTTTAGAATGACATTCTTCCCAACAATCATGAATTTGGTATACTTATGCTCAAAGACAAGAAATTTGATACTTATGCTATCTAAGTATACATATCATTCAAATTAATCTCAATCATTCTTATGATAGCTAAAAATTAGACTAAATGTTTTCTTATAAAGCCAAGTAAACCCTTACCGATTTAATTTTATTCCCTAATTCAAGATTAAGCTATAATCATTAAGTTTAACTTATGCCTTCATATGTTGAACGTAGCAATTTCTCTCCACAATGTAGGTAGCATTGGAACTTTGAATCAATAGGTCTTTAACAAGGTTGTAAGGTGGCTGGGCTTTGGGGTAGGTAAAAGATAGATAAATCTAGGCTTTTAAACCTTAGACTCAGCTTCACTTGGACCTTCAGAATAATTTCCCTCAATACACCAACTTACTTTGCTTTCATATGCTCTTCTGTACATTTTTTTTAAGAACATATGCTTTCTCTTTTTCTTAATTAACACGAGCATTTTACTGAATGTACTACAATTTTAGAGCATTTGATACTTCTTTTCAACTCCCCAAAACTTATTTTCAAAGAATATTTTGCTTAGTACTGAGTCTTAGTGTTTGGGACAATTTAAAGATAATTAATGAGAGAAGCAATGGCTAAATATTGCAACGGTTCAAATAAAATTAGGCCATATAGTCTCAAAGTTGGGTTTTAAAGGATAAAAATTTCATCATGGTTGGCTTGAAAGACTTAAATGGTCCAGAAAATAGTTGCCTAAATCATTTTCAACGTTCCATGCTTCCCAGGATTTCGCCTCAAGAAACTACTAAGTCAATTCTAAAGACTTAAACTTTCACGCACGTCTAACTTTCCTAAGAAACTAAAAATTTTATGGTATGATTTGCATGCTTTATTAAAAAATACATTTATGTCATTATTAAGATAACCTAATAATTATTGAAATATTCGAACTTTATTAATATTGAATTTAGCATACTTAAAAAAATTTCAAATTTATTGAACAAAATATATCCTAATCATAATTAAAAGAAAAATTTATTCTGAGTGGAAATAATTTCAATTTTTTGGTCCCCTACTTAAGATGAACAATGTCCTCATTCTTTAAAGTGAATAGATACTATACACCAGATAGGATTCTAGAAAAAATGAGGTGAGTCAAATTGACTGCTTAAGTACCAAGCTCTCTTTAGATCCAATCCTAGACATGTATATACCTATTACCACACTTTATACTTTGCGACTTGTTCATTTTTATTCATGATTTTCATGTCTTTCTTAATTATGCAAAAATAAAAATTTCTAATTAAGCTTAATCCTAAATTGACCTAAAAACAGAAATAAAATAAAGTCAAGATCCTTCCAAATTTAATTCATCTTTTGCTCCATCATTATGGCCTTTGCATGGATCGCTTCGCTCCTTCTTCGATAGTCAACTCCATGGTTCAAATATGAAATCTGGAAACTCAGGCACAAAAATAAATGGGTCATTGTATATTTTCATAAAAGCGCTTCTCATTGAGTCATCCCTTATTTTTGAGTATCTCCAGTAAGCTTCTTGCTGCCACTGCATATGTTGCATTATGTCCATCAACTTTGACAGCTTATCTTGAAGATCTGGGTGACGTGATTGAGCTCTAAGAATTGAAGTTTTGACATTAGGTTCAGCTTCTGGTTCCGTTGGTTCTACCTTATCTGGGACTTCAGCTAATTGCATTGTGGGATATTCTTCTTCTTCTTCAGGGTCCTCACTTTCTTGAACTCGTTGCTGTAGAATAGATTCTCCAGCTATTCGGTAGAGGTCCTAATCTGTGATTATGCCCTGGCTATAGCCTATCTTCTTTACATTTGCAAGAATTTTAGCTTTCAAGCACAAAATTCTTATTTTAAAAGGAAAGTAAGCTGGGCCAGAACGTCTAACGGCAAAATTTTGCATCTCCCTCAGGATGATTTTTCCCACATCAATGGTCTTCCCAGTTAAAATCGAGTATAATAAGACCATTTGCTCTAATGAAATTGTAGTCCCATATGAGCTAGGCATAAGACTGAAACAGATGAAATAGAACCATAACTTTGAGAGTTGTGTCAAATATTCTCTTCGACAAGTGTTGATTCCTTGCTTTGACACAGTCCACTTAGAACCTAGAACTGTAAGCTCCTCGAGAATTTCTTGCAAATTTTTAGGCTCTATATTGATCATTAAGGAAGAATATTTGTCATTTTCGAAATAAAGCAATTCAAAGAACTCATTAATTGTGTTTGAAGTTATTGGTACCTAGATTCCGCGAACTGGAACTTCTGTCAACTCGCTTAAGGTTAATGTAACAGCCCGATTTTAGTTAAATCAGAACAGTGGTTTTAGAACCAGAAATCTGAGGTCAGAAAATTATTTTAATATTATTTTTGGAGTTTATATCATGTGACTATGTATGTGTGAAAGCTTTGTGTGTTAATTTTATCGTTTAGGTGGTTAATTTGATTAAAGGACTAAATCGCGTAAAATGCAAAAGTTGAATTCCATTTGTTAAAGTGCTTAAATGTCATGACTTATTAAATGAAAGGTCCATATGTTGTAATTAGACCATTGATAGTGGAATTTTTCATCAATGGGCATATAATAGGTGATTTTGTAATGTTTTCATTAAGGGTAAATTTGGTATTTGATTCTTAAAGCTTAAATACTTAAAACAAAAGCTAAATTAAGCTTCATTTTCATTCATCTTTGGCCGAATATGGTGGAAGAATAAAGAATAAATTTTTTTTAGGGTTCGGAACTTCTCTAGCTTGATTGAGGTATGTTTTGAGGTATGTTTGATGATGAATTATGCAAGCTTGGTGTTTGAAATACATGTTTTGTAAAGTGATTTTTTGAAAAAAATGTCAATTAGGGATTAAATTGAGAAAAGTGTAAATTGATGGGTTAAATTTTGAAATAAATAAAAAATAAGGGCTGCTAGGGACCTATAGAGAATTCGGCCAAGCATGAGTTTTGCCAACTTTTGTGAATTTTATGTATTTATGAAATAAGGACTAAATTGAATAAGTGTGTAACTTAAGGGGCTAAAGTGAAAAAATGCTCAAATATGTGTTTGTGGACTAAATTGAATGTGTAGATGAATAAAAGAGTTAATTTTGAATGTATATAGATCAAGAACAAAACAAAATGAATTTAGATCGAGGAAAATTCAAAGTTGATGAATAGTCGATTCCTTTTGTTTATTCCAACTACGAGGTAAGTTCATATGTAAATACATGCTTTTAAATTGAATTAGATATGTATTATTTGTCAATGAATTGCAATGAGAATGAACGAGCAACTACGAGCAAGAAATGACAGAATTACGACGTCCGAAAGCCCCGTACAAACCTTAGGAATGCTTAGGATGCAAATGTCATGACATTAGGTTTATCGTGATGAAATTACATGTAAGACCATGTATGGGACATTGGCATTGTATGGTGTTTATGTGTAAGACCATGTCTGGGACATTGGCATCGTTACATGGTTTCGTGTAAGACCACGTTTGGGATGTTGGCATCAATATATGATAACATGTAAGACCATATATGGGATATGGCATTGTATGAGCTCTACAAGACACCCGAGTATCCTTAGTGATTTTGAAGGGTTCAACGGGCAAAGTTAAGTCAAGATTGATTATGAGATTGAGTAAGTGATTCAGGTACATACGAGACTCATACGAGAATTGAAAAGAGTAAGTATTTGATGAATTTACATGTGAATTGGAATTGATGTACTTTGAGAAAGGTTTGTGTATCTAAATGTGTTTAGTTATAATTTGCTTAATTGATGAGAATGATATTGATTATTGTATAGAATTATTTGCATATGGCTTACTAAGCTTTTAAAGCTTACTTTGTTGTTCATTCTCTGTTTTATAGATTATCGAAGGTAGTTCGAACTCGGGGATCGTTAGGAAACATCATCACACTAACTATCAATTGGTTGGTACTTTTGAAGCTTTTTAAATATGCTATATGGCATGTATAGGCTAGTGAGATGTTGATAAGTTTTGAAACATGACTTTAGCCATGATATTTGACTTGCAAATGATATACATGTTGTAACACCCCTTACCCGTACCCGAGGCCAGGATAGGGTACGAGGCGTTACTGGACAAACATACAAACATTAAACTAAAATATAGGCCATAAAATTTCATTCATATTTCAAAACGTTCATTTACTTACACATAGTCCCTTATTTGAGTCTACGAAGCCCAAAAATATACTTTAGAAAGGGTTCGGGACTAAACCGAGAACTTATAAAAATCTTGGAAATTTCATGCTTTAAGGCTCCACATGCCTGTGTCCCAAAGTCGTGTTCCATACACGGCTGAGACACATGGTCGTGTTTCTGCCTGTGTGGAATATACCTAGGCTATTTTCCAAGCTTTGGTCAACCTTAATCTCTTACACACTTATACAAAATCAAAAGCATATAACATGATATTCATTTAATGATTAAATATTCTCAATTAAACCACAAACATAGCATTTGTATGTCATCATACATGTGTCTCTCATACTCATTTTACCTTGTTTATTATAGTACCACTTATACATTTATACCAAGATTATCATCTTACCAAATATCTTCAGCTTAATGATCAAGCATTCATATTTAAAACTAGATCATATCTTTATAAAATACCACAATTCAAATGCGCAAAATAACATGTTTGCCTGAAACATTTCAATTCAACTCCATACCCAACAAGCATTACATTGAGACTAGTCATATATATATATGTCATGATACGTATCATTCTCTTTCTGTTTTCTTATAAACACATATCATTTATTTCATTATATCAATGTTTCATATACCATAGTTTCCATGTATTCCACATATATTTATTTTCCTCCTCCTCCTCTCCATTCCACATCCTTAATGTATATAGCATTCTTGTAAGTACGATTTCACAATTTACTAATAAATGCTCACATCAAATTGTCCACACGAGTCATAGTCACTTACTTATTTATAATTCGAGATACAGAGATCCAAATTAAGATCCGTAAATTTCCCCTAAAACTAGACTCACATATCTTTCCACCATAAAATGTTCATAATTTTTGGTTCAGCCAATTAGTACAGTTTATTCATTAAAATTTCCCCTGTATCACTTTCTGACAGTTCTGACCTCTCTTCACTAAAAATTAATTATCTCACAGTACAGAACTTGGATAATGTTCTTGTTGATTTATATTGAAAATAAACTCATTAGGGATTTTAAAAATATAAGTTTAATCCTATAATTATTTTTATCCAAATTGTTTTGATTTTCCAAAGTCACAACAGGGGATCACGTAATCATTTTGAACTAGTCTCACAAAAACATAAATATCTCAAAATATAGAAATCCTTTTCTTGCTTTGTTTCTTTTATATGAAAATAGATGCATTAAGGTTTAATTTGATATCTCATTGAGTCTCTGATTCAATTTCTACTATTTTTGGTGATTTTTCAAAATCACATCACTGCTACTGTCCAAAACAGTTTTATTGCTAATTCACTGTTTCACACTTTCTTTGTATTAACCTCATTTTAACATACATATCACAAATCATTTTCACCACATTTCACACATCACAAGTATAGGCCCATGATCACAGGGTCACCATGAAATCATCCTCATGTATAACTTACTTGTTTATAACCTTACCACATCCTGGTCACTTAATGAACACATCATTCACATAACCAAGTTCCTGCACTTATTCATCACAAAACTCACAAAGCAATACATAGAGAGTCTCCCGTTGAACACTTTGGATCTATCCTCGATACTTGGTGGTTTTAGCACATAGCTCCACCCATCATATAGTTCGGCTCTCTTGTACACATGGTGAACACTAAGTACCACCCATGTGACCTAGCCAATTTATCTCGTAGCTCTCTTGTCTACATGGTGTCCTTCACCTGGAACCACGCATGCGACCTAGCTACATATATCCCGTAGCTCTCTTGTCTACATGGTGGACACATAGTATCACCCATGTGACCTAGCTACATAATAATGTCTTGTAGCTCTCTTGTACACATGATGTGCACCCAGCACCATACATGTGACCTAGCTACATACTATCTGTATCATCCAATCTTTCCGAAGGTTCAACCAGGATTTCTCTCTCTTTTCCAACAATTTCACTAATCAAGTAATTATCCACAAACATATTTCCAATATTATTATAAAATATCATAATACAAGTAATATTGATGTATTACGTACATATAAACTTACATCTCATTTAATATCAAGGCAATAACATTAAATTACACATTGCCTTATTAAAAATCATATGAACTTACAATTTCCCATAATATCCATAATCATAGAAATCACATTTATGTAAGATAATTCAATGCACTTCATGTACCATAGACATATTTTTAAATCAATTCATAAACTTGGCACCATAATCATTTAATTTAACATAATTCAATTAATTCACTAAATTTAACTTTCAAATATAAATTACAGCATTATTGCTGTATTATTATCATACCAACTTACATACTTTCAACACCTCGAAAATTATAATAAATATATCAATTTTACATTGAAACATGCATAAATTAATGCTTATTATACATATGAACTTACCTCGATACTAAAACGACCATTTTACCAACTTTCCCAATTTTCGATTTTTCTCTCATTCTAGGTTCAAATCTCATTTTCCAGGATCTAAAACATCATATTTTACTTATTTAATTAATGTACTATTCAAAATAGTCCTTAACTCAAACTTTGGCAAAATTACAATTTTGCCCCTAAACTTTTGCATATTTACACTTTTTCCCCTAGGCTCAGGAATTAAATTTCATCCCTTATCCTCATGTTTTATGACATGATGATCACTTTTTCCTTCTATGACAACTTCAAATTCTCACTCTAACATATACTTATGACTATTAGGTATTTTTACTGATTAAGCCCTTTTACTCGTTTTCACTCAAAACCGAGTAGCACAAGTTGTCTAACATAATTTAAAACCTCATATTCTATCATAAAATAGAAAAATAAACACATTTCACCTATGGGTATTTTTCCAAATATGAACCCTAGCTCAAATTAATGCTAGAATAAGCTTAATCAAATTACCGGGATTCTAAAAACGTAAAGAACTTGAAAAATGGGGTTAGAACGGACTTACTATTGAGCTTGGAAAGCTTGAAAACCCTAGCCATTGCTTCCCCCATGCTAATTTCAGGCTTCCTGAAAAAGATGAGTCAATTTTGGCTTTATTTTCCCTTTTTATTTCTTTTAATTACCAAATGACCAAAATGCCCTTCCTTACTAAACTTTCAAAAATTCCATCCATGTCCAATTTTTGTCCATCACTTAGAAATTGGTCAAATTTCTATTTAAGACCTCCTAATTAATATTTCAAAGCAATTTCATACTAGAAACTTCTAGAATGCAGGTTTTGTAACTTATTCAATTTAGTCCCTAACTTCAAATTGAGCACTTTATGCATAGAATTTCTTCACGAAAGTTTCACAAAACCATGCAATCATATCATAGACCTCAAAATAATCATAAAATAATTATTTCTATCTCAGATTTTGTGGTCCCGAAACCTCTGTTCCAACTAGACCCAATTTTGGGCTATTACACATGTTGGTGTGTGTTTGGCTATTAATTTGGTTTGAGTTATGCAATGATAAGTATATGTGATGTATATATGTTGTCTTGTGTTTTGGTATGTGTTATGGTTGTTGATATGGTTTAATGATTTTGGTATATTGTTTTGTTATGAATTTGGTTGAGAATTTATGTATTGAAATGGTTGTTTATGAAATGGAATGAAATGTTTGTGAATTGGCATGTTTCGGATGCTTATAGTTGTGATGAAATGATACCATTTTGATAGCTAGGTGAGCATGAGAAAAGGGTGGAAAATTGGCCTTGCAAATTGCTTATTTTTTCCACACGGGCAGAGATAGAGGTGTGTCTCTTAGCCATGTGCGACACACGGTCATGTTACACGGCCGTGTGTCGCCTGGGGTACCCTTCGAATTAAAGTCAGTATACCCTATAGTTTTGACATGGCCTAGACAAATGGGCATGTCTACTGGCCATGTGTGGCACATGGGCTGGCACATGGGCGTGTAGTCGGCCATGTGACCCAAGTCAGTAACCCCCTTAAATTTTACATGGCCTGGCACACAGGCGTGTCTTCGGTCGTGTGGTACAAGTCAGTATGTATGCCCTGTTTTCAAACGGCATGTGATACGGGCCTGTTTGGTAATTGTGTGAGGCACACAACCTGTTCACACGGACATGTGACCTTTTAAAGTTTTGAAAAGTTTGTAAGTTTCTAAAAGTTTTTGAATGTTATCAGTTTAGTCTTGAACCACTTCTAAGCATGTTTTAAGGTCTCGTAAGACCTTAGAAGGGACAATATGATTGAGATGAATGTATTTTTATATTGAAATGCATAAATTTATGTGAATGATGTGTATTGATTAGTAATGCCTCTTAACCCTATTCTGGCGACGGATACAAGTTAGGGGTGTTACAGTTAAATTCACATAGAACTTGCACATTAACTCCTCATCCACACTAGGTCTCTTATCATAAAATAACTCCCAATTGAGAGTTTCAGCAGCCTGATGAATACGCGCCATAAAATCAATATAGTTGCTTTCTTTCAAGGTGAAGCCTTTCTCTAGATGCATCTGTTGATTCTTGAAGATACTCTCGTATCTTGCTTTGGCTTCTTCATAGTGGAACTTGTTTTGTGATTCATCAATTTGGGCGGATGCACGAGTTCTCTTGCGAGGCATGAGTAACCTGAATATAAGATGGGAAGATTTATTTTCTCAAAATTAAAATTATTAATAATTCAATAAATTAAAAAATTAAATAATTAAATAATTAAATAAAATTGAAATTTAGGAGAGAAATTGGTCTTATCACCTTTTTTGTAAAAATTATGAGCTCTTAAGAAAAATAATTTTGAATCAAAAGATGGGAAATTAAAAGAGGTAGGGAGGTTTTTGGCTAAGGATGGGTGAAAGGGTGGTGTATTGCTCGGGTGTGCAAAGCAGCAGCGCACAGCAGGGGATGTAAGAAGTGTGTGAATCGTTGAGTAAGCTTGGTGTGGGCGAGCGCGTAAGTTGGGCACTGGTACAGGACACGGCCTAGGCAGCTGGGGCTGGAGCAGTAGGCACACGAAGGAGCAGCTCAGTGCTGGGCAAGACTAGGCGCGCAATACAGCACGCGATGGAGCAGGTGTGCACGAGTTAGGTGTGCAGCGTTCTTCTGACTGATCAGCTGGGCGATGCTGTAGCTAAGGAATTGCTAGGAGGTTTCGGCACTTAAGGGTTTTGGTGTTTTTGGAGGGAATGGTGTATGAATGAAAAAAATAAGAATAGATGGGTAGAATTTATAGTGAAAGGAGTAGGAACTAAAGTAGAATTCTTAATGTAATAATTATAAAGTCTTAAGTTCTAATTCTACTCAAAGTAGATAACAATTAATAAAAATTATTATTTGCTATTAATTTATTAAGAAAAATACTTATAAAAAATATGATTAAATTAAAACTAATCCTAAATCTATGTAAAGTTGATAATAATTAATATATATTATAATAGATATAATTATATATTAATAATTATCATCTTTTTCTTATTAAACTAAAAATATTTATTCTAGAAGCCTTTTTATAAATTTACAAAAAGAGGCATCTAATTTTTAATATTTACAAAAGAGTAACCCAATTATAAAAATAGTTCAATCAAGTTCCTAGACTTAATGAAATTTTGAAATTGAGTTGCCAATTTACAACTTGGATCAAAATTGACCCTTTTATTTGAAAATTTGAAAATTTATTTTACCATTTAGGGGATAATTTCTCAGAAAATTATGTCAAAATCAATTTCCAAGAAAGATTGGAGGGGTCACAAGCGGTCCCGCTTAAGTTCCAATCTCATAGACAGAATTTATTTAAACATACTAATCCCAAAAATATACCCTAAATCATTTATTCAAAAAGAAGAACAAGAAAATTTAAATATCTGATAAAAGGAACGAGATTTGATTCCATTCAATTTTATCTCCCCAGTAATGTTTCAAGCGTTAAGCATTAACTTGAAAATTACCTCCCTTATCTTGAAGTTCAATAACTCTGTATGGATAGACTCGATAAATCGTAAATGGACCGGACCAACATGATTTTAACTTACCTAGAAAGAACTTTAGTTTGGAATTAAATAAAAAAACTTGCTGACCTGCTTCGAATTCACGAACTTGAATGTGCTTGTCATGCCATTTTTTAAGTCTCTCTTTGAGCAATTTGGCATTTTCGTATGAGAACATTAAAAAATCTTCTAACTCATTGAGCTGGAGCATCCGTTTCTCTTTAGCAAGCTTAAGATCCAAATTGAGTTGTCAGAGAGCCCAGTAAGCTTTGTGTTTTAACTCCAAGGGTAGATGGCAGGCTTTCCCAAAGACTAACCTATAGGGTGACATCCCTAAAGGTGTCTTGTATGTTGTCCTGTAAGCCCACAAAGCATCGTCCAGTCTTTTGGACCAATCTCGTCAGTTCGGGCAAACTACCTTCTCAAGTATGCCTTTGATCTCCTTGTTTGCCAGTTTAGCTTGCCCATTCTTCTGCGGATGGTAAGCTAAGGCAACCTTGTACTTCACTCCATGTTTGTCAAGTAACCATTTCAACAACTTTTTCACAAAATGGGACCTTTCATCACTGATGATGGCTCTTGGGGTTCCAAACCTTGTGAACACATGCTTCTACAAAAACTTCATCACAACCTTAGCATTGTTTGTCGGATATGACTCTGGCTTAGCCTACTTAGACACATGGTCTACTACAACTAATATGTACTTGTGACCAAAAGACGGAGGGAAAGGACTTAGAAAGTTAATACCCCAAACATTGAATAACTCTACCTCAATGATGTTTGTTTGAGGCATCTCATTTCTGTTAGTGATAATTCCAACCCTTTCACATCTATCACAACTCTTTACGTAAGCGTATGCGTCTTTGAATATTGTTGGCCAAAAGAATCTGGCTTGCAATACCTTGGCTACAATACGTGTACCTCCGAAGTGTCCCCCACTCGTAGTTGAGTGATAATGGTATAAAATCCTATGTACTTCATCTTCTGCCACGCATCTCCTGATCATTTGATTGCACACTTTTTAAACAAATACGACTCTTCCCAGAAATATTACTTCACATCGTGAAGAAAATTTTTCTTTTGATGATACGTCTTATCAATCGGCATCAACCCACAAGCTAAAAAGCTAGCAATATCAGCAAACCAAGGGGTATTATGGACATGATTTACCTTCAGTATGTGTTCATTTAGAAATGTTTCCTGTATGGGTGTAAGTGGAGAATTCCCTTCTTACGGCTCCAATCTGGACATGTGGTCTGCCACTTGGTTTTCTACTCCCTTTTGATCTTGAATTTCTAAATCAAACTCTTGAAGTAGAAGTACCCATCAGTTCAGTCTCGACTTAGCATCTTTCTTGGCAAACAAATACTTAATCACCGAGTGGTCCGTATAAAGAGTCACTTTGGTACCTTCTTGTACCATGAAATGGCACTTTTCCCAGTTAAGTACAGGGTTTTTTTCTTCGCATCATCTCATTACCTTGGCTAGACTGTCTACGCAATCATCATATGTATCTCCAAATACTGAAAAATCATCCATAAAAACTTTCAAATATTTCTCAACCATGTTAGTAAAAATAGACATCATACATCTTTGAAATGTAGCATGTGCATTACATAAACCAAATGGCATGTGTCTAAATGCAAATGTACCGTACGGACAGGTGAATGTTGTCTTGTGTCAATCTTCTAGTGCTACTGTAATCTGATTATACCCCGAGTATCCATCGAGAAAAAAAATGGCAAAGGAAAGTGATCTTTCCTAGTCGCCTTGTTCAGCATTCAACAATCGATGCAATTTCTCCATCCAGTAACCGTTCTAGTAAATATCAACTCGTTATTCTCGTTTTCAATGACCGTGATACCTCCTTTCTTTGGCATGCACTGAACCAGACTTACCCATGAACCATCTGAGATGGGGTAAATTATACCTGCATCTAACCACTTGAGGATTTCTTTCTTAACTACGTCCTTCATGATGGGGTTTAGTCTTCGTTGTCAATCAATCGTCCCTTTTTCACCATTTTCCAAGATAATCTTGTGCATGCATACAGATCGACTAATAACACAAATATCGGTTATAGTCCATCTGATAGCCTTCTTGAATTGTTTCAACTTCATGATGAGTTTCTCTTCTTGCTCAGTAGTTAATTCTACTAAAACAATCACTGGCAGAGTAGAAGAGTTACCTAAATAAACATATTTCAAATGTGAGGGAAGTACCTTCAGTTCTAATTTAGGTTACTCCTCGATTGACGCTTTTGGTTGGGCATAATCCTTTTTCTCTAATTCCAAAGATTCAAAATAGGATTGCTGATAAAATTTTGATTAGCTTCTAACAAAGCTAAGTATTCATCCTTCTTTTCATCATTTAGAGGATCTGATGTCAACATTCGTTCCAATGGTTCCTCAACATAGTTGAGTTCCTTTTCCATGATTAACTCCTCTAAATCAGACATTGCAGAACAATCATCAATTGTGTTAGGAAATCGTATAGACTTAAAAATGTTAAATTTTACCTGATCATCTTGAACACACATAGTAAGCTCGCCCTTCTGTACATCAATAAGGATCCTTCCGATTTCTAAGAAAGGCCTTCCTAAGATGATTGACACCTCTTTGTCTGCTTCAAAGTCTAGAATCACAAAGTCAGCAAGAAAGATAAATTTGTCTACACTTATCAATACGTCATTGATTTTTCCTTCTAGATGTGCTAAAGATCGATCTGCTAATTGAAGTGTAACCATAGTAGGTCTAACTTCACCTATCCCCAACTTCCTAAATATTGACATGGGCATCAAGCTGATACTCGCACCTAAGTCACATAGTGCCTTACCACAATATGTTGCTCGAATGTTGCAAGGTATGGTAAAACATTCAGGATCCTTCAACTTTGGAGGTAATTTGTCTTGAAGATATGTGCTACATTCCTTTGTTAGGGTTACTGTCTTAAATTCTCCAAGCCTTCATTTTTTAGACAAGATAACCTTCATGAATTTGATGTAGTTCGACATTTGTTCAAGTGCTTCAACTAACGGGATGTTGATATGAAGCTGCTTGAGTACGTCTAGGAACTTCTTGAATTGAATTTCTTATTTCTGCTTCTGAAGTCTTTAAGGGTAAGGTGGTGGAGGTTTCTTTACTGAAACTGGTTGATTCGTCTTCTGTGGCAATTTTGCATCTAACAGAGTTATTAATTGATCAGAATTAGCTGGTTCTGAGGTTATCTTGTTAGATTTTCCAAGTCTGGTTCTGGCGAAACTAGAATTTCAACACTCTTGAACTTCCTCTGAGTCTTGAGCGTCAGGTGGCTTTTTTAAACTTCAACGGTGTTGGGCTCTAATGTCTTTCAGCTCCTCAGTGTCAGTGCTTGATAATGCTCATTCCCTGGGTTCCTCCAATTCTCTGTATCACTAGGTAAAGCACCTTGTGGTTGGTTTCTAAGTTCAGTAGCAAGCTAGCCCATTTGGTTTTCTAGGTTTTTCAATGTAGCTGCTTGCCTTTGACTTAAGGCATCATTCTTCACTATGTATGCCTTTAACAAATTTTCTAAGCCATTGGATGGTTCAACTTGGGTTGGTTTCTAAACTTTTTGGGGAAAACTAGGTGGTTGGGTCGCTCTAGGCTGGGCGTAAGTGTTACTGGTTCCAGGCCCTAGGTTACTCCAGGAAAAATTCGGGTGGTTTCGCCATGATGGGTTATAGAAATTAGATTGTAGTCCTTGCCTTTCTCGATTTTTTTTTCTAGTTACCCATGTAATAAATGGATTCTTGATTCAATGGACATTCTTCGAACGAATTTCTTTCCCTACAATAGACACTGGCTATACTTTCCAATTGATTTGGTGGCTGTGCTACAAAATTATTAAGCCTGTTAATAGTAAGATCTTTTAACATTGAGGATATTGATGATACCTGAGATGCGAGTGAAGTAAGAGCGTCTACTTCATGTGTTCTAGCAACTTGTCTTTCTGATGCTGCTCGATTGGTTGACCATTGATAATTGTGGCTGGAAATCCTATTAATGATTTCATAAGCCTCATTATAAGACTTAGAAAGGAGGGCACCGTTAGCAGAAGTGTCCATTACCATCCTCATGTGAGCATTGAGGCCATTATAAAATGTCTCAAGTTGGATGCAATGTGGGATTCCATGATGAGTGCATTTTCGTAATAATTCTTTGTACCTTTCCCATGCCTCATACAAGGACTCATTATCCATTTGTTGGAAACCAGTGATCTCTTTCCTCAACTTAGCATTCTTGCTAGGTAGGAAATACTTCATAAGGAATCTTTCTACTAACTCTTGCCATGTGGAAATTGAGTTTGGTGGCAATGAGTTCAACCAGGCTCGAGCTCTGTCCCTTAGTTAATATGGGAACAACTTCAATCATAATGCATCTTTGGGTACTCCGGCTAACTTGAGAGAATCGCTCACCTCCATATACAGTTTTAAGTGTAGGTGAGGATCTTCAGTAGGCATTCCACTAAATTGGCCCACTGTCTGAAGCATCCAGAACATGACTGGCCTCAGCTCGAACTGTTGTGCCTCGATTTCGGGTCTCCTAATGTCCGGATTAAGATCATTAAACGCTGGCATGGCATACTGTCTTAAAGCTCTATCCCTATCATCAACAATAAGGATAGGATTTTGAGCAGGGTTTGCTCTGTTTCCTTGATTTTAATTTTCAAGGTTCATTTCTTTGATCCTTCTCTGACTTGCTTGTCTTCTTTTCTGTTGAAAAGTTCGTTCAATCTCAAGGTTTACAGGGAGTAAATTGATGATTTGGTCAATACTCATAAACACCTAAAATAATCATAGAAAAATTAATTAAGTTAGAATTTAAACAGAAATTTAAACCAAAATGCAAAACTAACAAATTCACAAATAATGACTTTTTAAAACATAGTCCCCAGCAACGGCACCAAAAACTTGGAACGACGGAAATGTGCAAGTGTACACAACAGCAACAAGTAATAAAGTGACAAGTAAATGTCGAGTTATCGTACCCACAGGGACTGTGAAAAGAATTATTTATGAATGCTATTTAAAACACTCTGGTGAGGAAAAATATTTTGTTTAAAGAGGGTGATTAAAAACTAAGATTTTAAACTAAATAAATAAATCTCAAATGCACAATCTCAAAATACAATTTTAATCAAGGAGACATAATTGTGTTAGATTAATTACATTTCTTAACTTAGAATTATTAAACTCATGTTTATATTGTTACGAAAAAATTCACGGCAACTCGAGAATTTGCTAACTTATGGACATACTCACATACCAAAATCCATTCATCTCTTGGACATATCTCTATTTCAATAGAATCGATTAAAAAAATTATAATAGGCAAATATGTTATAGCACATACATACTTATTAAATTGAAATAATCTCTTAAACATATCCCTATGTCAATTCAAACAATTAACTCGATTTAATAAGCACATAAAAGACTATGTGAGGTAACAAAGTCTCCTTACCTTGAAATAGTTTAATCACAATAATCTTGCAAGTTATGCAATGCAATTGTATCGTCAGATACCGTTGCTAATTTAACACTCAGCTACCTTAGATGATTAAACATGCACTGATTAAGTACTGCGTCTATTAATTACAATTTCAATCCGTTTAAATAATTAATTCATTAGTTACCTAACAATTGTAATGCAAGAATAACTTAGTCATGATTTTACTTAATCAAGCATCTTATCGAGGCCTATAACAACATAAACACAATTTTAACAATTTAAGAAGATGAAATGCAATCAACCTAACACGAATTAAACTAAACCTAAATTGATTAAATTAACCATTCCAACAACATAAATATTCATAGATATGTTCATCATAACAACAACAAAAATTAAAGAGATAGGAAACACGGATCAAATCCAGTGTTTTTCCATGGCTTGACTAGTTTGCTCCGTTCTTCGTTCTTGTTGTCCTTGTCGATCAAAGCTGCTATGAACACTTCAGTGTTGCTCCAAAATGGCTGATGAACACCCATTTTCCAAGGGAATAAATTAGCAAGAGAGCAAGAGAATTTAGAATGGCAAAGAAGAAAGAAAGTGGGGTGAAAAGAGAAAAGATGTAAATGAATTGAGCTGTGTTGAATGATCATCCAAAGGGAGTTTTTATAGCTGAAGATGGCTACTAAAATTAGCTAAAAATAGCAGCCAAAAAGCCATCCCTTGGCCAGCCACACATGTGGCAAGGTTAATGGTTTCAACTTTGCTAAATTTGGCTCGGGGCAAATCTACAAAGCCACCAATTGTGGAGGGGTTTGAATGCAACTTGAACAAGTCTTCAACGGCCTCTTTGCAAGCTTAAATAATTAGGTAATAAGCTGATTTGGGTCAGCTCTTGGGATGGTTTTGGGCTTTCCATTTCTTGGGCGGATCGGTTCACTCAGTTCGGTTCAACTGGACCACTTTTTCATAATTAATTAATAATAATTTATTAACCCAAATAAATTGGATATAAATTAAAATTAATTATATTATGAATTAATACATATAATTTTGGACCGTCTTAGGCTGAAATTTAGTTCACCTCGGTACTTCAAATTGCTTCTTGGTTTTGTGCTTTTAGCAGTGTCTGTCGAGCCATTTTTTGTCCTTTGTGCAAATATGTCAAAAATAACCAAAAATCATCAAAATTAATTATAAAATTAACTAAAATTCAACATGTTCATATTTTAAGTGCACTTTAATAATTTTTGACAAGAATTTTTTCGAAAATGTATGATTTTAAGTTAAAAAGGGTATGCAAAAATACGTAAATTTCCATGTTTCCACTCATTCTCTCACCTTCCTTATTTCTCCATATAGGAAGTTGTAACATATTATAACAATCATGGTTAGCTCACGAGTTTTTGTGCACTTAATGAATTAGCCTTTCTACTTTTTGACTTTGTCACATTTTTTTCTTTTTCAACACATCTCACTCACAAATGCTTTTACTTTTCAAGGACTTTTTCCACTCGTTTTGATTTTGTAACACCTCTAACTCGTATCCGTCGCTAGAATAGTATTCTGGATCATTACCAAAGTTTTCAAATCAAATGGACATAAATTTTAAAAGTTTCAAATCATATCAATAAACACATTAAAACCAATTCAAAACATACATATTGTCCCTTAAACGAGCCCTTGATGCCCTAAACACGCTTTAGAAACAAGTTGGGACTAAATTGGAAACTTAAAGAATTTTTCAGAAAATAACAAAAAATTTCAAACTGTAGAGGTCACACGGCCGTGTGGCTAGGCCATATGACTCACATGGCCAAGAGACACACCCGTTTCCCAACCCGTGCTTGTGCCCGTGTAACTCACTGACTTGGGTCACACGACCAAGCCACACGCCTATGTGCTAGGTCGTGTACCCTTCAGAATAACCTCACACGCCTGTGTGCCAGTAACACCCTGACTTACAACACTTTGAAAGCTATAGGGGACACACGGCTATGTGTCACACACGGCTGAGACACATGCCCATGTCTCTGTCCGTGTAGATGAAAATAGGCCAATTTACAAGCCATTTTTCTCATCCAACTAGGCATGTACCTACAACCAAAATTGCACATATGCACAAGCCATAACAAAGCACCAAAATCGTGCATAATTAAGCTATATACATATGGTATAATTTCATACAACCAATATGCCCAATGGCACCTCAAATAACAACATTTAAAACATGAACCAATGTAAACACAAATTGATCAGTTGTTCAACTAATGCTTAACCAATTTTATACCAAATTGTACCTTTTTTTACCAATAAAAAACATACCAAAAAAATACTAAATATAACATTCAAGAATTAGCTCCAAATAGTCATATAATTCACTTATAACTAATGCACCAAGTCACCACATTCACATACCTCAAAATAACACCTACCATATGCATATTTACCCTATCATACCTTCATCCATCTTTCAAACATAACAAGCCAAACACCAACCATTTTAAAACTAATATTTACATGCCAAAACTATATCTATTACAGCACAAAAATGCCATGATACAAGCCAAACCAAATGGCCATTTCAACAACTAAAATACATGGCCATCATTAGCCAAAATACCTATACATGCCATTAGAACCACAAATTAAACATTCATAAGTATCGAAAGGCCGATAGATAGTGTGATAGATCTCCAATGACTTTTCAACTCGAACGAGCTTCCAGCAACTACAAAACACAAAAAATAACACAAAGTAAGCCTGTCATGCTTAGTAAGCTCGTAACACATACAGTCTAACCTTGCCAATATAGTATACAACCACAAAGCATGTAACCCAATCCAATATGAGAATAACTAATTCAAAAACTTATATATGTACATTCATACTCTTAATTTTCACTAGGTACACATTACCTACATTTCATCAAACTAATGTAATTTACATTGAAAGCTCTTACTGAAGTTCACACAAGGTAATAATACGATGGTTAACACATCCCTTTTCGTAATTCGATAACTGAAGTTATCCCTTTTCATAGTTTGACAACCAAAGCTATCCTTTTTCAAAATTTGATGGTTATCACCGTCCCTTTCCATTGTCCGATGGTTGTCACCATCCCTTTTACTAATTTGATAGCCGAAGCTATCCCTTTTCATAGATCGATAGCCAAAGCTGTCCCTTTTCATAGATCAATGGTCATCACCATCTGTAACACATCGCACCTGAGTTCTACGTTGAAACGGGATACGAGGCGTCACCTAACTTAACACATGTATTCTAACTTTTTCGAGTCATAAAGACTTGACCAAATTTAAAACTTTTTCTTTTTAATCTAGAAGCTCTTAATATGGGCCTATGAGACCCAAATCACGCTTTGGACATATCCCGGGATTAATCCCAACATATTTGAAAGCTATTGAAAAATACAACTTGAAGAAGGGCACACGCCCGTGTGGCCACTATGACATGGCCATGCTGATGGCCCGTGTGGCACACACGGCCTAAGCACCTATGGACACGCCCGTGTCCCATACCCGTGTAGATTTATTTTTCAATTCGAACCTACAGGGGTTTTCACAAAACCTGGCACACGCCTGTGTCCCTCACACGGCCATAACACGTCCGTGTCTTAGCTCGTGTCTAAAAACCTTGACATTCTGTTTCTAACGTCAGCATCCAATTTAGGGCACACGGCCAAGGAACACGCCCATGGCCAGAGGTCGTATCCTCCACACAGCTGAGACACACGGTTGTGTCTTTACCCGTGTGTTTACTACCAAGACCTTTGCCACCCTGAAACACAAATTTAATACCAGCCAACATACCAAGTCTAACTTAATATGTTTTTTTAACCAAACAACCATAACTAAGGCCTATGTACATTTCCTATATTCAACCATGCCAACAACTTCACATTCATGAATGACTATTTTGCATTCATATAATGATTTTCAATATTAGCCATTCTCCATGGCCTTATACAAAATGAATCAAGTATTAGATTAAGCCAACACATTTGGTCAATTAACAATGATACAAAAGTCAAAATCCAAGATCCTATACATGCAATAATCAAAATAAAATATCTAACTATACCAAGTGCTTCGATTGATAGTGTGATCGATGCCTCCGACATCCATTGATCCACGAGCTAATTAGGAAGCACTATAAGAAAATGGAAACAAACGAGGTAAGCGTAAAGCTTAGCCAGTTGCATGAAAATAAACAAAAACTATTTATCATAAGGCAATATGCTCATAACCTTTCATAGCTTATGCATAACACTATAAGTAGACGTAAATACAACTTACTCGTCACTATCCAATACAACTTGTATTGCATACATTGAACCCATATCTCATACATTTCAATTAGGTACTTGTACCACTCATCACATGATCATAACTCTTCTGATTTCGATATAAATCATAAACCTTTTTCTGAACCATTTGGAATACTACCGAATACTCAATAGCCCTAACATTTGTTAATATGCTTACGCCATGTCCTAGACATGGTCTTACACTGACTTTCATAGAGCGAGGCGGATGCCATGTCCCAGACAGGTTTTACGCTAGCTCTCATCCATCGGTGTCGATGCCATGTCCTAGACAGGTCTTACACTGACACATGACAAGCTGATGCCATGTCCTAAATAGGTCTTACCCTAGCTTGTCTATCGCGAGGCTGATGCATGTCCCAAACATGTCTTGTACTAGCTCTCGTCTCAATGCCGATGCATGTCCCAGACATGTCTTACACTGGCTCTCATATTGTGGTTGATGCATGTCCCAGTCATGTCTTACACTAGCACACAATCACCCAATATCAAGGTACCAACATCCAAGTTTATTCCAAATGTTCAACGAAAGTCTCTACTATGCTAACTCCTCAATGTATTCTCATATTCAAAAATAAAACAATTTATGCCATATCAATTCAATTGCACGTCATAAAGGTATAGTTGCATTAACATACAACTTACCTTGGTAAACAAAATGTAGGCGACTAATCGGTTTTAGTCCGCTAACTTTGCTTTTCCCTGATCTAGGCCTGAATTTTGTAATTCTTGATCTATAATGATAAAAATTCACAAATTTAATTACTCTATCGATCTAGGTACTCAACAATTTAAAACTGGGGAAAATGACCATTTTACCCCTATACCTGAAAAATTGATTTTTATCATATTTTATTATTAACTAAGCCTAGTCAAATACTTTCATGCTAGGAACAGCCTATAATTCTCATTATTTCTCACATTTATCACCTCTTTTACAACTTATGCAAAATGGTCCCTAGTTAGGGTTTCCATTTAAACTACTTCACAAAAGTGGTTTATTTCACAATTATAACTCATATTCTTCCATAAATTTCAGAAATCAACATGTCTACTATCATGGAAAAACCATAGACTTTAAACCATTTTGCAAAATAGTCCCCTAGTTAGAAAGCTCATGCCACAAGGACCTCAGAACTACAAAAATATTCAAGAAAAACCCTCAATCACTTACTTGCAAAGGCTTTAAGTTGCTGAAAATTTTTTAAGCTTCCATGGCCACTTTCTTGGAGAAAAATTGGTGGAGAAGAAAGAGAGAGAAGAAAAAAATGACAACTTTTACTATTTGTTTTATTTTATTCAATTTCAACACCTAATTTCACCAAATTTTGACTTTTGACCACCTTTGTCTCCTATGGCCTGCCATGCTATTCTAAAGGGTCTAATTACTCTTTAAAGACCTCTACTTTAGGTTTCCTAGCTATTTGATACCCATAGCTATCAAAATAGGACTTTCGCACTTTATGCGATTTAGTCCTTTTTTCACAACTAAGCATGCAATCACTAAAATTACTTCACCAAATTTTTCATGCACTAATATAAAAATGTTATAACTTAAAATTAATAATAAAATATTTTCTCTGACTTCGGTTAGTGGTCTCAAAACCACTGTTCCGACTAGGCCCAAAATCGAGCTGTTACAATTCTCCCTCTTAGGGATTTTCGTTCTGGAAAATCTTACCAGTAAATAAGTTCAACTATTAATCTCTCATAGTCTCTTTGGGTTCCCACGTGGCTTCTTCGACTCCATGTCTAACCCATAAAACTTTCACGAGTTCTATACTTTTAATCCTCAATTGTTTGACCTCTCAATCCAAAATCTTAATCAGTTCTTCAGCATAGGTCATATCCGGGCTTATTTCAATTTCTTTCGGTGAAATCACGTGTGAGGGGTCGGATCGGCAGTGGCGCAACATCGATACATAGAACACACCATGAATTTTCCCTAGCTCACGAGGCAAGGCTATTCGATATGCTACAGCTCTAATTTTCTCAGTCACCTCATAAGCTCCAGTAAACCGCGGACTCAACTTGCCATTTTTACCGAATCTAAGGACTTTCCTCCAAAGAGATACCTTCAAAAACACCTTATCACCAACTTGAAACTCGATTTCTTTTCGCTTCAAATCCGCGCAGGATTTCTGTCTATCCGATGCGGTTCTCAGGCAATCACGAATTGGCTTAACTATTTTTTAAGTCTCTCTGACTAAGTCAACCCCGTGAATCTAATTCTCTTTAAGTTCTGTCCAATATAAGGGCGTTCGACACTTACGCCCATACAAAGCCTCAGAAGGAACCATTTTCAAACTCGACTGATAACTATTGTTATAGGCAAATTCGACTAGATGCAAATACTTTTCCCATCTGCCTTGGAACTCGAGAACATAACATCGTAACATATCTTCTAAGATCTAAATGACTCTCTCCGACTGATCGTCGGTTTGCAAGTGGAATGCTATACTAAAATTTAGTTTTGTTCCCAATACCTCTTGCAACTTCTTCTAAAACCATGAGTAAACTTTGAATCTCTATTCAAAATAATTGACAAAGGTACTCCATGAAGTCTCATGATCTCGAAAACATATAGATCAACCAATTTCTCAAGGGAACAGTCGGTACGCACCGGGATAAAATGTGCTAACTTAGTAAATCTATCAACAACAACCCAAACTGAATCCTTTCTCCTTGGTGTCAAAGGCAAGCCCGATAAGAAATCCATGGTTACTTGGTCCCATTTCCACTCGGGAACCATCACAGGCTAAAGTAAAGCTGAGGGTACTTGGTGTTCAACCTTCACTTGTTGACAAACTAGACACTTTGAGACAAACTCAAAAATGTCTCTTTTCATTCCTGACCACTAGTACATTTTCTTCAAGTCATTGTACATTTTCACACTACCCAGATGGATAAACAAGCAACCACTATGTGCCTCTCGTAAAATCTTCTGAATAAGTTCCTTATCCTTGGGTACACAGATCCTATCTCGGTACATCATACAACCATCGATACTAATATGAAATTTTGATTCACTTCCCGTCTCGCACTGAGCCATTTTAGCTTGCAAGTCCTCATCACTTTTTTAAGCCTCACAAATCTCTTGAAGGAACATAGGTCTAGCTTTCATCTCGGCTAGAATCGATCCATCATCAATCATTTTCAGCTGAGTATTCATAGCCTTTAGGGTGAATAATGATTTCCTACTCAAAGCATCGATGACTATATTCGCTTTTCTGGGATGGTAGTCAATCACCAATTTGTAATCCTTTATCAACTCTAACCACCTTCGTTGTCGTAAATTCAGCTCCTTCTCAGTTATCAAATACTTTAGACTCTTATAGTCATTGAACACTTGGTATCTCTTGCCATACAAATGGTGTCTCCAAATTTTCAGCACAAACACAATGGCGACCAACTCTAAATCGTGTGTTGGGTAATTCTTCTCGTGTGGCTTTAGTCGTCTCAAGGCATATGCTATCACTTTGCCTTCTTACATGAGTACGTGCACCAATCCTTTTAAGGAGGCGTCACTATATACCATGAATCCTTTCCCCGATTCTAGTTACATTAGAACTAGAGCTTCGGTCAACAAGGCCTTTAATTTCTCAAAACTCTGTTGGCACTTATCCGTCCATTTGAATTTGACATCCTTTTGTAACAACTTTGGCATCAGAGTAGCAATCATAGAGAATTCATTCACAAATCTTCTGTAGTACCTAGCCTAAAGCCAAAAAGCTCTGAACCTCGGTTACATTTCTTGACAGTTTCTACTCAACGATAGCCAAGATCTTACTCGGGTCAACTCTGATCCCATCACCCAATACAATGTGTCCTAGGAATCCAACCTCTTTAAGCCAAAATTCGCTCTTACTAAACTTGGCATATAACTGCTTATCTCTTAAGATTTGTAAAATTGTTCTCAGATGCTCCGCGTGTTCACTCTCATCACGCAAGTAAATCAGTATATCATCAATAAAGACCATTATGAACTTATCCAAATATAACCAAAAAATACGGTTCATCAAATCCATAAACACAGCAAGGGCATTTGTTAAATCGAAGGGCATAACAAGAAACTCGTAGTGCCCATACCTCATCTTAAACACGGTGTTTGGTACATCTTGTTCCTTAACCCTTAGCTGGTAGTAGCCATACCTTAAGTCAATCTTAAAAAACACGGTAGCTCCCTTCAACTAATTGAACAAATCATCGATCCTTGGCAAGGGATACTTATTCTTCACAGTCACCTTGTTGAGCTATCTATAGTCTATACATAACCTCATTGACCCGTCTTTCTTCTTCACAAAAGACCAGAGCACCCCATGGGGAAAAACTCGGTCTCGAGAAACCCTTGTCAGTTAACTCTTGTAGTTGAACTTTCAACTCCTTCAACTTCGTAGGAACCATCCTATACGGAGCAATCGAGATGGGTGCCGTACCGGGGACTAACTTGAATCCAAATTTAACTTCCTTTATGGGAGGTAATCCGGGTAATTCCTCTGAAAACACATCTGTAAACTCACGAACCACTGGTATCGATTCAATTTTCGACCCAGAAACTTGAGTATTGAGAAAAAAAGTGAGATATGCCTCATACACTTTTCTCAAATATCTTACTGCCAACATGAATGATATCGCTACAAGCAAGTTATCCGTTTTATTCGATTCAACTCGAACAACATCCCCGCTTTCACACTTACAATTCAATAACTTTTCTTCCACAGTCCACTACAACATTATGAATAGTCAACCAATCCATTCCAAGGACAATTTCATTAAACGGAAATAAGATCAAGTTAGCCGAAAAACAGTGACCTCTAATTACCAAAGGACAATTTCTACACACTTGGTTAACTGACACATGTCTACCTAAAAGGTTGGACACTTTTACCACAAATTTAGTGGACTCTGCTAACATGTTCATACGAGATATCAATTCCATACAAATATAAGAGTGGGTATACCCTAGATCAATTAAAGCAACAACAAGTATATCATGGATAGAAAAGGTACCCGTGATCACATCAGGAGACTCTGACTCTTTGCGGGTGTGACAGCCCTAATTTGACCCTAGTCGGAAAGTGGTTTCGGGACCACAAAATTGAATCATAAAAATAATTAACTGTTAAATTTTGTGTTTATTATATGTGTAAATGTATGTGTGAAAGTTTCATGCTTTGATCTGGTCATTTATATGTGAAATTTATAAGATAGGACTCATGTGATAAAACTTGAAAGTGTGATAGGTAAATTTTAAAGTATCAAATAATGCATGAAATGATGACACGAGGGATTTGCATGTCAAATGGACCAATTTTGTTTAGTGGCCGGCCATAAATGATGGTTGATGTATAATATATGTTTTATTATACTATTATAATAAGTGATGGCTTTATTTTTTAAAGAAATTAATTAGTAAAACAATAAAAGTTGAAAAAAAATAGATGTTCATCTTTCTTCTTGATTGCCGAATTTGGGAAAGAAAATATTGAAGAAAGAAAAGGGGGAAGACTTCCGATCATTTGAATGCTTAAGAAGGTTAGCATATTGTGTTAAAGTTGTGAAATTTTAGCTTGTTTTAGGTTAATTATCATGGTTCTTACTTAGCCCATGCTAAATTTTTAAATTTTGATGGATGGATGGAGCATTCGTCTATGGTTATTAAAGAAGGAATTTGATTATTTCCTTTAAGTTTTGATGAAGAATGTGTTGAGGAAAGAAATTGATCTTGCTAAAAATATGATTTTTTTTTAATTCTCATATATGTAATAGCCGAAAATAAAAATGCTTGATGTCTTGAACAAATGTTGTTTCGATATGTTGAATTGAGTAAATTAGATGTTTGAACACTTAAGGATTCGGCATTGTTCATGATTTTTTTTAGAATGTGATTTTGAATGATATGAGTAATGTTATGCATAGGTTTCGGCTTTGATAAGTAAAAATATAATGGTGGCTTAAGTTGAATAACACTCGGCTAAGGATTATAAATGTTAGCTAATTCGGCAAAAGAGTATAGGTGACAACTACTTTTTATTTGAAGTTTTGGAGAATAGGTAGGGTTTAATTAAGTGATGAAGGTTAAATTTTTAAGTTTGGTTAAATTGGGCATTCGGCATTCGGCATTACTTATGACATCGGATATGAGTGTATGAAATATTAAGTTTGAGTAGTTAAGTACATTAAAATAGTTGATGATTTGAGTACTACCTATGGTTGATTCGATTATGGTCTTTGCATGAGTAAAGTGTTATTATGTGCATATATGCGAAGGAATATTCAACTATGTTATAAATTTTATAAAATGAAATGATGTATATGGAATTATGATAAGAGATATATTTTGATTTTGTTACAAATTATAATCCAGCACTTACTCCATGATAAAATACATGAAATTGTATGCAAATTTAGTTTATGAAATTCGAATATGCAAGGTAATAAGTTAGTAAAATGTTCCTTGATAGTTTAGTTTATTAATTGGGAATAAATGTGATTGTCGATTGTAGCCTAGTAATATGTTCGATTATGCATGAGTAGGGCATATGAATGATGTTTAAATAGCTAGTTTAGTAAGGTCATTTGTACCTTAAATATATGATATATATATATATATGTATTAAATTAAATTGATTAATTGATAAGTAATTGAACAAAATTCGTTTGTTTAAATTAAGCTCAAGAGCAAAGAGGAACTAATTCAGATAGGGGAAAGGAGAAAGCAATTGAGTAGCCTATCTGCAACTATTCAAAATATCCGAGGTAAGCTTTTGATTAATGGAACTTAGCTTATGATTTTATAAAATCATGATATATAAGCTTAATATATAAATTGTAACCTAATGTTTCTACTTGAATTAAGTAGTGAGATAAATAATTTGTACATATGAATTGTATCCGAATGCGTATAGAGATCATGTTGAATATTGAAATGAAATCGGGTTCTTTGTATGTGGCTATTGAGCCAAAAGTGAAATTATTGATAAGCATGTTGTGCTTGTGTTCTAGTAAGGTAAACGAAATGCTAATGTATTAAGATATATATATGTGCACGATATTTGAGGATTTTAACCGGGCTAAGACCCGCAGGCCTTGTGTGAGATTTGTATCCGGGCTAAGTCCCGAAGGCATTCGTACTGATATTATATCCGGGCTAAGTCCCGAAGGCATTCGTGCTGATATTATATCCGGGTTAAGTCCCAAAGGCATTCGTGCTGGTATTATATCCGGGCTAAGTCCCGAAGGCATTCGTGCTGATGTTATATCTGGGCTAAGTTCCGAAGGCATTTGGGTTGGAAATGTGTGATCTTGCTGTAATAACTCAAATAAATGGGCTCACAAACCTAAGATGGTCAGGTATTACCATATATATGTTATAAAATTGATTCGGTTTAAATTGTGATTATTCATTTGGATAGTGTTCTTTCGGCCATTGCATATGGTTGTATGAAGTATATATATAACTTGTTCAGGATATATGAATTTTGATTCAAGTGAAAACATGTTAAGATTGGCTCTGAGTATGTAAGTATATTGGTTGAAGTATGAAGTAACATGAACATGTGAATATGCTTATATGTATTTATTTAGCCTTGAAATTGGATGAGATGTATTCGGCTAAATAATGAAGTTGGTTGAATAAAAAGAAGTTATCTATGTGATATGAATTGATGTTTAAGGAATAAATTAAAATGACAGGCATGAACAATAGTAGTATATTTAGACATGTTTATATTAGGTCAAAGAAAAGATGATAAGCATTATGAATGATATACCTTAATTTTTTTAATGATTTCATTACTTAAAACTTACTAAGCATAGAAATGCTTACTATGTTGCTTTAATCCTCTGTTTTATAGATCTTGTTCGTTAGCTACGGTCTTGAGGATCCCAAAGTCGAAGTCGTCCACACTATCTAAGCCCATTTGGTACTTAGTAGTTAAACTTCGATAATGGCATGTATAGGCTTGTCTTTTTGTTGTTAAATAAGTATCTTTTTGATGATGTATATATGTATAGCCATGCGAAAATGGCTTGTTAAGTTACTATATGTATTCCATATAGTTAATGTGAATGTGTGTTTGATATTTGATTAATGTTTTCAATGTTTTATTGTGAATTGAACTTAAGAATGAATCAATATGCCCATTATCTTGAGATGACTCTTTTGTATATTGTATATTGTATATATATAAAAAAACAATTTGGAATTCAGTTTTATAAGTGTGACATTGGGAGTTATTCAAATATAGTTAAATGAAGTTTCGTGCTTGTTTGGTAATACTCTTTAACCCTCCGGCGACAGGTACGGGTTAGGGATGTTACAGCGGGCATGTATAGCATAAGTCATTGTGGGCACTCTGCCCTCAGACCTCACTGTAGCATCTCTTGGCGCACCTCTACTGCTAACCCCACTTCCAAGACTCTTATATGGTCTACCCTTCGAAAGAGCACTACTCAACTTTGCATCTTACTTTTTCTCTTTCTCATCTAATTCAGGGCAGTCTCGGATGAAGTGGTATTGATAAACCATAATTTTTACATATTTTTACCCCATGCTTAACGCATTTTATGGATGATTTACGATAAACATTGGTGAATTCGATGCTTCTAATGCTTTAACTTCATGTTTTATACTTAGGAGAGCATAGAGAGCGAAAGGAACAAGAAACGGACCAAAAATAGAGAAAAATGGGCCAAAGTACGAATTCAACATGGCTTGGACCTCCTCACACGGGCAGACCACACGGCCGTGATAATTTGGCAGATTCGAAGCACGACTCACACAGGCATTTCCTTGCCGAGCCCAAGTTGAGTCCAATTTGGAAAAGGCCAATTTTGAGGGCTTCTAGGCATTATAAAGCCTATAAATACACCCTAGAGGAGGAAAGTAAGGGGACACAGAGGGAGGAAGAAAGGAATTACTCGAATAAAGCCGATTGATCCATCTCAGAAGCTGGATTCATCATCAAGACTGAAGATCTCCCCTCAATTTCCCTTCAGGAGTTTTGGGTTTTCTTTATGTTTTGTATTCATTATTCTTCTGAGATGTTTTCCTTTTTAGTTATGAACTAAATCCCCGAAATATCTAAGGGGAATGAAACCTAAGACGAATCTTGTTATTATTTTCTGAATTGTATGATAAATATTTAACTTGTTCTTAATTATGTGTTCTTAATTCTTGTTTTGATATCCTAGGATACTTATCCAAGATAAGCTCTTATTCAGAGCAAGAATAGACCCTGTCTAAGAGTACATTTGTCATAATTAAGCGGAGTTGATTGCGTGCCTAGAGATAAGGTGACAAAATTTTACCAGATTAGGGTGAAACCTAATAGGGGATCCATAGATCGAGTTAATGCAACCCTAGAGTGTTAATTAGAGAAAAGTTTCAATTATTCAATCTAGGGATTAGACGTTATTAGTCTTGAATAGGGATAATAACATAACTTAGGGATCTTGACGGAAAAAGTTGAATGAATAAATTGTCCAATTCGGAGGCAGAATAACAAGTAAAGTCTAGGTGGATTTTTCCTTAGGTATTGTCTTAATTCAATCGTTTTCCAAAAGTAATCTCCGAATTCTGCTTTTTGTGAATTCTTAGATTAGTTAATTAGTTAGTTAAAACAAAACCACCTTATTCTTAGGCTAGATAATAAAAAGACAGTCATTACTAGTACTTTGAGTTCCTTTGGGTTCGACAATCCGGTCTTGCTAAAACTATACTACTGTTCGATATGTACACTTGCCTACATCGCGATAATAGTTAGTTTCAAGAACGATTCTTTATAAATATTTAAAACCTGTCACACGAAAATCGCGATCAAGTTTTTGGCGCCGTTGCCGGGGAACTAAGATATTAGGAACGCTCAATTTTTATTACTTTAGCCATTTATTTTTCTTGCAATTTAATTTTAATTATTTCTTAATTTAATTTTTCTTTCTCTTGGCAGGTTTTTATAGTTTATGACTAGAAGAAACTCATCAGGACCACTACTTTTTGACGAAGAAATTGATCGCACAGTTCGTAAAAAAGAAAGAGAAATAAGGCCAAGCTTAAGATACACAGTGAATGAGCAAGAGGACGATACTCAACCCCCAACCGAAGAGATGGCTAAAAACTAAGACAATCAGCTACCTCCTGCAATTGTGGTTAATCAAAATCCTGCTCCACGCACTATGTATGATTATGTTAAACCTTCTTTAACAGGAATTGAATCGAGTATAGTTAGACCTACTGTAGCTGCAAATACTTTTGAACTAAAACCTAAAACAATTCAAATGATACAACAATTTGTTCAGTTTGATGGTTTGCAGGATGAGGATCCCAACGCTCACTTAGCAAACTTTTTGGAACTATACGATACATTTAAAATTAATGGTGTTTCTGATGATTCCATTCGTCTTTGGTTATTCCCTTTTTCATTGAGGAACAAAGCTAAACAGTGGTTGAACTCGTTACCACTAGGGTCAACCACTACTTAGGAACAAATGACCGAAAATTTTCTATTAAAATATTTTTCGCCGACTAAAACAGCCAAATTACGCAATGATATCTTTTTGTTTGTGCAGATGAACTTAGAAACTCTTTATGATGCATGGAAGAGATACAAGGACTTACTGAGAAGGTGCCCTCACCATGGGTTACCGCTTTGGCTACAGGTTCAAACATTCCATAATGGCCTGAATCCTTCGACTCAATAAATGGTTGACCTAGTTGCTGGCGAAACCACCAATAATAAAACACCTGAAGATGCTTATGAGTTTATTGAAGATATGTCACTGAATAACTATCAGTGGCAAGTCATGAGGACTAAGCCAACTAAAACAGCAGGCGTTTATAACGTCGATTCTGTTACTATGCTGTCAAACCAGGTAGAACTTCTAAATAAAAAGTTTGATGGTTTACTTGGTTCTACTCAGGTACAGCCAGTGATGAGGTGTGAGACGAATGGAGGAGGAGCATGCACACAATATCAACCCTTCAACCCTAGCATCGAGGAGGAACAAGACCAATATATGGGTAACAATAACTCTAGATCCCAAAATAACCCATATAGTAACACTTATAATGTAGGTTGGAGGAATCATCCCAATTTCTCGTGGGGCAGTCAAGGAAATCAAAGACCACAACATCCTTCAGGTTTTCAAAAACCACCCTACCAACAGGAAAAGAAACCAAACCTTGAAGAGGTGCTGTCTAGATTTATCTCGGTGTCAGAAACCCATTTCCAGAACACCGAGACAACACTTAAAAATCAACAAGCGTTGATCCAAGGGCTAGAAACGTAGATAGGCCAGCTGTCCAAACTAATCTCTGAATGACCATAAGGTAGCTTGCCAAGTAATACTAAACCCAACCCAAAGGAACAGCTCAACGCGATTAATGTTCAAGATGAAGAAGAATTCATTGAGCCTGAGCCAAAACCGAGGCAAGAAACTGTGGTAAGCAGAGATCAAGGTGAGGTCGGTTATGATAAAAACAAATCAGTGAATGTTGAATATAAACCTCGTGTGCCATATCCTAACGTGACAAGGAAAGACCGCTCAGATGAACAATTTGGTAAATTCCTTAAACTCTTAAAAAAATTACACATTAACTTACCGTTTATTAAAGCTATATCACAAATACCAAACGCAATAAAATTTTTAAAGGAGCTTTTAGCAAATAAGAGGAAGTTGGACGAAGCGTCACATGTGGAGCTAAATGCAGTTTGCTCAGCTATTCTACAAAATAAGCTACCGAACAAATTAAAAGATCCAGGGAGTTTTATAATTCCTTGTTTAATTGGTAGTTTAGATGTTAATAATGCATTAGCTGATTTAGGGGCTAGTATTAATGTTATGCCCTACAAAATGTTCAAACAATTAGGTCTTGGGAAACCCAAACAGACTAGGATGAGCATTCAATTAGCAGATAAAACTATAAGATTTCCTAGGGGTATTATTGAAGATGTGCTAGTTAAAATCGATAAATTTATTTTTCCCGTTAACTTCATTGTTTTAGACATAGAAGAGGATAGCAACACTCCTTTGATTTTAGGAAGGCCCTTTTTAGCAACTGCTAAAGTGATTATTGATGTTGGCACAGGTGAGCTCACACTCCATGTGGAAGAAAAAACAATCACCCTTCAAACTCACAATTCTGGCAACATATCGAAAATTGAAGGTGATTGTTTAGACCATTCTACTAAAACTGACAATATGGTACAACCTACTTTGCAGGAAATGAGTCTGAAGGAAGCACAAGTGTCATTCTCAAGCATTAGCAGAGGACCTATTCATGAAGATCGAAGGTTACAAATCGAGGAGCTATATGAATGGTGGACGCATAAATTGAGAACACATGATAAACCGAAACTATGCCAGAACGAGCTCAACACCTTCTCATATCAACTTAAGGTTGGAGATAAAGTCTTATTAGATGCCGCAGATCCTCACATTGTCACTACCACACCGAATGAAGAAATCCCTCTTACGGTACTTAGCATTTTCCCATTCGGTACAATCGAGGTAAGTCATCCCAAGTTCGACACTTTTAAGGTAAACAACACCCGTCTGAAACCTTATTTTGATAAGAATGATAGCAGAAATGAGGAGTATAAACTCCTCGAACCACCATGTCCATTCAATGGAGAGGTAAGTCAAGCTTAGACTATAAATAAGCCCTTCTCGGGAGGTAACCCGAGCACTAACAATATTAATTTCTTTAAATTTTAGTATTTAACACCTAACTTACTAACTGAGATATTGAATACAGGTTTTTCCATACATACACGGCCAAGCACATGGGCGTACTTAGGGCCGTGTGAAAACAGGGCAAAGATTTCTCCAACACGGGCTATGATAAATTGCCACGGCCGTGCACCATGGCCATGGGCAAACCTGCCAAAACAACACGGGCATTCGACACGCCCGTGCCTTGAAATCGTGGCCGAACTTGTCAAATTAACACGGGCGTTCGACACGCCTGTGCCTAGCACCGTGGTCGAACCTGTTAAATTAACACGGGCATGGGCCTACATACATGGGCGTGAGAGAAGCGAACAACGCCAGACACGGTCGTGCGAAATGACCGTGTGAACCAACACGCCCAAGGTACACGGGCGCGGGGAAATTGTCAGACGCACCCAAATTCAAAATTCGCGAATCATACGGGTTGAAATTGGGGAACAGGGGCTTGTTCCTTAGCCGTGTAACCTGAAATCTATAAATAGGTTGCACTATTCATTGTCTTCTTCACCCAAAAAAAACCTTAACCCTAGCCGCTGCAAGTCCGGACGCCCTCCCTGTCACGCCCGTGCGCCGCTCCCAACTTCATTCTCGATGCCAAATCTCTTTCCTTTAGCGTTTGTTTACTCATTTCTCTTTTATTTCACTGATTTATAATGCTATTTGTCATAGTAATCTATATTTTTCATGTTATTTTCATCTTTCTATCACACAAATTTCATTTATAGAACAAGTTATCATCTTTTTCATGTTCAAATTCTTACTCACTACATGATTTCTCTACTCCATTTTATTAGTTAGAAGTGAATATTCATGGTTAGGATAGCCGAAATAATCATGTCTTTTGTGTTGACATTTCTATTCATTCATATAGTATGTTGCATTCCATTCTTTGCCATTTTTACTTATATCACCATGCTAATGCCACAAAAATAGGTCATTGAACTTATTGTTTTAGTTAAACTTAGTGGTTGTGGCTGAACATGTTTATGCATTTTTCTTTTTGAATTTAGTCACATTTTTTTCCTTGTCTACTCATCAAGACGAATTGATGTTTCCACTTGTAGGTATACAATGTCGTCTTCACCTGGTAAAAAGGTTGTTGTCCCTGCTTCAAAGAAAAGAAAGGTAGTGTCATCTTCCTTGAGTCCTACCGTGGAAGTTCGTCACCCATTCCTGAGGTTCCCCATCGGGCCCTAAGAAGAACTCTTCCAAATACTCTGGGCCCGACCTTTAATTGCGGGCCGTTACATCGACTGGGCTGTAATAGAACAAGTTTAGTTGGCTGATGCGATTCGGGCCCTCCTAACCACTGACCCTTTTGGGATCATCGAGCTGACGTAACTCAAGCTTACGATGGAATTATGCTCCACATTTCATCTTTAGATCGTGATGACGAACTACGATGATCCTGGCACGATGTAATTTTGCCTAGGTGGATTAATCCGCCAGCTCAGCGTCCCAAAATTCGATACTGCACTGGGTTTATATACAGAAGGATTCAAGGGGGAGAATGACTTACATGCTCTCAACCGCCACATCCATCGTTCTCCTTCACCGTGCTGGGACGCACTAGTACCAGGTGGGGCCACCTATAATCCTGGCCGCTCCAAGGCATCAGCTTTCCCTCCATCTCTGAGGTACCTACACGCCATTTTGGCTCACACGATTACAGGAAGGTGAGAGAGAACTGGCGTCATCAACACTCACGACGCCTACTTTTTATGGTGTATGTCGCACGGGCATGTCATCTACCTTGCCTATTTCATTGCCCTCGTGATTTAGCACCAGACGAAGCGGCATAGGAAGGGGGTCATCTCTATTGTCCCCTATGTTTCTCGGTTGGCTCGACACTTCAGGCTCCTCAGCACCGCAACCCAAGAATCATCCTTAACACTCATTGGCAAGATGTCTCCACAAGGCATCTCGAGCATGATTAGCACGAGGATGATTAAAAAGCGTCGAGGAACCTACCCTCCTCAATATCGTCTCGCCCAATCTACTGAGGGGGAGGCCTACGAGGACATTCCTGATGATGTCCCTCCACAGCACGACGACCCACCGACTCAGCCACCACCACCCTCTCGTCTAGTTCATGCGGCGGCTTCATATGCTGACATCTCTGAGCACCTCACTCGATTTGAGCAGCAGTGTTTTCAACGATTTGAGCACATCTCATCGCCAGTCCCACCTCGCAAACCATCCAGCGATGAAGATGTTTAAAAACATTTATTTATTATTTTATGTTTTTAATTTTTATTAAAACTACTTTTTATTTTTTATTAGATTTTAGAATTTTATTTTTTTTAATCATCAATTTCAGTTATTTCTTTATGAGTAATTATTCATCCTAATATCCCCTAAAAAGTTCTTTATTTTATCACAGTTATATAGAGCTCCTAAGCTCATCATCGCATAGGAACTAAAAACTCCACCGGGAACAGTTCTCCACGACTACCATGTCTTGATCGACCACGACCATAGCTACCACTAGATATAATATTCTTTTGGCGCAGGACTTATGGACTAATGAACCTCTACCAACGCCGGAGTATCCTCCTCCACTCTCGCACTGATTACTCTCCAAAACTCCAATTCGAGGAATTCATCAGACAGTAAGTTTCACTTCTCCCCCTATCTTATGATTACAAATTTATCTTTGTACATCTTAAGGGTGGGGGTATTTATTTCATTATCAGAAAAATCCCTGAATGACTGCCTTGTTCTCTTGAAAAGCTCTCATATCGTATTTAGGATAAATTTTGATTGATTTATGATTTTGATTGATATATTTTGAATTAAAACATAGGCATTTATGCATTGATTGTTTAAACCTTGAGACATTAGAGAATCAAGCATGATAAGTTGATTTTTAAGAATTTAAAATTTTAGGTTGTTTCCCCAAAGTTTAGGTATTACTTTGAGTTGGAGTTCACAAGTTTTAAACATCAAAAAGCCATAATTTTTTTGAGATTTTTGAGCCTTTTCAGCATCTATTAATTATTTCATGCTCACTTTTATTATTGCTTTAACTGCGTCAGTATTGAATTGTTATTCTAGAACTTCTTGATTATGCATGTCAAGACCACCCTAGTTGATTTGATATGTCAAAATGAGAAAGGCACTTAGGATTAACCCACTCATGCCATGAAAAGCCTACCTCCACAATTAACCCTTAGTGAACCCCGTTGAGCTAACAAGCCATTTCTTGTATTACCCTTAATATTAACCCTTAACCCATCATTGTTGAAATCCCCTAAATTAATTTGATCCTTATTTTTTGTCGAGATTGGAATTGAAAAAGTTGCTTAACTAAGCTTTATTCTACTTTGCATTTAACTTGTTCTTAAAAAAATGTATACATCTTAATAGTAGTAATCTTCTGAGTTAAAGAAGTTAAATTCCATATTCTAAGAAAAGCTCTATTGTACGCAATTGATGACTAGCTATTTTTCTAGTTAGGCAATTTTTTCAAGTCACTCTCGATTCTAACCTTTTCTTTCAGCTTGTGACCACACCCCCTAACCAAGCCTCATTACAACCTTCTAAAGACTTTTTGATTGATGTATCATCTCAAATTATAGTGGTAGAGATTTGATTTTTGTGCAAGCCTATGGTAATGACTTTTCATTATTAACTATTTAGTGCTTCATTTATTTTCCTTAAACACTCGAGTGATTTGAATGAATCTTTAGTGAGGATGTAAAAATCTGTGACATTTTGAATACAAGGTAATTACTTAGACGAGGGGAGACACCTCTGTTTTCAGAATAAAATGCTCAACTTGGAATGATTAAAACTTTGCTGTTCTTTTAATTGAATTCTCAATGTATGATTACCTATGGATTATTTTGAGATATTATCGATAGAAATTATATGTTGAGAATATTTTATTTTGATTATGATTGAGAATTTTGCTTGAGGAAAAGCAAATGCTTAAGTGTGGGGGTATTTGATAAACCGTAATTTATACATAATTTTATCCCATGCTTAACGCATTTTATGGATGATTTAACATAAAAATTGGTGAATTCGATGCTCCTAATGCTTTAATTTCATTTTTATACTTAGGAGAGCATAGGAGAGCGAGAGGAACGAGAAACGGGCCAAAAATAGAGAAAAATGGGCCAAAGTACGAATTCAACACGGCCTAGACCTCCTCACACAGGCAGACCACACGGCCGTGTCAATTTGGCAGATTTGAAGCACGACTCACACGGGCGTGTCCTTGCCGAGCCCAAGTTTAGTCCAATTCAGAAAAGGCCAATTTTGAGGGCTTCTAGGCATTCTAGAGCCTATAAATACACCCTAAAGGAGGAAAGTAAGGGCACACAGATGGAGGAAGAAAGGAATTACTCGAAGAAAAACGATTGATCCATCTCAAAAGCCGGATTCATCATCAAGACTGAAGATCTCCCCTCAATTTCCCTTCAGGAGTTTTGGGGTTTCTTTATGTTTTGTATTCATTATTCTTTTGAGATGTTTTCCTTTTTAGGTATGAACTAAATCCCCAGAATACTTGAGGGGAATGAAACCTAAGACGAATATTGTTATTATTTTCTAAATTGTATGATAAATATTTAACTTGTTCTTAATTATGTGTTCTTAATTCTTGTTTTGATATCCCAGGATACTGATTCAAGATAAGCTCTTATTTAGAGGAGGAATAGACCCTGTCTAAGAGTACATTTTTCATAATTAAGCGGATTTGATTGCGTGCCTAGAGATAGGGTGACAAGATTTTGCTGGATTAGGGTGAAACCTAGTAAGGGGATCCATAGATCGAGTTAATGCAACCATAGAGTGTTAATTAGAGAAAAGTCTCAATTATTCAATATAGGGATTAGACTTTATTAGTCTTGAATAGGGATAATAACATAACTTAGGGATCTCTACGAAACAAGTTGAATGAACAAGTCGTTCGATTCAGAGGCAGAATAACAAGTAAAGTCTTGGTGGATTTTTCCTTATGTATTGTCTTAATTCAATCGTTTTCCAAAAGTAATCCCCCAATTCTACTTTCTGTGAATTCTTAGATTAGTTAATTAGTTAGTTAAAACAAAACCACCTTATTCTTAGGCTAGATAATAAAAGACAATCATTACTAGTACTTTTAGTTACTTTGGGTTCGACAATTCTGTCTTGCTAAAACTATACTACTGTTTGATAGGTACACTTGCCTATATCGCGATAGTAGTTAGTTTCAAGAACGATTCTTTATAAATATCTAAAACCTGTCACACGAAAATTTCGATTAGGTCTAATCATCCACATTTGAAGAAACCTCTTTCATTTGCTCATCATTCGCTGAAATGATGTCTACCATATTGCCAACACTCCGGCCTATTTAGCTGAACACTACTAACACTCGTAATAGAACTAGTCTGAGCTTTAGAAGTCATGTTTTGCTTGCTCTTGCTCTTATTCGAGAACCCTACAAATGTATTTGATTAGGCAGAAAACTCTCTCGATCTCTTAGATGAGGCCTGCTGTGATGTCCCCATCTATCTTTTCCTTAAGTCTAGGGATTCAGTATCAACTTTTCTCTTCTCTTTGGCCAATTCCACAGCCTTACATGCTTTCTCTATGAGCACCAAAAATTTCCTTATCTCTAAGATGACAACTAATAAACAAATGTCTTCGTTCAAACTATCTTCAAACCTCTTACACATAATGACTTCTGTAGATATGCATTTCCGTGCATATTTGCTGAGTCTCACAAACTTACGCTCGTACTTCGTCAACATCTTATAGTCGTGCTTCAACTCTAAAATCTCTTTTCTTTTCTAGTCCATAAACCTCTGACTAATGTACATCTTCAGGAACTCCTCCTGGAAGAACTCCCATGTAATCCTTTCCCTTGGTACATTTGACACAAGGGTGTTCCACCATTGATAGGTTGAGTCTCATAGGAGTGACACTCCGCACTTCACGCACTCCTCAAGCGTGCATGATAATTCATCGAATACCCTGATGGTATTTTCCAACCGAAACTCAGCCCTTTCAAGGTCCGCATCAATATTTTCCTGAAATTCTTCGACCCCATATTTACGGATTCTGTCTACTGAAGTTTCTCTCTCCTAGCTATCTCTGCTCCTTGAAGAGCTCTATGAACGGGTTGAGGAATAAGGGGAGGTGGGGGAGGTGGAGTATTTGGATTCGCACGAATAAACTCCATGTACCAGGCATCCATCATATAGAGGTAAGCTTCTCTAGCACCTCCGCCCTGACTCAATGTCACGGGCCCACTATCTACTGGCACGGTCCCTTCAGCGGGAGCTGGAGCATTACTCTCCACATCATCTGCCATAGCAACGTCAGGATTCATTTACTATATAAATAAAAACACAATTTATCTCGCCAAGAGTCGTCACACTATCAATATACAATTATGGCATGTATAGCTAGACTCGTAGTCATGTTAGGTTAGTCCTAGAATCGACTAAACCATAGCTCTGCTACCATTAAATGTAACACCTCACACCCTAGTCCTACATCAGAACGGGATACGAGCCGTCACCTCACTTAACACATGCATTCTAACTTCTTCGAGTCATCAAGACTTGACTAAATTTAAAACTTTTCCTTTTTAATCTATAAGCTCTTAATATGGGCTTATGAGACACAAATCACGCTTTGAAAATATCCCGAGATTAATCCCAACGTATTTGAAAACTATTGAAAAATACCACTTAAAGCAAGGCACACCCCGTGTGGAAGGGCAACAAGCCCGTGTGGCCACTATGACATGGCCGTGCTGATGGCCCGTGTGGCACACACGTCCTAAGCACCTAGGGACACACCCGTGTCCTATGCCCGTATAGATTTATTTTTCAATTTGAACCTACAAGGGTTTTTACACGGCCTGGCACACTTCTGTGTCCATGGCCCGTGTCGCTCACATGGCCATGACACGTCCGTATCCTAACCCATGTCTAAAAACCCTGACATTTTGTTTCTGACGTCAACATCCAATTTAGGGCACATGACCAAGGCCCATGCCTGTGGCAGAGGTCGTCTCCTCCACATGGCTGAGACACACAGTCGTGTCTCTGCCCGTATGTTTACTACCATGCATATTGACTTGAAATTTTTATGTGCAGGAGCCACACGGTCAGACAACATGCATATGAGGCTGGCCGTGTGTCACACACGGCGTAGACACATGCCCGTGTGTTTACCCGTATGGACAATATAAGGCTGGACAATATAAGGCTATCTACCAAGCCCTTTGCCACCCTGAAACACAAATTTAATACCAACCAACATACCAAGTCTAACTTAATATGATTTTTCAACCAAATAACCATAGCTAAGGCCTATGTACATTTCCTATATTCAACCATGTCAATAACTTCACATTCATGAATGACTATTTTGCATTCATATAATGATTTTCAATATTAGCCATTCTCCACATACAAAACGAATCAAGTACTAGATTAGGCCAACACATTTCGTCAATTAACAATGATACAAAACTCAAAAGCCAAGATCCTATACATGCCATAATCAAAATAAAAGATCTAACTATATCAAGTGCTTCAATTGATAGTGTGATCGATGCCTCTGACATCCGTTGATTCACGAGCTAATTAGGCAGCACTATAAGAAAATGGAAAGAAACGGGGTAAGCATAAAGCTTAGTCAGTTGCATGAAAATAAACAACAACTACTTATCATAAGGCAATATGCTCATAACCTTTCATAGCTTATGCATGAACACCATAAGTAGACAAAAATACAACTTACTCGTCACTATCCTATACAACTTGTATTGCATACATTGAACCCATATCTCATACAATTCAATTAGGTACTTGTAACACTCATTACATGATCATAACTCTTCCCATTTTGATATAAATCATAAACCTTTTTATTGAACCATTTGGAATACTACAGGATACTCAGCCCTAACATGGGTTAAGATGCCGACGCCATGTCCCAAGCATGGTCTTACACTGGCTTTCATATAACGAGGCCGATGCCATGTCCTAGACAGGTCTTACAATGGTTTTCATCTATTGGTGTTGATGCCATGTCCAGACCGGTCTTACACTGACACACGACAAACTGACGCCATGTCCCACACAGGTCTTACACTAGCTTGTCTATCGCGAGGCTGATGCATGTCCCAAACATGTCTAACACTAGCTCTCGTCTCAATTTTGATGCATGTCCCAAACATGTCTTACACTGGCTCTCATAATGTGGCCAATGCATGTCCCAGATATGTCTTACACTAGCACACAATCACCCAATATCAAGGTACCAACATCCAAGTTTATTCCAAATGTTCAACGAAAGTCTCTACTATGCAAATTCCTCAACATGTATTCTCATATTCAAAAATAAAACAATTTATGCCATATCAACTCAATTGCACATCATAAAGATATAGTTGTATTATTAACATACAACTTACCTTGGTAATCAAAATGTAGGCGACTAGTCGGTTTTAGTCCGCTAGCTTTACTTTTCCCCGGTCTAGGCCGAATTTTGTAATTCTTAATCTATAATGATAAAAATTTGAAATTTTAATTACTCTATCGATCTAGGTACTCAACAATTTAAGATTGGGAAAAATGACCATTTTGCCCCTAAACTCTAGTAAAATGACCATTTTACCCCTAGACCGAAAAATTGATTTTTTTCACATTTTATTATTAACCAAGCATAGATGAATACTTTTCATGCTAGGAGCAGCCTGCAATTTTCATTATTTCACACATTTATCACCTATTTTACAACTTATGCAAAATGGTCCTTGGTTAGGGTTTCCATGAAAACTACTTCATAAAAGGGGTTTATTTCACAACTATAACTCATATTCTTCCATAAAATTTTAGAAATCAACATGTCTACTATCATGACAAAACCCTAGACTTTCAACAATTTTGCAAAATAGTCCCCTAATTAGAAAGCACTTGCTATAAGGACCTTAAAAGTACAAAAATATTCAAGAAAAACCCTCAATGTAACTGTCCAATTTTGAATCTAGTCAGAATAGTGGTTTTGGGCCCACAAATTTGAGTTAGAAAGATATTTTAATATTATTTTTCGTGCCTATTATAAGTGAATTGATATGAGTGAAAGTCTCGCGTGAAAATTTAATTGTTTGTGTGCTTAATTTGCAAAAAAAACCTAATCGCATAAAATGTAAAAGCTATAAGCTAGATGTTAAAAGTGCTTATTTGACTTGGATTTATAATTGTGAGGTCCTTATGAGGCTATTTGACCAAATTTATGATTAAATGACATTAGTGGACATTAGTTGATAGCATATTAATGTTTTAATACAAGGATCATATGGTAAAACAATTATTAAATGAATTATAACTAAAACAGAACATGAAAAATAGGCATTATATGTTGTTGGTGCCAAAAATTTAAGAACAAAAGAAAAGAAAAAGAGTTTTAGGGTTTCAGCTAGTTCAAAGCTTAATTGAGGTATGTTTTTGTTTTGATTTTTGAAAATTTCTACGTTTTTGTGATTGTTGTTAACTGCTCTAGCTAGCCCATGCTTAAATTCATGAAATTTTGATGATTTGATGAGATTCCATTGATGAATTCATGATTTTTGTGATGTTAAATGATGAATTATGAAAGCTTGATGTTGGGTTTACATGTTTTGTCTTTGAATTTTTGAGGAAATTGAGTATTATGGGCTAAATTGTAAAAATGTTATTTTTAGGGACTAAAATGTAAAATAAATGAAATGTATGGACTTGTATGAGAGATAAGAGAATTCAGCTAAGCATGAGTATAAGTAAATTATATGTATTTTGTGACTTTTTGATTTGGGAACTAAAGTGTCGAAATGTGAAAATGTGAGGGCTATTTTGTAAAATACCCTAATTGTGTGTGAATGGATTGGTTTAAATTATTTCGTGAATAAAATGGTTAATTTTGAATACATATAGATCAAGAAAAGAGGAATTCAGACTTAGACCGAGGGAAGTCGAAGATTATAGAGTAGACAATCAGAGTCGACAATACAGAGTACGAGGTAAGTTCGTACTTAAAACATGATGTTAAGTATATTTTGATGTTTTGATTATATATACATTGTATATATGTTTGGTTTGGATGAATATAACGATAAATTAATAGTATTTAACACTAAGTGTGCGATTTAAACTAGCTTCGACTATGTGAGGCACTAAATGTGTGATACGATATAGCTTCAGTTAATTGAGATGGCACTAAGTGTGCAAAAATCATTCTATCTTCAGTTAATTGAGATGGCACTAAGTGTGCAGAATTGTTCTAGCTTCAGCTAACTGTTACAGCACTAAGTCTGTGGATGTTCAAAGCACGAATAATTTATGGAAAGTCTTAAAATATTTAAACGAAAGGTGAGAATGAAAGTGAATAAGTACGAGAATATTCAGGTATGTATGATACCTATGTGGTAGATGATACTATGTATGTGAAGCTCATTGATTTGGTATGAACATATGTGTAACACCCCTATCCCGTAACCGTCGCCGAAATAGGTAAGGGGCATTACCGGACTTGTAACTCATGTCAGAACAGTAAAATTTTGAACTTTTTCTTGAAATAAAGATCATTCATTTAAATAAGTACTAAGCACTGCCAGGGATAAAATTTAAACTTCTCTAAGTAAACATTCAAAAGATGCCATTTCGCATGGCTTATATACATTAACCAAAAGTATTCTTCCGCCACTAGTCTATTCTATACATGCCATAAGATAATACAAAACGTAGCAGTACCAAACAATGGATAGTGATAGTGTGACTAGTTGCTGATGATCCCCGAGCCTGTAGCTTCCAAATGAGATCTATAAAACAGAGGAAACAAAGTACACGGAGTAAGCATTACAGTGCTTAGTAAGTTTTAAGCAGTGTCAACAGATAACAATCAAATTATAACATAGTTGTTCGTATTTTTATTTCACTCTTCCTTCGGGCATCCATCCCTTTACCGAATATGCACATCTCATCATATATAATAGGCAGATAAATTCTCACTTGATAGTGACCTCTTATGATCATAGGTACATTACATATTTTTTTTTCTGACTTTCCACATTGACCAAATGCACAATAATCATAGAACAGTCTTATTGCTTTACTCACATGTGCATCACATAAATCAAACTTAAATATAATCTCAAAATACATACCTGACCAACTTAACGCATTGAACGCATTTATTACCAATTGTTACTGTGAAGTTGTATAATCTTACGCTTTACTTGAATCTTCAGCAAAACCTTTAGTTCGAGGCTTACCTGGACAAAATCTCCACATGTAGTCATCGGGTCTTTAGAGCTCGGATATAGTACGAGCACGAAGCTTACGGACATTAATCAGTGATAATATTCTCGCATAAAGCCTGCGGGGTTTTAACCCGGATATAGTACTGACACAAATGCCCTTCGGGACTTATCACATTTATACACTTTCACATCCATCACATTGGCCACTCGGCCCTGTCACATATATACACTTTCACATTCATCACATCGGCTATTAGGCCTTATCACATATATACACTTTCACATTCATCACATCGGCCATTAGGCCTTATCACATATATATATACACTTTCACATTCATCACATTGGCCATTCGGCCTTATCACATATATACACTTTCACATTCATCACATCGGCCATTAGGCCTTATCACATATATATATACACTTTCACATTCATCACATTGCCCACTCGGCCCTGTCACATATATACACTTTCACATTCATCACATCGGCTATTAGGCCTTATCACATATATACACTTTCACATTCATCACATCGGCCATTAGGCCTTATCACATATATATATACACTTTCACATTCATCACATTGGTCATTCGGCCTTATCACATATATACACTTTCACATTCATCACATCGGCCATTAGGCCTTATCACATATATATACACTTTCACATTCATCACATTGGCCATTCGGCCTTATCACATATATACACTTTCACATTCATCACATCGGCCATTAGGCCTTATCACATATATATACACTTTCACATTCATCACATTGGCCATTCGGCCTTATCACATATATATTTTTTTACATTCATCACATCGGCCATTAGGCCTTATCACATATATATACACTTTCACATTCATCACATTGGCCATTCGGCCTTATCACATATATACACTTTCACATTCATTCAAATATACTTCACATACCACATATACTATCATGTACAGACTTGGTCTTGGCCGAATCTACATCCATCACTTTCCAATGAATAATTCAATTTTACGTCATACTATCATTTCATATTTGAATACTCATAAGCTTACAATATCACGATTTAGAATTCAAGTATGGGTTTAATCACTAGCTTATGAGCAACTAAAACAAGTTTTATCCATGTTTACAACAAAATCACATATTCACTACGAGCTGTTTTCCTGAGCAATGGTCACTAAATTATTTATAACCGGAACTACAAAACTCCAAATCACTTGCCGTTAATTTTTCCTGAATATAGACTTGTATATCTTCCATCCATAAAATTTCCAGAATTTTAGGTTTGGCCAATCAATACCAGATTTTTCTTAAAGTTTCCCCTGTTTCACTGTTTGACTAATCTGACCACTCTTCACTACAAGTCAAATTTCTCATTTTACAGAATTCAAAATGTGTTGTATTTGATTTCATTTGAAACTAGACTCACTAAGGAGTCTAAGCATATAAATTTTATCTTATAACCATTTTTGTACAATTTATAATGATTTTCTAAAAACAGAACAGGGGATTTCGGAGTCATTCTGACACCATCTCACACAACTTTAAATATCTCTTTATAGGAAATTTCTTTGCTCACAAGGTCTCTTTTATAAGAAACTAGACTAATTAAGCCTTGATTACATATTTTATTCAGCCTATAATTCCACACCAACAATTTATAGTGATTTTCTAAAATCACGTTACTGCTGCTGTCCAAAGCAAATTATTACAATTTGCTCTTAAATTTCCAAGTCCAAACACTTATGAACTTACCATTTGAGTTTAAGACATATCATGGCCACATCATATCTTATTAAATCAACTCATTATGTCCTATTATGATTGAATTTACTCAACGTTTAATCACTTAAAACTTACCTCGGATGTTGTCGAATGATTTCGGCGGCTATTAGGTCACTTTTTCCTTTCCTTTATCCAACTTTGGTCCTCTAAGCTCTTGAGCTTAACCTAGCTACAAGCATGGCCGAATCTCTTCAACATTTCCTCCTCCTAATCCTCTTCCAAACCAAACATGAAGCAAGAACTCCTTCCTTCTTCCTTAGAATTTTCGGCCAAAAGAAATGAAAGAGGATGAACAAATTTTCTTTTTTTTTCTTTTCTTCACTCACGGCAATGGGGGGGGGGGGACAATCACACACATCCTTTCTTTTCTTTTTTGTTTCTCATCCTACTAACACTAATATTTTATTGCCCATGCCCTTTATTTTATTAATCCTTACATAATGCACTACCCCAACATGTTTATGACATGTTTTTAGCCATAACATCTTGTCCACCCATGCTCTTTATTTTATTAATCCTTACATAATGCACTACCCCAACATGTTTATGACATGTTTTTAGCCATAACATCTTGTCCACCCATGCTCATGGCCGGCCACTACATATTAGGGGGGGAAAATTGACATGCAAGTCCTCCCCTTTGATTACATGCACTATTAAGTCCTTGTAGATTAGCCTATCACATTTCAAAATGTCACCCATAAGTCCTTTTGACTAAATTCACGTGCAATTTACTAAATCGAAGCCTAAAACTTTCACACCTTCATAATCACATATTTTAGACAATAAATATCACATTCAAATAATTTGGTGACTCGATTTAGCGGTCCTGAAACCGCTTTCCGACTAGGGTCACTTTAGGGGTGTCACAACTCTTCCCCCTTTAGGGATTTTCGTCCCCGAAAATTTCTACCGATGCATAGTTTAGGATAACGTCCTCTTATTGAATTATATTCATATAAACATTAGCTCATCGATATTCATTATTGATTTCTCATCGATCTATAAAATCATTTTCTTATCTTAAAACAAATACATAAACATTTCTACAAGTATGCACATATATCTCATTTTCCTGATTTCATAAGCAATAATCACTTAATTTAATTCACAAATGCATTTCAAACACATATTAAGCACATATTAACATGTATAATTCACATCATCAACCCACATATTTGTAACCCACATTTTCATTCATGTATAAGCTGTAACCTAACCGAAAGTACACATATACTCAAACATCCCAATAAATATCCTTTATAACTTTATCACATCTCAATATTTAACTTAACTCATTTCCAAAAGAAAAGTCAACTTCCACGTACCTGAACATTTAGTTCATTTAGCACATTCAATCATAGTTAACGTTACCCGTATACAGTCGAATAGGCATAAAGCCTAATATAATACACTGGTATGAGATTTATTCTAGCGCATAACTCGTATATCCAAAATTATCAACATTCATCAAAAATTCTTTCAAACTTTCGAATGTCGAAACTTAATCAAAATAATTTCTTGAACAAGATTAACAAAATAGTGTCCATTCAGCAATAGCACATATAACTTCAAATACCGAGAATCTCATAGACTAAATCCATAACACATCTATAACATGAATTCATTTCTTAACAACATATCCACCATCTTTTTACGTATTCACTTATTTAGTATACATAACATAATATAATATGAACTCACAAATTTTCACTTTCATTTGATTTTCACATACCTTCCGTACATACCTGTATCACTTATTCTGATCTTACTTTATTTATCATCTTAAATATACCCGTTGAATCATTCGAAATCATTACGGATACTCATTAAGCACATATAGCTCTTACAATGCCATATCCTAGATATGGTCTTACATATTCTCACATATCGAGCCGATGCCATGTCCTAGACATGGTCTTACACACTATCTCAAATCAATGCCTTCGTCCCAAACGAGGTCTTACATGAATTCCACTTCACACACTTAGTGCCCACTGACCGATCTCGCACTCATAGTGCTCAGTTAAAGGAATTCGCACACACACAGTGCCTCTAATCATTCACACACATAGTGCTCTTATTCATTCGTTAATACACATTGATATGACTTAACCAAGTCTATAAACATCATGTATGTACACTTTTAAACATATCATCTCATTTAAATTTGAATTCGTATAGTAATGAGCACTTAAACTTTGCTCAAATTACCGGCACGAAGCCTACTAGGCACGAAGGCCCGAATACACCTCACCAGCATGATTACTCTTCGGGACCTAGCCCGGATATAACACCAGCACGAATGCTCTTTGGGGTTTAGCACGGATATATCACTAGCACGAATGCTCTTCGGAACTTAGCCCGGATACATCACTAGCACGAATGCTCCTCGGGACTTAGCCCAGATATATCACTAGCACGAATGCTCCTCGGGACTTAGCTCGGATATATCACTAGCACGAATGCTCCTCGGGACTTAGCCCGGATATATCACTAGCACGAATCATCCTCGGGACTTAGCCCAGATATATCACTTGCACGAATGCTCCTCGGGACTTAGCCCGGATATATCACTAGCACGAATGCTCCTCGGGACTTAGCCCGGATATATCACTAGCACGAATGCTCCTCGGGACTTAGCCCGGATATATCACTCTCAATTCTCATGTACATATACACATATAGCAATACACATTAGTATATCATTTACATTACTTGAATACAAACACAACATGCTTATCGACCATTCAACTTCCAGTTCCATAGCCACATACAAAATCACATTTATAGTCATAACATTCTTTCAAAATTGCATCACTTATACCCTTATAATTCAATCCAAATCGAAATTCAAATACGAGTACATGATACGTACCTGATCAACTTAATAATCTAGGCATATCTAAGTGAAGTTATATCGCAAATTCTCATAGTCAGAAGCTTTCTACAGCTCGATCGGGATCAAGATTCATTGCAATACAACAAACACATTTTAATAGCCAAAAATAATCACACTATCATTTTATCACTTTATGGCATGTATAAATAGACTCACGCGTGCTACGTTAGTCCTAGAATCGACTAAACCGTAGCTCTGATACCAATAAAATGTAACACCCCTATCCCGTAACCGTCGCCGGAATAGGTAAGGGGCATTACCGGACTTGTAACTCATGTCAAAACAGTAAAATTTTGAACTTTTTCTTGAAATAAAGATCATCCATTTAAATAAGTACTAAGCACAGCCATGGATAAAATTTAAACTTCTCTAAGTAAACATTCAAAAGATGCCATTTTCGCATGGCTTATATACATTAACCAAAAGTATTCTTCCGCCACTAGTCTATTCTATACATGCCATAAGATAATCCAAAACGTAGCAGTACCAAACAATGGATAGTGATAGTGTGACTAGTTGCTGATGATCCCTGAGCCTGTAGCTTCCAAATGAGATCTATAAAACAGAGGAAACAAAGTACACGGAGTAAGCATTACAATGCTTAGTAAGTTTTAAGCAGTGTCAACAGATAACAATCAAATTATAACATAGTTGTTCGTATTTTTATTTCACTCTTCCTTCGGGCATACCATCCCTTTACCGAATATGCACATCTCATCATATATAATAGGCAGATAAATTCTCACTTGATAGTGACCTCTTATGATCATAGGTACATTACATATTTTTTTTTCTGACTTTCGACATTGACCAAATGCACAATAATCATAAAACAGTCTTATTGCTTTACTCACATGTGCATCACATAACGACCTTGTGATTTAGTCTAAATCAAACTTAAATATAATCTCAAAATACATACCTGACCAACTTAACGCATTGAACGTATTTATTACCAATTGTTACTGTGAAGTTGTATAATCTTACGCTTTACTTGAATCTTCAGCAAAACCTTTACTTCGAGGCTTACCTGGACAAAATCTCCACACGTAGTCATCGGGTCTTTAGAGCTCGGATATAGTACGAGCACGAAGCTTACGGACATTAATCAGTGATAATATTCTCGCATAAAGCCTGCGGGGTTTTAACCCAGATATAGTACTGACACAAATGCCCTTCGGGACTTATCATATTTATACACTTTCACATCCATCACGTTGGCCACTAGGCCCTGTCACATATATCCACTTTCACATTCATCACATCGGCTATTAGGCCTTATCACATATATACACCTTCACATTCATCACATCAGCCATTAGACCTTATCACATATATATATACACTTTCACATTCATCACATTGGCCACTCGGCCCTATCACATATATGCACTTTCACATTCATCTCATCGGCTATTAGGCCTTATCACATATATACACTTTCACATTCATCACATCGGCCATTAGGCCTTATCACATATATATATACACTTTCACATTCATCACATTGGCCATTCGGCCTTATCACATATATACACTTTCACATTCATCACATCGGCCATTAGGCCTTATCACATATATATATACACTTTCACATTCATCACATTGGCTACTCGGCCCTGTCACATATATACACTTTCACATTCATCACATCGGCTATTAGGCCTTATCACATATATACACTTTCACATTCATCACATCGGCCATTAGGCCTTATCACATATATATATACACTTTCACATTCATCACATTGGCCATTCGGCCTTATCACATATATACACTTTCACATTCATCACATCGGCCATTAGGCCTTATCACATATATATACACTTTCACATTCATCACATTGGCCATTTGGCCTTATCACATATATACATTTTCACATTCATCACATCGGCCATTAGGCCTTATCACATATATATACACTTTCACATTCATCACATTGGCCATTCGGCCTTATCACATATATACACTTTCACATTCATTCAAATATACTTCACATACCACATATACTATCACGTACAGACTTGGACTTGGCCGAATCTACATCCATCACTTTCCAATGAATAATTCAATTTTACGCCATACTATCATTTCATATTCGAATACTCATAAGCTTACAATATCACGATTTAGAATTCAAGTATGGGTTTAATCACTAGCTTATGAGCAACTAAAACAAGTGTTATCCATGTTTACAACAAAATCACATATTCACTACGAGCTGTTTTCCTGAGCAATGGTCACTAAATTATTTATGACCGGAGCTACAAAACTCCAAATCACTTGCCGTTAATTTTTCCTGAATATAGACTCGTATATCTTCCATCCATAAAATTTCCAGAATTTTAGGTTTGGCCAATCAATACCAGATTTTTCTTAAAGTTTCCCCTGTTTCACTGTTTGACTAATCTGACCACTCTTCACTACGAATCAAATTTCTCATTTTACAGAATTCAAAATGTGTTGTATTTGATTTCATTTGAAACTAGAGTCATTAAGGAGTCTAAGCATATAAATTTTATCTTATAACCATTTTTGTACAATTTATAATGATATTCTAAAAATAGAACAGGGGATTTCGGAGTCATTCTGACACCGTCTCACACAACTTTAAATATCTCTTTATAGGAAATTTCTTTGCTCACAAGGTCTCTTTTATAAGAAACTAGACTAATTAAGCCTTGATTACATATTTTATTCAGCCTATAATTCCACACCAACAATTTATAGTGATCTTCTAAAATCATGTTACTGCTGCTGTCCAAAGCAAATTATTACAATTTGCTCTTAAATTTCCAAGTCCAAACACTTATGAACTTACCATTTGAGTTTAAGACATATCATGGCCACATCATATCTTATTAAATCAACTCATTATGTCCTATTATGATTGAATTTACTCAACGTTTAATCACTTAAAACTTACCTCGGATGTTGTCGAATGATTTCGGCGGCTATTAGATCACTTTTTCCTTTCCTTTATCCAACTTTGGTCCCCTAAGCTCTTGAGCTTAACCTAGCTACAAGCATGGCCGAATCTCTTCAACATTTCCTCCTCCTAATCCTCTTCCAAACCAAACATGAAGCAAGAACTCCTTCCTTCTTCCTTAGAATTTTCGGCCAAAAGAAATGAAAGAGGATGAACAAATTTTCTTTTTTTTTTTCTTTTCTTCACTCACGGCAATGGGGGGGACAATCACACACATCCTTTCTTTTCTTTTTTTGTTTCTCATCCTACTAACACTAATATTTTATTGCCCATGCCCTTTATTTTATTAATCCTTACATAATGCACTACCCCAACATGTTTATGACATGTTTTTAGCCATAACATCTTGTCCACCCATGCTCTTTATTTTATTAATCCTTACATAATGCACTACCCCAACATGTTTATGACATGTTTTTAGCCATAACATCTTGTCCACCCATGCTCATGGCTGACCACTACATATTAGGGGGGGAAATTGACATGCAAGTCCTCCCTTTTGATTACATGCACTATTAGGTCCTTGTAGATTAGCCTATCACATTTCAAAAATGTCACCCATAAGTCCTTTTGACTAAATTCACGTGCAATTTACTAAATCGAAGCCTAAAACTTTCACACCTTCATAATCACATATTTTAGACAATAAATATCACATTCAAATAATTTGGTGACTCGGTTTAGCGGTCCTAAAACTGCTTTCCGACTAGGGTCACTTTAGGGGTGTCACAATATGTATTATATTGGTATAGATTTGATAGATGATTTAAGAAATTGTAAGTACTTATGTATTGATGATTTTTGGTACGAGCTTACTAAGCTTTTAAAAGCTTACTTTGTGTGTGTTTGCATTGTTTTATAGATATCGAAGCTACTGTAAGCTCGGGGATCGTCAAGGATCGTCACCACACTATCAAACCTCAGTTTGGTATTTCGAAATTTTATATTTTGAAGTATGGCATGTATAGGCTAGTAGTTGTGGGATTATGTTTTCTGATGTATATATTTAGCCATGTGATTTGGCTAGTTTATGTTTAATAATGGTATATAATATGTGATGCCAAAGTTCAATTTGGTATGTTTTGGTTGGATAAAAGAGATGGTAAAAATGGAAAGTTTGGTAAGTTCATAGCATATGTTTGAATGATGTATCGATCATTTGGTAGGGTATGATGTTAGTTTAAGTTTTGGTATGAATTGAGTGATGAATTGAGAATGAATATGATTGGTAATGTTTTAGCATGAATTATGTATGATTTAGTATAGATATTGGCTGAAATGGTTGAGCAAATATGCTTGTTTCTTTGCTTGTAGGTTGACCCATTTTCGGGTGGCAAATTGGTTATTCAAATGGCCTATTTTTGTCCACATGGGCAAAGACACGGGTGTGTGTCTCAGTCGTGTGCGATACACAGCTATGTTGCACGGTCGTGTGTCCCTTAGGGTACCCTACAATTGTAAGTCAAGCCCGAACACAGCCAAAGCACATAGGCGTGTGGCTAGCCGTTTGGCCCAAGTTAGGCTTGACTACGGCCAATGACACGGGCGTGTCTTGTAGCCATGTGAACAAGTCAGTAGCTATACCCTGCTTTGCCACGGCTTAAACACACGAGTGTGTCTAAGACCGTGTAAGGCACATGGCTTGTTCACACGAGCGTGTGACCTTTTAAAAGTTGATTTTTTTTTTAAGTTCTAAAACTTTTATATGTTATCAATTTAGTTTCGAATGCACATTTAAGTATCGTATGCTCAATTTTATGTTCTTAATGAATGTGAATGAATGGCATTTACTATAATGATTTGATATTTGATATACGAATATTCTGAATTGTGTTGTGGGTTAAGAAATGCCTCCTAACATATTCTGGTGACGATTACAGGTTAGGGGTGTGTGTTACATTTTATTGGTATTAGAGCTATGGTTTAGTCAATTCTAGGACTACCATAGTGTTCGTGAGTCTAGCTATACATGCCATATTTGTGACTGTGATAGTGTGATGAATTCTAAAATTGAAATGTGCTTTTATATAGCAAATGGATCCCCAAAGAGCTGTAGCAGATGATGTTGAAAGCAATGCGCCTACTCCGGCGCAAGGAACAATGCAAGCTGATTCTCGACCGGCTACGAGTAGCTGTGATGGTGAGGCTAAGCAAGCCTTCTATCAAATGATGAATGATTGGTTAACCCAATATATTAGAACCAATTCAGCTGTACAACAAACTCCACCCTCGGTTAATCTTCCTCAAGTTCCTGTTATGCCACTAGTGAATCCGGTTCAGTTAAGTAGACCACCAGTTGATAAGATCAGAAAATATGGCGCTGAAAAGTTTCAAGCTACAACGAGTGATGATACTAAAAAGGCTGAATTTCGGTTAGAAAATAAGATAAGAGTGTTTGCTAAATTTTCTTTGAGTCCAGAAGAATGCATAAATTGTACCATTACCCTTCTGAGAGATACGACGTACCATTGGTGGAAGACTTGAACATCTTTGGTTCCAAGTGAACGAGTTACTTAGGATTTCTTCCAAGCTAAATTTCAGAAGAAATAAATTAGTCAGAGATTCATAGATCAGAAACTTAAAGAGTTTCTTGAGCTTAAACAAGGCCGTAAGTCTATCACAGAATACGAGCAAGAATTTGTAAGGCTGAGTTAGTATGCCCGTGAATGTGTATCTTCAGAAGCAATAATGTGCAAAAGATTTGAAGATGGTTTGGACGAGGATATTTGTTTGTTAGTCAGGATTCTGGAAACCAAAGAATTTGTAATGCTTGTTGAATGAGCATGTAAAGCTGAAGATCTCGGGAAAAAGAAAAGAAAAGTTGATTTTGAAGCTAGAAAGATACGAAAGAGATCATCGAGAAAATCATTTCAATCAGGATCAAAGAAGTTTAGATATGATAGTAGTCATTCAAAGACTAGTGTGGGACATTCGAATAGAGATCGTGCTAGATTGCAATTGAATTTCAGAGCTCCAGCTATGTCTGTTGCCAGTGTTGATAGTGTAAAGAATGAAAAGCCTGAGTGTGATCAATATGGAAGACAACATTATGGAGAATGTTGGGGAAAGAATAATAATCAAGATTGTTATAGTTGTGGTTCACAAAATCATTTTATAAAAGATTGCCCAAATTTAGCTGAAAAAGATAATGTTCAGAATCTGAGACCAAGTGGCAATGCTTCTTGTGGTAGACCTCCCAAAAATTCGGGAAATATAAACGGTAGTCAAAGAGGAACAAAAGATACAGCTATTAGATCTGAGGCTTGTGCACTTGCTAGAGCCTATGCTATTCGAGCTCACGAGGAAGCTTTATCGCCAGATGTGATTACGGGTACATTTACTCTTTATGATACTTCTGTGATTGCTTTGATAGATCCTGGATCGACATATTCGTATATAAGTATGAACTTAGTGAACAGTAAGACTTTGCCTGTAGAGTCTAATGAATTTGTAATTAGATTTTCGAACCTCCTAGGCAGATGTATTTTGGTTGATAAATTCTATAAGAATTGGCCGTTAATGTTTCAAAACACTTGTTTTTCAGCTAATCTGATGCTATTACCTTTTGATGAATTTGATATAATTCTGGGTATAGATTGGTTAACTTTGCATGATGCTGTTGTGCACTGCAAACGAAAAACTATTGATTTGAGATGCAAGAATGATGATATAGTCAGAATTGAATCTAGTGATTTGAGTGGATTTCTTGCTGTTATATCTTCGATAAAAGCTTTGAGTATCGTGAGAAAGGGTTGTGAAGCTTATTTTGGATATGTGATTTATTCAAGAGTGTTAGAAAAGAAAGTTGAATCAGTGTCTGTTGTGTGTGAGCTCCCTGATGTATTTCTTAAAGAACTTTCGGGTTTACCTTCGATTAGAGAGGTAGAATTTGGTATTGAATTGGTACCTGGTACTACTCCGATTTCAATAGCTCCGAACAGAATGGCTCCAACCGAGTTAAAAGAATTAAAGTCTCAGTTGCAAGAGTTAACCGATAGAGGATTTGCCAGACCGAGTTTCTCACCATGGGGTGCTCCGGTTTTATTTGTGAAAAAGAAAGATGGTACGATGAGAATGTGTATAGGTTATCGTCAGTTAAACAAATTGACTATCAAGAATAAATACCCTCTATCCCGAATTGATGATTTGTTTGATCAGTTGAAAGGAGCTACTGTGTTTTCGAAAATAGATTTGAGATCAGGCTATTATCAGTTGTGAGTGAAAGACTCAGACATTCCAAAAACTTGTTTTCAAACAAGGTACAGCCACTATGAATTCTTAGTTATGCCTTTTGGATTGACCAACGCACCTGCTATCTTTATAAATTTGATGAATAGAATTTTCAAACCGTATCTAGATCAATTTTTTGTTGTATTCATTGATGATATATTAATTTATTCACGTGATGAATCCGAACATGCCGAGCATCTGACATTAGTGCTACAGATTCTGCGAGATAAACAGTTGTATACGAAATTTAGAAATTGTGAGTTCTGGTTGCGAAATTTAGTAAATGTGAGTTCTGGTTGCGAAAAGTTGGTTTTTTGGGTCATATTGTATCAGCCTCTAGTATCCGAGTTGATCCGAGCAAAATTTCAGTTATTTTGGATTGGAAACCTCCAAGGAATGTTTCTGAAGTCCACAGTTTTTTGGGACTTGTTGGTTATTATAGAAGATTCGTAAAAGGCTTTTCGATGATTGCGACTTCATTGACAAAACTGCTTCAAAAAGACATGAAATTTGAGTGGTTAGAAAAGTGTCAGAACAGTTTCGATCAGTTGAAAACTTTTTTGAATGGAGCTCCAGTTTTAGTAAAACCTGAATCGGGTAAAGAATTTGTGATCTACAATGATGCTTCATTGATTGGTCTAGGGTGTGTTTTAATGCAAGAAGACAAAGTTATTGCCTATGCTTCCAGACAATCAAAGCCGCACGAAAAGAACTATCCAACACATGATCTTGAGTTAGCTACGATTGTGTTTGCTCTAAAGATTTGCCGCCATTACTTGTTCGGTGAGAAGTGCTACGTATACTCTGATCATAAGAGTTTAAAGTATTCGATAACTCAGAAAGATCTGAATCTACGATAGAGAAGATGGTTAGAACTACTAAAAGACTACGAACTTGTGATTGATTATCATCCGGGAAAAACAAATGTTGTTGCTGATGCCTTGAGTTGAAAATTGTTGTTTGCTTTGCATGCTATGAATACTCGTTTGGTTTTATCAGACAACGGTTTAGTTTTAGCTGAATTAAAAGCAAGACCTTTGTTCTTACAGCAGATTATCAAAGCTTAGAAGATTGATAATGAGATTTTAGCTAAAATGCTCAGTGTGGTGTAGAGTCTGATTCAGAATTTAGAGTTGACAATGATGATTGCTTAACATTTCGAGATCAAATTTGTGTTCTGAGAAATACAAAATTAATTCAAATGATTCTAAGTGAAGCTCACAGTAGTCGTTTATCTGTGCATCTGGGTAGTACAAAAATGTATAATGATATGAAATAGTATTATTGGTGGTCCGGAATGAAAAGAGATATCTCTGAATTTGTTTCTAAATGTTTGATATGTCAGTAAGTTAAAGTGGAACATCAGGTGCCATCGGGATTGTTACAATCGATTATGGTTCCAGAGTGGAAATGGGATCGAGTGACCATGGACTTTGTTTTGGGTTTGTCCCTATCTTCGAGAAAGAAAGATGCAATTTGGTTTGTAGTTCATCGTTTGACGAAATCAGCTCATTTTATTTCAGTTTGATCTGATTACTCACTTTATAAATTTGCTGAGTTATATATTTCTAATACTGTGAGATTGCATGGTGTGCAATTGTCTATAGTGTCAGACAGAGATCCGAGATTCACATCACGGTTCTGGAAGAAGTTGCAAAATGATTTGGGTACTAAATTGCACTTCAGTACTGCTTTTCATCCTCAAACGGACGGTCAATCCGAGTGAATTATTCAGATATTCGAGGATATGTTGAGATGTTGCATTCTTGAGTTTGAAGGTACGTAGGAACAATATCTACCTTTAATTGAATTAGCTTATAATAACATTTTTTAGTCGAGCATTAAAATGGCACCTTACGAAGCTTTATATGATCGCAAATGCTGTACATCTTTATATTGGACGGAGCTCAGGGAAAATAAGATTCACGGGGTCGATTTGATAAAAGAAACTGAGCAAAAAGTTAAAGTCATCCGAGATAGTTTGAAAGTAGCTTCCGATCGTCAGAAATCTTATGCGGATTTGAAAAGAACAGACATTGGATTTGAGATCGGCGACAACATTTTTAAAGGTATCTTCGTTGAAGAAAGTGCTTTAGTTTGGTAGAAAAGGCAAACTGAGTTCGAGGTTCATCGGGCCATATGAGATTATTGAGCATATTGGGCCGGTAGCATATAGATTGTTGTTGCCACCAGAGTTAGAAAAGATTCATAATGTGTTTCATGTATCGATGCTTCAAAGTTATAGATCCGATCCTTCACATGTGATTCCTCTGCCTGAAATAGAGATTTAGGCTGATATGACTTACGAAGAAAATCCAATCCGTATTTTAACTAGTGAGGATAAAGAGCTGTGAAATAAGAAAATTTCGTTAGTTAAAGTGATGTGGCAGCGACATGGTATTGAAGAGGTCACGTGGGAATTTGAAGATATTATGAGACAGTTATATCCAAATCTATTCAATGGTAAGATTTTCGGGGACGAAAATCCCAAAAAGGGGAGATTTGTAACAGTTCGGTTTTGACCCTAGTCAGAATAGTAGTTTTGGGGCCACAAATCTGAGTTAGAAAGATATTTTAATATTATTTTCTGTGCCTATTATAAGTGAATTGACATGAGTGAAAGTCTCGTGTGAAAATTTAACTGTTTGTGTGCTTAATTTGCAAAAAGGACCTAATCACATAAAATGTTAAAGCTGTGTGCTAGATGTTAAAGGTGCTTATTTGACTTGACTTTATAATTTTGAGGTCCTTATGAGGTTATTTGACCAAAGTTATGATTAAAGGACATTAGTGGACATTAGTTGATAGCATATTAATGTTTTAATGCAAGGGTAATATGGTAAAACAATTATTAATGCATTAATGTTTTAATGCAAGGGTAATATCTTAGGCCACTTGATTGAGTGAGACTAGAAATGCATGGCCATGCTCAAATAAGTTGATATGAGATGTCATACTTATTTGTATATCATAGTCTACTCAAGATATCAAGAAACATGAGATGGACTATGCAAGTGTGACTATTCCATGACTTGTGTTCATTCCAGAGATAAAGGACTTAAGGATTAATGCATGAAAGGTAGATCACAAAAGGTTATGTCGAATCATGACTTCTTGTAACTTAGGTAGCAATGATGCATTGCTAGATGCCACTCATTGTATGTAACACTAGAACCGTCCTAGTGTTACTGCTAACGTTACAAGGGCCTACAGGGTCACACCATATGGTTGAGATGATCGGAATAAAACATAGTTGGTATTGTGTTTGGTTGTCACATGAATTAAATTAATTATAGAATTAATTTAATTGGGCAATCAAATATCAAACATATTATATTTACAAGGATGTTGTACACATAATGAGAACATAATTCTATTAATATATGAATTTGGTTCGTATATAAATTTAAATAAATATAGTTTACCGAAATCTTTGTTATAATTAATGTAATTATAATTTTTGGTTAAAACATTATTATATTTATTTATTTTAAAATTTTGTGAATTAAGGTTCGTTATAAATATCTCAATTAAAAAGGAGACTTATATATAAATAAAACCCGAAACCTAGCTTGAGTGGTCTAGCAGCCGTCAAGTAAAAAAAATATCTAAAATAGTTTTGGGGGCTTCTTACGTTCATTGTCGATTGGGTGGATTACGTAGAGGTCGGCATCTGAAAAAGTTGCGACTTGGTTTAATAGTGGTTCTAAATTCTCATTATCGAGGCGTTGCTGTCTACTCGATTGAAATTTTGGTAATTTCGAAACCATTATCATAATATTTTTCCCAATTCGTTCCTCGCACAGGGATCCATGATTTGGATTGCCAGAATTTTATTTTTCTGCTGCGCCTTGGGAGCACCGGCATTCCAGTAACGAGGTGGTCTACCCCTCGTGGCAGTGTTGCTAGGTCAAACATTCTTAACTTTTTCTTTCTTAGATATTTTCGGGCAATCACAAATAAAATGCTTAAGCGAACCACACTTGAAACACGCCCCTTCTTTTGCTCTGCAATCACTAAAATGTCGACGTCAACACAATTAACAATTAGGTTTATTATCTTTAACACTTCCTACACTAGCCACAGACATAGCTTGCGTCTTAGAACCTGCATAATGTTTGCCTCAGTCTCTATCAGGGTAACCCACTGAAGCAATCGAGGGATTATGGTATTCTTTTGATCTCTTCGACTGTGACTGATATGACTTCCCAGTCAACCTTTTTCTTGAATCTCTGGCTTCAAAATCAACTTTTTTTCTCTGCTAAGCTCATTGACTTTATGTGCTCTATCAACTAAAACAATGAATTCTTTTAGCTCGAGGGTCCCAACGAGAAGCTTCATATCCTTATTTAATCCATCTTCAAATGCTTACACATTGCAATCTCGGTCGGAATTGTAACACCCCTAGCCCGTATCTGTCGCCGAAATAGGTTACGAAGCTTTACCAGATTAATCTCATAAACAATCATATAATTCGAATTACTATTCTCATATCAATTAAAAAAATACAAATACAATCATATAGTCCCTAAAACGAGCCCTCGAGGACAAAAACAATCATTAGAAGTAGTTTGGGACTAAACCGATAACTCAGGAAATTTTTGGAAAACATAGAAAATTTTCCAAAATACAAGGGACACATGCTTGTGTGGCTCGGTGACGTGTCTCATACGGCCACAGACACGCCCATGTCACAGGCTGTGTGGACATTCGAAATGATATCACATGGCCGTGTCCGACCCCGTGTAACTCCCTGACTTGGGTCACATGACCAACCACACGCCTTTTGTGACTTGCCCGTGTACGCTTTGAACTGGCCTCATACGCCCGTGTGCTAGGTCGTGTGCTAGGCCATGCCAAAACTATAGGGTATACTGACTTATGCCATACAACCAAGTCACATGCCCATGTGCTAGGCCATGTGGAGCTACTGACTTGGTTTCTAAATAAACATCAGCAGACATATGGCAGTGTCACCTAACCGTGTGTCACACACAGCTAAGACACATGCCCGTTTCTCTGCCCGTGTGGACAAAATTAGGCTATTATCCAAGCCATCTTTTTCACCCAAACTTACATTCATCTAAACATGTCAAATAGCATAAGACCATATCATCAAATGGCATTCAAACCAATCTCAATTAAGCCTAGATCATGCTATTTCAATACCAACCACCATATTGCTCATAATATCATGTTTTGTCAATTCAAAGCATACCAAATTCATATCTAAAAATCACCTAAATGGTCAGTTTCAACTATGAACTATTTTACCTAAATTTACATGCATACCATATCTCAAACTCAACCATTTAGTACTGAACATACTAATTCACAACAAGCATTCTCATAGCAATTAAACACAATATATCAAAAGGCCATTTGAACATATATATACATAACCAAATATACCAAAAAAAGCCAAATCATATGGCTATACACATAACCAAATATTTATCATTTACAAGCCAAATCAATTGGCTAAATCCATTACCAACATATAGACCATATTAACCACAATGCCTATACATGCCATATAACCAAATAACAAGTTCAAAAGTACCAAAATGACAGTTGGATAGTGTGATGAGATCTCTGACAACTCCCAATCCGAGCAAGCTTTGAAATCACTATAAAACACGAAAAAGTAAAAAGAGTAAGCTATAAAGCTTAGTAAGCTCGTATGGTTAATAAATATAACTTACCATTCATTCACAAATTAAGTTATCTATCATAAAACACTACAATTTAATTTAATCACAAGGTAATACATGTTCATTCACATAGTAGATCATATAACTCACGAACTTTATAGATTTAATGCTTATACGGTTTACGTACATACCTGCACTAATACCTATCAATCTCTTACCCTATCATATCTTCAATACACCCCTTGAACCATTTGGAGTAATATCGGATACTCAAGAATCTCACACCCTAAGTTCCAATACCAGGCTGAAGCCATCTCAATCTCATATCTCATATAATGCTCACTCTCGAGCTATCAATTGGTCTGCTCACACAAGCTGACGGTCAAGACGTAACTTCATGGTGCTGCTCACACAAGCTGATGAGGATTCGCAACACATACAAGACAACTCAGCCACTGGTAGAACGTACAGACCAGCACCCAAACATAATAACCCCTAGTGACATATCATTTGTATCCTATCTATTCCTAAGGTTCAATTGGGATTTAAACATTGTCGAATCTTCGTCGAACATTTACGTAAGATCATATTTACAATTAATTCAATTAATATGCATTTAAATCACAATTATATTAATGTTTATTAACATACAAACTTACCTTAGATTTATACGGAGAGAAACGAGCTATCAATCCACTATTTTGTTTTTCCCCCAATCTAATTTCAAACTTCGCTTTTCTTGATCTATATATAATCAAATTTAAGTTATTTAATTATCATTCTATTCAATTTAACCCAAAAATCATATTATGGCAAATTACACTTTTTCACCTTGAAATTTGAATTCTTTACAATTTAGCCCCTAGTTCAATACAAATTCATGCAATTAAGTCCACACCCATGCTAGCCAAAATTCATATAGACCCATAGTAGCCCAAAATTTTCATTATTTCACACATTTTACCATGAATTTTACACATTTTACAAATAAATCCCTAGTTGACAATTCTATCAAAAATCATTTAACAAATGTTGTTTATCTAACAACAACCATTCATTTTCTATCATCAAACATCAAAATAAACACATATTATTCAATGGTAAAACCCTAGACTTTTAATAGTTTCACAAATTAGTCCCTGGGCTAGCTAGATTAAGTGACAACGATTCCGGAAACATAGAAATCATTAAAAAATGAGACAAAAATACTCACCAATTACACACACAAGCTTGGACAAAAGTAAAGGATGAAAATTGGCTTCTTTATTACCCTTAACGGATCTAATTGGGTAAGTTCCTAAGAACTCTATGTACTTAAAAGACCCGGGAGTTTCACAATACCTATAGACATAAGGGACATGTGACAGCCCTAAAGTGACCCTAGTCGAAAAGCGGTCTCGGGACCGCTAGACCGAGTCACCAAATTATTTGAATGTGATAATTATTGCCTAAAATATGTGAATATAAATGTGTGAAAGTTTTAAGCTTCGATTTAGTTAATTGCATGTGAATTTAGTTGATAGGACTTATGTGAGAAAATTTAGAAATGTGCTAGGCAAATGCAAGTGGCCTAATAGTGCATGTAATCAAAGGGGTGGACTTGCATGTCAATTTCCCCCCATTTAAGTACTAGTGGCCGGCCATGACAAGGGATGATGGGCAAAACATGTCATGAAACATGTTGTGTTAATGGAAAAATAAAATAAGAAGCATGGGCAAAACATGTCATGAAACATGTTGTGTTAATGGAAGAATAAAATAAGAAGCATGGGCAATAAACTAATAAGAAATTGAAGGAAGAAAACAAAGAGAAAAAAATGTGTTCATCATTCTCATGCATGACCAAAAAAAGAGAAGAGAAAAGCTCTCATGTTGTTCTTGGCCGAATAGGAGAAAGAAAAAGAAGGAAAAAGAGCTTTGAGGAAATCGGCTATGGTGGTTTGATAGACTAAGGTATGTTTGATGATGTTCCATGAGATGCATGCATGTTTTAGTAGTTAGCTTGAGTTCTAAATAGCCCATGGTTCAAATCTTTACTATGTCATGGAGATGATATTCGGCCAAGGTGGATTGGTGTTGATATCATTTGCATGCTAAAAGTGAAGCTTTGTAATGGTGCATGTGATGGTGGATTGATGATTCTTGAATCTTCTTTTTAGCATTTTTGAGACATTAAGTTCTTTGTTTAACCATGACCAAAAATTGAAATGGTATGGTGTTGTGAAGCAATCGGCCCCAACATAGACATGTATGTTCAGCCACATGAATAAGTACATAAGTTATGTGTATGTTCAGCCATAGGTAGCCTATTGATGGCTTTAGCTTGACTTAGAAAATTCGGCTAAGGGGAAATATTAGCTAGTATGTTGAATTCGATTCGTGATTTCGTACATATGTGACTCTAGTGTCTAATGTATATATGGGCTAAGTACCTTGAGCTTCTCTTTTGATGTTCGAATGAATTGTATTAAATTGCTTGATGTGATTAAAAATGCGTATGACCATTGTGTATTTGAGCTAAAAGGTGGCCATATGACCTATCAAACTCCTTGCCATATTCGGCCATAAGCTAGCAAAATGAGACTTTAATGAGTTAAATTTGTTTGAATTAAGCTCAAGAGCAAAGGGGAACTAAATCCGATAAAGGGAAGGAAAAAGTGGTCGAATAGCCGTCGAAACCGTTCGACAACATCCGAGGTAAGTTCTTGAGTAATAGAGCTTAAATTATGATTTGATTAGATCATGTTTTAAGCAAATCAAAATCATGCTCCTTGTGTGTGGCTATTGAGCCGAAATTGCAAGAGTGATAAGTGTCTTGTGTTTGAGTTTTGCTAATGAAAATGAAATACGAATGTGTCATGATTTATTGTTAAATGTGCATGGTTATTCGAATGATGTCCGGGCTAAGTCCCGAAGGCTTTGTGCTAAGTGACCATATCCGGACTAAGATCCGAAGGCATTTGTGTGAGATACTAATTCCGGGCTAAGCCCGAAGGCATTGGTGCGAGTTACTAAATCCGGGTTAAGTCCCGAAGGCATTTGTGCGAGTTACTAAATCCGGGTTAAGTCCCGAAGGCATTTGTGCGAGTTACTATAACCGGGTTATGTCCCGAAGGCATTTGAACGAGTATCTATATCCGGTTAAATTCCGAAGGTACGTGATTTGGGAATGAATGATCTTGCTGTAAAAATTTCAGTTAATACGCTTGAAACATCCCAACATTGAGGTATGTTTCGTATGTGCTTTGAATTAGTTGAGCCCTTACAAATAAGTATTCGCTCAGTTGATAAATGAGCTACCGGCCTTTGGCTAAGTTGATCTTTGTGTATGAATAAAAGGGTTGGTAATGTGAAGTAAGTATGATATTGAAAATTTGTGCATATGAAATTATCCGTTTAGCTACATGAATGCTATACTTTGGTTGTGTCTAAATTCTTTAATAAAAACTTCCTAAGCATTTAATGCTTACTCCGTTTCTTTGATTCTCTGTTTTATAGATTTTGGTTCTTCATCTATCGGACTCGGGATTTTGAAGTCGAAGTCGCCCACACTATCAAAGCCCCCTTTTGGTACAATTTTGGTTGAACTTTGAAATGGCATATATAGGACTACCCTTTTTGTTGTGGGTCATGGACCCTTTGGATTTGTATAATTTTGGATAGCCATGCGAAAATGGCTTATATATGTTTGAGCATAATGTTATAATCAGTTGGTATGGATATGCTTAACAAGGATTGGCCATGGGAATGGTTAATCACTATCATAATTTGTGCTATTTATGCTAAAAGGGCTAGTTGAATCATGGAAACTATGAAATAGGTAAAGTCTACCTTAAAGGCAGATGCTGACAGCAGCAGTTATGTAGATTTGGAAAATCACTAAAAATAGTAGGAATGGAATTAAATAGTGAATAAATTATGCAAACGAACCTTGATGAATTTATTTTCATAGGAAAGTAACGAAACGTTCATATGAACAGTATATTATGAGATGCTAAAGTTTTCGTGAGACAGGGCCAGAACAGCTTCTGGATTCCCTGTTCCGAATTTGGAAATTCATTATAAATTAACCAGAGATAATTAGAAGTCATGCCATATATGAATAGATTCCTTTTTGAGTCTAGTTTCTACAGAAACAAACGGCATCAGTATTGAAGCCTTGTACATGGAGATATCCAAGTCGTAATGCGCAAAGGCAGTGTAGTTGATCCCTGTAACAGGGGAGACTTTGACTAATAAACTGTAATAATTGGCCTAACCAAAAATTCTAGAAAAAAATTTGTAGATGCATATATGAGTCTAGTTTCAGGGAAAAATCACAAAACTGATTTTCGAGTTTTGAAACTCAAGATATGATTTTTAAGGTGACAGTGACTTTGTTAGCCAGCTTGCCTGGAAAATTTTAAAATGGATTGTGCAAAGAAGTGATTTAAGTCTGCAAACCCCTCGTGTCCGACTCCGGCGACGGACTCGGGTACGGGGTGTTACAATTTTATGGGTATCAGAGCTACGGTTTAGTCGATTCTAGGACTACCGTAATGCGTTGGGTCTAGCTATACATGCCATTTTATGTGATTATTTGATAGTGTGGTGATTTCTGACATTTGCAAATGTGTTTATTTATAGTAATGGATCCCGATCCCGACCGAGCGGTAGCTGATGATCTTGAGAGTGTAGCGCCTGCTCCCGCACAAGGGACAGCGCCGGTGGACTCTCAACCTAATGCTAGTATCCTGAATGATGAAGCTAGACAAGCTTTCTATAGCGTGATGAATGATTGGTTCAACCAATACATTCGAATTAATACGGCTGTTCCACAACCTCCATTCCCGACAAATACCACCCCCGCACCTACAATACCTCCGGTAACTGACCAAATAAGGTCAAATAAGCCCCCAGTTGATAGAATCCGAAAACATGGGGCTATTGAATTTAAAGCTACGGATAGCGACGATGCCGAGCAAGCTGAATTTTGGTTGGACAACACTATCCGGGTACTCGATGAGCTATCTTGTACACCCGATGAATGCCTAAAGTGTACTATCTCCTTGCTACGCGATTCTGCCTACTATTGGTGGAGTACTCTGACTTCTGTTGTGCCCCGAGAGCAAGTAACTTGGGAGTTTTTCCAAACTGAGTTTCGGAAAAAGTATATCAGTCAGAGATTTGTTGATCAAAAACGAAAGGAATTTCTTGAGCTTAAGCAAGGTTCTATGTCAGCTACTGATTACGAGCGAAAATTTGTTAGACTTAGTAGATACGCTCGGGAATGTGTTTCGTCCGAGGCTATCATGTGTAAACGCTTCGAGGATGGGCTGAATAAAGATATAAAAATGTTCGTTGGCATTCTTGAAATACGAGAGTTCGTAGTACTTGTCGAGCGAGCTTGTAAAGCCGAAGAGCTTAGAAAAGAAAAACAAAAAGTTGATGTGGGAACTGGAGAGTTTCGTAAAAGATCCTCGGGAAAGTCTCTTCAACAGGCATCGAAGAAATTTCGAGATGATGTGGGCCGGTCTAGAGGCACTTCGGTCCTTTTTAGACGAGATCGTGATCGACCCCCTGTGGGTACACGAGGCACTTCGGTCGCCAGTGTTGGGAATGAACGTCGAGATAGAACGGAGTGTCAGCATTGTGGTAAATGGCATTCGGGGAGCTGTAGGTTCCATGACCGCTCCTGCTATAAGTGTGGATCAGCTGACCACTTTATCAAGGATTGCCCGAGGTTGCCTGAACAAAATGTAAGTCAGAGTGGGAAACCAGGTGCTACTACTGCTCGGGGTAGACCGTCTAGAAACACGGGCAATGCTAGTGGCGGTCAGAGAGGATCTAGAGATGCTACAACCAGATCTGAGGCTCGTGCGCCTGCTAGAGCTTATGCTATACGTGCCCACGAGGATGCTTCCTCGCCAGATGTTATTACCGGTACTTTTACTCTCTTTGATACTAATGTGATTGATTTGATTGACCCTGGTTCTACTCATTCTTATATATGCGAAACCTTAGCATCCAGTAAGACTTTACCTATTGAGTCTACTGAGTTCGTAATTCGGGTGTCAAATCCCTTGGGTCGTTACGTGCTTGTCGACAAAGTGTGTAAGAAATGCCCCCTAGTAATTCGAGATTCCTGTTTTCCGGCGGACTTGATGCTTTTGCCGTTTGATGAATTTGATGTTATTCTTGGTTTGGATTGGTTGACCGCGCATGATGCAGTTGTGAATTGCAAAAGCAAGACTATTGATTTGAGGTGCGCAAATAACGAGATAATCCGAGTTGAGTCTACGGACTTAAGGGGGTTGCCAGATGTAATATCAGCAATGTTGGCCCAGAAATATGTAAGAAAAGGGTGCGAAGCATACCTTGCGTATGTACTTGATAACAATGAATTAGAAAAGAAACTTGAGTCGGTACCAGTAATTTGTGAATACCCGGATGTTTTTCCCGAAGAATTACCGGGTTTGCCACCTGTTCGGGAGATAGAGTTTGGTATTGAGCTTGTACCTGGGACTATGCCGATTTCGATAGCTCCGTATCGTATGGCACCAACTGAGTTAAAAGAGTTGAAAGCTCAGTTGCAAGAATTGACGGATAGAGGTTTCGCTCGACCAAGTTTCTCACCTTGGGGTGCACCAGTATTGTTTGTGAAAAAGAAGGACGGAACCATGAGGTTGTGCATTGACTATCGTCAACTGAATAAAGTGACGATAAAGAATAAATATCCGTTACCGCGTATTGATGATTTGTTTGATCAACTAAAGGAAGCCTCAGTGTTTTCAAAGATAGATTTGAGATCGGGTTATTATCAGTTGCGGATTCGAGATTCGGACGTACCCAAAACTGCTTTCAGAACGAGGTACGGTCACTACGAGTTCCTAGTGATGCCGTTCGGGCTCACTAATGCCCCTGCGGTATTTATGGATTTGATGAATCGGATCTTCAGATAGTATTTGGACCGGTTCGTAGTTGTGTTCATTGATGACATCTTGGTCTATTCAAGAGATGAGACCGAACATGCTGAGCACCTGAGATTAGTGTTGCAAATTTTGCGGGATAAGCAGTTATATGCTAAGTTCAGTAAGTGTGAGTTCTGGTTAAGAGAGGTTAGCTTCTTGGGTCATGTGGTATCCGCATCGGGTATTCAAGTTGACCCGAGCAAAATTTCAGCCTACTTAACTGGAAGCCTCCAAGAAATATTACCGAAGTTCGGAGCTTCCTGGGGCTCGCCAGTTATTACCGACGATTTGTAAAAGGTTTCTCGATGATAGCCACACCAATGACGAAGCTACTTCAAAAGGATGTTAAGTTCGAATGGATGGAGAAATGTTAGAAAAGTTTCGATCAACTGAAAACTTATTTGACTGAAGCTCCAATTTTAGTGCAACCCGAATCAGGCAAAGAGTTTGTCATTTATAGTGACGCATCCCTACTTGGGTTGGGTTGCATATTGATGCAAGAAGGTCGAGTTGTGGCCTATGCGTCGAGACATTTGAAGCCACACGAGAGAAATTATCCGATCCATGATCTCGAACTAGCTGCCATCGTATTTGCTTTGAAAATATGGCGACATTATTTGTTTGGTGAGAAGTGCCATGGATTTTCGGATCACAAAAGTCTCAAATATTTGATGACCCAGCGAGACTTGAATCTGCGACAAAGGCGTTGGCTTGAGTTGTTGAAAGATTATGAGCTTGTCATTAATTATCACCCAGGAAAGGCTAATGTGGTTGCGGACGCCTTAAGCCGGAAATCACTGTTTGCTTTGCGAGCGATGAATGTACACTTGTCTGTTCTACCCGACAATGTGTTAGTAGCTGAATTAAAAGCCAAACCATTATTGATTCATCAAATTCGTGAAGCTCAGAAAGTCGATGATGAATTGGTTGCAAAACGGGCTGAGTGTGTTCCGAACAAGGAATCGGAGTTTCAAATTGATGATGATGATTGTTTGAGGTTCAGAAGTCGTTTGTGTGTTCCAAGGAATTCGGAACTCATTTCGATGATTTTGAACGAAGCCCATTGTAGCCGAATGTCAATTCACCCGGGGAGTACGAAAATGTACAACGATTTGAAACGTCGGTTTTGGTGGCATGGTATGAAACGAGACATCTCCGACTTTGTTTCGAGATATTTAATATGTCAACAAGAGAAAGCAAAACATCAAGTGCCTTCAGGATTACTTCAGCCGATCATGATACCCGAGTGGAAATGGGATCGAGTCACAATGGACTTTGTGTCCGGACTGCCATTGTCAGCAAGTAAGAAGGATGCGATTTGGGTTGTTGTTGATACACTGACTAAGTCGGCTCACTTTATCCCCGTGCGTACGGATTTTTCATTGGATAAACTAGCCGAATTGTATGTTTCTCAGATTGTGAGATTACACGGGGTACCTATTTCTATCGTGTCGGATAGAGATCCGAGATTCACCTCGCGATTTTGGAAGAAATTGCAAGAAGCTTTGGGTACCAAGTTGCATTTTAGCATCGCTTTTCATCCCCAAACCGATGGTCAATCCAAGCAGATAATTTAGATACTCGAGGATATGCTGAGATGCAGCATCCTTGAGTTTAGTGGTTCATGGGAACGGTATTTACCTTTGATTGAATTTGCTTACAACAATAGTTTTCAATCAAGTATTAAGATGGCACCTTACGAGGCTTTGTACGGGCGTAAATGCCGCACACCATTGTTTTTGACCGAGCTCGGTGAAAGCAAAATTTTCGGAGTTGATTTGATTAAAGATGCTGAACAGAAAGTAAAGGTAATCCATGAAAGTCTGAAGGCAGCCACAGATCGTCAGAAATCGTATGCGGATTTGAAACGAAAAGACATTGAATATCAGGTGGGAGATAAAGTGTTTCTTAAAGTTTCGCCTTGGAAAAAGATACTCAGATTTGGCCGTAAGGGCAAGTTGAGCCCGAGATTCATTGGGCCGTACGAAATCTCCGAACGAGTTGGTCCGGTTGCGTATAGATTGATTTTGCCCCCTGAACTTGAAAATATTCACGATGTCTTTCATGTTTCGATGCCTCGACATTATAGATTCGATCCGTCACATGTGATTAATCCCTCAGAAGTTGAAATTCAATCTGACTTGAGTTATGAAGAAGAACTGATTCGTATCCTAGCTCGTGAAGTGAAAGAGTTGCGAAACAAAAGGGTTCCGTTAGTTAAGGTGTTATGGCTCAAACACGGTATCGAGGAAGCTACTTGGGAAACCGAGAGCTCGATGAAAGAACGATACCCAAACCTATTTACCGGTAAGATTTTTAGGGACGAAAATTTCTTAAGTGGGGGAGAGTTGTGACAGCCCTAAAGTGACCCTAGTCGGAAAGCGGTCTCAGGACCGCTAGACCGAGTCACCAAATTATTTGAATGTGATAATTATTGCCTAAAATATGTGAATATAAATGTGTGAAAGTTTTAAGCTTCGATTTAGTTAATTGCATGTGAATTTAGTTGATAGGACTTATGTGAGAAAATTTAGAAATGTGCTAGGCAAATGCAAGTGGCCTAATAGTGCATGTAATCAAAGGGGTGGACTTGCATGTCAATTTCCCCCCATTTAAGTACTAGTGGCCGGCCATGACAAGGGATGATGGGCAAAACATGTCATGAAACATGTTGTGTTAATGGAAAAATAAAATAAGAAGCATGGGCAAAACATGTCATGAAACATGTTGTGTTAATGGAAGAATAAAATAAGAAGCATGGGCAATAAACTAATAAGAAATTGAAGGAAGAAAACAAAGAGAAAAAAATGTGTTCATCATTCTCATGCATGACCAAAAAAAAGAGAAGAGAAAAGCTCTCATGTTGTTCTTGGCCGAATAGGAGAAAGAAAAAGAAGGAAAAAGAGCTTTGAGGAAATCGGCTATGATGGTTTGATAGACTAAGGTATGTTTGATGATGTTCCATGAGATGCATGCATGTTTTAGTAGTTAGCTTGAGTTCTAAATAGCCCATGGTTCAAATCTTTACTATGTCATGGAGATGATATTCGGCCAAGGTGGATTGGTGTTGATATCATTTGCATGCTAAAAGTGAAGCTTTGTAATGGTGCATGTAATGGTGGATTGATGATTCTTGAATCTTCTTTTTAGCATTTTTGAGACATTAAGTTCTTTGTTTAACCATGACCAAAAATTGAAATGGTATGGTGTTGTGAAGCAATCGGCCCCAACATAGACATGTATGTTCGGCCACATGAATAAGTACATAAGTTATGTGTATGTTCGGCCATAGGTAGCCTATTGATGGCTTTAGCTTGACTTAGAAAATTCGGCTAAGGGGAAATATTAGCTAGTATGTTGAATTCGATTCGTGATTTCGTACATATGTGACTCTAGTGTCTAATGTATATATGGGCTAAGTACCTTGAGCTTCTCTTTTGATGTTCGAATGAATTGTATTAAATTGCTTGATGTGATTAAAAATGCGTATGACCATTGTGTATTTGAGCTAAAAGGTGGCCATATGACCTATCAAACTCCTTGCCATATTCGGCCATAAGCTAGCAAAATGAGACTTTAATGAGTTAAATTTGTTTGAATTAAGCTCAAGAGCAAAGGGGAACTAAATCCGATAAAGGGAAGGAAAAAGTGGTCGAATAGCCGTCGAAACCGTTCGACAACATCCGAGGTAAGTTCTTGAGTAATAGAGCTTAAATTATGATTTGATTAGATCATGTTTTAAGCAAATCAAAATCATGCTCCTTGTGTGTGGCTATTGAGCCGAAATTGCAAGAGTGATAAGTGTCTTGTGTTTGAGTTTTGCTAATGAAAATGAAATACGAATGTGTCATGATTTATTGTTAAATGTGCATGGTTATTCGAATGATGTCCGGGCTAAGTCCCGAAGGCTTTGTGCTAAGTGACCATATCCGGACTAAGATCCGAAGGCATTTGTGCGAGATACTAATTCCGGGCTAAGCCCGAAGGCATTGGTGCGAGTTACTAAATCCGGGTTAAGTCCCGAAGGCATTTGTGCGAGTTACTAAATCCGGGTTAAGTCCCGAAGGAATTTGTGCGAGTTACTATAACCGGGCTATGTCCCGAAGGCATTTGAACGAGTAGCTATATCCGGTTAAATTCCGAAGGTACGTGATTTGGGAATGAATGATCTTGCTGTAAAAATTTCAGTTAATACGCTTGAAACATCCCAACATTGAGGTATGTTTCGTATGTGCTTTGAATTAGTTGAGCCCTTACAAATAAGTATTCGCTCAGTTGATAAATGAGCTACCGGCCTTTGGCTAAGTTGATCTTTGTGTATGAATAAAAGGGTTGGTAATGTGAAGTAAGTATGATATTGAAAATTTGTGCATATGAAATTATCCGTTTAGCTACATGAATGCTATACTTTGGTTGTGTCTAAATTCTTTGCTCAAAACTTACTAAGCATTTAATGCTTACTCCGTTTCTTTGATTCACTGTTTTATAGATTTTGGTTCTTCAGCTATCGGACTCGGGATTTTGAAGTCGAAGTCGCCCACACTATCAAAGCCCCCTTTTGGTACAATTTTGGTTGAACTTCGAAATGGCATGTATAGGACTACCCTTTTTGTTGTGGGTCATGGACCCTTTGGATTTGTATAATTTTGGATAGCCATGCGAAAATGGCTTATATATGTTTGAGCATAATGTTATAATCATTTGGTATGGATATGCTTAACAAGGATTGGCCATGGGAATGGTTAATCACTATCATAATTTGTGCTATTTATACTAAAAGGGCTAGTTGAATCATGGAAACTATGAAATAGGTAAAGTCTACCTTAAAGGCAGATGCTGACAGCAGCAGTGATGTAGATTTGGAAAATCACTAAAAATAGTAGGAATGGAATTAAATAGTGAATAAATTATTCAAACAAACCTTGATGAATCTATTTTCATAGGAAAGTAACGAAACGTTCATATGAACAGTATATTATGAGATGCTAAAGTTTTCGTGAGACAGGGCCAGAACGGTTTCTGGATTCCCTGTTCCGACTTTGGAAATTCATTATAAATTAACCAGAGATAATTAGAAGTCATGCCATATATTAATAGATTCCTTTTTGAGTCTAGTTTCTACCGAAACAAACGGCATCAGTATTGAAGCCTTGTACAGGGAGATATCCAAGTCGTAATGCGCAAAGGTCAGTGTAGTCGATCCCTGTAGCAGGGGAGACTTTGACTAATAAACTGTACTAATTGGCCCGACCAAAAATTCTAGAAAAAAATTTGTAGATGAATATATGAGTCTAGTTTCAGGGAAAAATCACGAAACTGATTTTTGAGTTGTGAAACTCAAGATATGATTTTTAAGGTGACAGTGACACAGTTAGCCAGCTTGCCTAGAAAATTTTAAAATGGATTGTGCAAAGAAATGATTTAAGTCTGCAAACCCCTCGTGTCCGACTCCGGCGACGGACTCGGGTACGGGGTGTTACAGGACATCCATTTTAGCAAGGTTCTATGTGATTTAAGAGGAAATATTAATTTAATGCCCTTATCTATTTATGAAAAACTTGGGTCAGGGGAGCTTAAAAATACCCAGATTACACTAAAGTTAGCTGACATGTCCTTTGTATAACCAAAAGGGTACTTAAAGATGTGTTGGTTAAAGTGAAAAGCTTTATTATCTTGACTGATTTTATAATTTTAAATTTCGAGGAAGACCATGAAATACCCATTCTGTTGTATAGGCCATTTTTAGCAACATCAAGGTCCACCATTAACGTGGAAAATAACGAGTTAAAAATGAGGATCAATGGCGAGATAAAAACATTTGAATGTGGTCACCGATAGAATAAGGAACATAGGGAAAAATTAGGGAGATAATGCTTTGGAATATTTGTAAAAATCCTCAATTACCCTGAACTAAGGAAAGTTTTCTCTATGACAAGTGAAGGGACAAAAAGTAAGTCCAAAAAGTGAGATAGTCCAAAGAACGAGATAGCAAACGAAGGTGGAGTGGCATGATGGATATGGAACCAGTTTTGAAAAAACCCAAAACTAGAATAGGGTCCACGTATACATTAATCGAGGTGACGGATGAACCCGACAGCAAGGCTTAACTTCTTAACTAAATTTTAACTTTATGTATATTATTATATTTTTTAAACTAATCGATAGTTTAGATTTTAATTTTTATTAAATTTTTATTTAAATAGAAACTGAGACAATTTGAAAATGGGAAATATGGGCTAAAATAGAGTCTGTGCCGCAACACCGCAACCAAAATCAATAGAATTGAGAAAATAATCTCAATGTTTTGTCGCAACATAGAGGACAGTTTACCCAGGATTCCAAAATTCTAGTGTGTGCCGCGACATCTTTGTAATTTTTTGCAGGGTTGACTCAACTTGATTGCATAACCCGCTCGCTTTAAACTTGTTAAATTGGTTTTAAACTCTAAAAATCTAACTTTTTAAACCCAAAATACACGTATTATTAACCCCTAAAACCTTTCTCCACTTTCACACTCTTAAAATCCTTTAAACCCTAATATTTCCCTCTTTCCCTTTTTTCTTACTTTGCTGTAAATTTTCTTGCAATTCTTGCTCAAGTGCAGGTAATCGGATGCCGCAATCAAGAAGGAGCTTGCAACAAAACTTTCAGAAGGAATGAAAGATGATAAAACAAGGTTAATAGTGACAAATGATCGCCTCTGAACACACTAATGTACAGAGTGTGAATACTGCAATAAAATATAAAAGTACAAGGCGGTATCTGCAAGTATACGAGTCGAGTTGTAATATAGTTTTACAACAGAGTAGGTGAGTACTCCGAGGATCGTATCCAAAGGAGGCGAATACTAGATCAATTCTAACCTAAACACTAAGAGATTTAATTAGTCTTTAAATAAGTTTTAGTATGAAAACATAGAACAAAGAATTTTTATGATTTTTATAATAATAAAACAAAATATCATAAAAGAAATAAACTTCAAGAGATAGGAAAGGAAAATGAATCAAATCTTGATTATGGGTGATTAGCTTGCTTCGGTAATCCCATCAACTACTGCTTCGGGTTCCTTATCAATCAATTTATCGCTATCTCAGTAGGATCTTCAGATCTTCCACTAACATAACGAGTCAACAAGAACTACTTATCTTCTGCCCTCACGTCCAGACTAGCTTGGGGTGAAGGTGTTCACGAATGGGCCGTACCAATTTTGGTTTAATTCCTACCTTGATGACTTCCCAAGGTTGTCATACCTAGGGTTTGTTTCACATTCTTCCTTTCCCAAATAGTTGATCTGTTGAGTAATCCTACAAAATAGTTAATAGATCATACCTCCACTCACCAATCCCCTGTAGAGGATTAGTTCCTCATGGTTTTCATAGATAATATAGAATCAATATAAAGAGAAAGGTTCCCAATTAAATCGATAGTATGGAGTATGTGAAAGAGTCTGATTGTATTGAGATTAATCATGAATCCACAAAGTTTGAATACTTTCCACAATTTAGATCTTTTGAGAACAATGAAGAACAATTGAAACAAATTCTAGAACCTAAAAGTGAAAGAAAAACTAAACTAAATTTACTAAAGAAAATCTAGGCTAAGTGAATGATGTTTATAACATGTGCCAATGGAGCCTATTTATAGATTTTAAGTAGCCGTTGTCCTTAACCCTAGGATAGCCGATGTCTTAAAGCTTTAAGTTTTATTATGCAGATGAAAATATCCCTTAGATTGTGTTTTATCCCATCCAGAGCCGATGACATGATGCACCAGGACCTGTGATGTGAGATAGCAGTCAGTGTACTCCTCTTGGGATATCTCCGGGGGTGTGTCGCGACACCTTCAGGCTACGTTGCGACATTGAAAGAAATCTTGAGATATCTCCATTTTGCTCCCTATGTTGTGACATCAAACATCCTGTGTTGCGACATAACAACTAGTAGTGGTTGAGTAAACCTTCTAGTGGTCTCCTGCACATTCACATAGTGCGTTATCTCACCTTTAGGCCTCATTCAGCCCTAGAGGTCAATAAAAGACTCAATTTGCACATTTTATTAAATATAAATAAAACTAAGAAAACTTATCTAAAACATAATGAAAATGCTTGTATTCAAGCTCCTTAAATCTAAAAACGAGTTTAATCTGTTACGCCGGATTACAGCAGATCAAACTCCCTTACACTTAAGTCATTACTTGTCCATAAAAAAACATTAATAAAAACAAGAAATAAAAATAACGTTCTTTAAGCAAATATTATACAAGAATTAACTTTGGAGCACATGGATTAGGTACTTTATATTCACGAATAACTTCGACGTGATGGGTAGTTGACTTACTACTTTTGGCCACAAATTTCTAAGTTTAGTATGTTACAAAGTATATAAGTATTAAGGGTCTCACTTGTAGGAATACATCAACAAATCATACAATTTCTTTGATTATCCGAGAAGAATACAAATAATTGTTTACGTGACTGTTTAATGTAATTTCTATTCATACAAAAGGATATTTAGGTCACATAGGACTTTTCAACTTGTAACATTCTGAAGCTTAGAACAAGTATGCAGTTAAAAAATAGTAAGTATCAAAAGGGTTACTAACACGAAAATAGTTTAGCACATCATATTTGTAACACCCCTAATCTGTAACCATCTCCGAAATAGGTTAAGAGGTATTACCAGACTTATAACCCAGATTCAAACAACCACATAACAAAAATCATCTTAGTTCAATAGAATATATAGCGTTCAATTTAACACTAACTTTGAACAATCAATCAAGATTTAATCATACCTTCAATATCAATTTGAATACATATGAAAGTTCTAGAACTTATAAAAATTTCAACTTTTAAAAGGTCACACGCCCGTGTGAACAGGTCGTGTGCCTCACACAGTCTTTAGACACGCCCTTGTGTTTAAGCCATGGCAAAACAGGGCATAGCTACTGACTTAATCACACGGCCACAAGACACGCCCGTGTGCCTTGGCCATGGTCGAGACTAACTTGGACCACACGACTAGGCACACGCCCGTGTGCGTTGGCGGTGGTCAGGCTTGACATAGAATTGTAGGGTACCACAGGGGACACACGGTCGTGCAACATAACCGTGTGTCGCACACGGCAGAGACACACACTAGTGTCTCTGCCCGTGTGGACAAAAATAGGCCATTTGAATAACCAATTTTCAACCCCAATATTGGTCAACATATAAGAAAAGAAACAAGCATATTTGTTCAACCATTTCAGCCAATATCTATACCAAATCATACATAATTCATGCTAGAACATTACCAATCATTTCCATTCTCAATTCATCACTCAATTCATACTAAAACTTATACTAACACCATACCCTACCAAATGATCGATACATCATTCAAACATATGCTATGAACTTACCAAATTTACCATTTTTACCATCTCTGTAACCAACCAAAACATACCAAATTGAACATTGGCACCACATATATATACCATAATCACACTATAAGTTCAAACATAAACTAGCCAAATCACATGGCAAAATATTTACATCACAAAACATAATCCCACAACTACTAGCCTATACATGCCATACTTCAAAATATACAATTTCAAAATGCCAAAATGAGGTTCGATAGTGTGGTGACGATCCTTGACGATCCCGAAGCTTGCAGTAGCTTCGATATCTATAAAACAATGCAAACACACACAAAGTAAGCTTTCAAAAGCTTAGTAAGCTCGTACCAAAAATCATCAATACATAAGTATTTATAAATTCTCAAATCATCTATCAAATCTATACCAAGACAATCCATATGTTCATACCAAATCAATGATCTTCACATACATAGTATCATCTACCACATAGGTATCGTGCTGTAACAGCCAAATTTTCAGTGGTGTCGGAAACAGTGATTCGAGATCACTAAATTTGACGAGTAAGTTTAGAAATTTTAATAAATAATAATTATGGGCCAAGCGCGAACTTAAAAGAATTTTTTTTTAATTAGTGAATTTTGCGATTTTAAAAGAATTAATCAGGTAAATTGGGTTGAAAACGAGGTATCGAGACCTCGGATTCATAAACCAAGCCATAAATATTTTACAAATATTTATGGAGTGTTATTAAGTTAGTATTAAAGTTTCGTTAGAAAATTTTAACGTTTGGTTAGTCAATTAATTAAAAAGGACTAAATTGAAAATAGTGCAAAATTTGTTAAATTATGATTAAATAGTTTAAGTGATTAAAAAGGAAGAATTTAAAAGGAAATTGGACCCAAATTGTATGGGCTGGACGGTTGGGCAAGAAAATCAGCAAAAACAAGGAGAAACAAGGGCAAAATGAGAAATTTTGCAAATTAAACATATAAAACAAGACAAAATTGAAAAATCTAGAGATATCATCATTTTTCTTCTGCAAAAACGCCATGGGAGGTCTCAAAGTTGCTGGTTTTTCATACTTTGACATATGTGAGTTCAATTCTTGCCCTTTTCTTTGAGATTTTTATGTTTTTGTGACTTTTACAATTAAGTCCAAGTGTTTAATTCATTAGTTTTTGATTTTATGGACAAAATTGAAAGCTACCATTGATAAGTGCTGGCTTTTTATGATGAAATAAAATGAATTTGAAGCTTTGATTTTATTGTTTGATGATTTTATCAAGTAATTTCAATAGAAATTGATTTTAGGACCTAATTGTGAAAAAGTTGTGAATTAAGGTTTAGTGTTAAAATTCTGATTTTCAAAGGTTGTGTAATAGTTTAGACTGATGGAATAAAATGTTAATTGAGAAAAATTAGTTTAATAGATGGGCTAATTGAGCAAGGACTGAATTGTATGACCTGTGAAATTTAGAGGAAAATGGTAATAAACATCTTGAACTAAAACAGTTTTAGACAGCAGCAGTAGGATAAATTTGAAAAATCACCATAAATTCTAAAAATCAAATTAGAGGATGAAAAAATATTTAATTAAATCTTATTGAGTCTAGTTTCACATAGAAGAAACGGTGTAAGAAATTGAATTGTAAATTATGAGATATATTGAATTTTGTGAGACAATGTCAGAACGAATTCGGGTTCCCCTATTTTGACTTCAGAAAATTATAAAAAATTGGATAAAATATATTTGAGTCTAAAATGTATATGCCTAGAATCCTTAATGAATCTATTTTCAGTAGAACTCAATTAGAATATTATCCGAGTTATGTACTATGATATAATTAATTTTTAGTGAAGCGAGGTCAGAACTGTCAGATAGTGGAACAGGGGAAACTTAAATGAATAAAATGTACTAATTGGCTAAACCAAAAATTCTAAATATTTTATGGTGGAATGATAGGTGTGTCTAGTTTCAGGGAAAATTTACGGATCTTAATTTGGAGCTTTGTAGTTGGAATTATAAATAATTGAGTGACTATGACTCGTGTGAATAGCTTGATGTGAGCATTAATAAATAAATTGTGAAATAGTACTTACAAGAATGTTATATACATTAAGGATGTGAAATTGAGAGGAGGAGGAGGAAAATAAATGATATATGTTTATAAGAAAACAATATGAGAATGATACATATCATGACCTGTATATATATAACTAGTTTCAATATGATGCTTGTTGGGTATGAAGTTGGATTGAAATGTCTCAAGCAAGTATTTTATTCTGCGCATCTGAAATGTGGTATTTTATGAAGATATGATCTAGCTTTAAATATGAATGCTTGATGATTAAGCTGAAAATATTTGGTAAGATGATAACCATGGTATAAAAGTATAAGTGGTACCATAATAGACAAGGTAAAATGAGTATGAGAGATACATGTATGATGACATACAAATACTATGTTTGTAGTTTAATTGAGAATGTTTAATCATTAAATGAATACCATGTTATATGCTTTTGATTTTGTATGAGTGTGTAAGAGATTAAGGTTGAAAAAGTCTTGGAAAATAGCTTAGGTATTGACCACATAAGCAGAGACACGGCCGTGTGTCTCAGCCTTGTATGGAACACGACTTTAGGACACGGGCGTGCGATATGGCCGTGTGCCCCTAAATTGATGATGATGTCATAAACAGAAAGCTCCACGGACAAGGGACACGGGCATGTCCCAAGCCACACGGGCTTGTGGAATGCACACGGCCTAATCACACGGGCATATGGGTACTGTTCACAAGTAAAATTTTTAAAAAAATTAAGCGAAAAATTTTATGAGAAATCGGTTAAGTTCCGACTTGATTTTAATGCTCATGTTGGACTTCGAGGGCCCAAATAAAGGTTGTTACATATATGATCTCAGAAAGTGAATATTAATGTTTCGATTAATTTGTAAATGTTCTGTATGTACTGGTAACACTCTGCAACCGTGTTTCGGCGACTGATACAGGTTAGGGGTGTTACAGCCGTACTTATTCACTTTCATTCTCACCTTTCGTTTAAATATTTTAAGACTTTCCATAAATTATTCGTTCTTTGAATATCTGCACACTTAGTGCTGCAATAGTTAGCTAAAGCTAAAATGATTCCACACACTTAGTGCCATCTTAATTAGTCGAAGCTAAGTCGGTATTGCACACTTAGTGCCTCACATAGCCGAAGCTAGTTTAAATCACACACTTAGTGCCAAATACTATTGATTTATCGCCGTATTAATCCAAACCAAACATTTATACATGTATATATAATCAAAACATGAAAATATAGTTAACATCATGTTTTAAGTACGAACTTACCTCGTATTAGGAATTTGTCGACTCAGATTGTTTACTCTATAATCTTCGACTTTCCTCGGTCTAAGTCCAAATTCCAATTTTCTTGATCTATATTTATTCAAAACTAACCTATTTATTCACCAAATCATTCAAAACAATCCAGAGACACATACTTAGGGTAATTTGCAAACTAGCCCTCATATTTTTACATTTTGACACTTTAGTCCCTAATTCCCAAAATCACAAAATACACATAATTTGCTTATACACAAGCTTAGCTGAATTTTCATATCTCTCATACAAGTTCATACATTTCATTTATTTCACATTTTAATCCCTCAAAATAACATTATACTCAATTTAATCGAAAATCCAAAGACAACATATGTCAACCCAACACATATCTTTCATAATTCATAAACTAACATCACAAAGCTCATAGTTTCATCAATGGCATAACTCAAAATCACCAACAAAACCAGAAATTGAGACATGGGCTTGATAGTATACGAAGCAACAATTATAAAAATGTAGCAATTATCAAAAACTGAGCAAAACACATACCTGAATTAAGCTTCCAATGTGTCGAAACCCTAAATAGCCAAGAACTCTTTTCTTTCTTCTTTCTTTCGGCAAAGATGAAGAAAAAAATGAACTAATTTCATGCTTGTTTTATTAATATTAACATAATAAATATTTTACCATTATAACCTTTGTTAAACTATTATAAAATCACATAATGGATGGTTATTATTGTCCATTCAAACTTCCAATGGTCAAATAACCACATAAGGACCTCTCAATTATAAAGCCAAGTCAAATAGGTACTTTTAAAACCTAGCACACAGTTTTTACATTTTACGCGATTAGGTCCTTTTATCAAATTAAACACACAAGCGATTAAATTTTCACACAAGACTTTCACACATGTCAATTCACTTATAATAGGCACAGAAAATAATATTAAACTATTTTTCTAACTCGAATTTGTGGTCTCGAAACCACTATTCTAACTAGGGTCAAAATTAGACTGTTACAATTCTCCCCCTTAGGGATTTTCGTCCCCGAAAATCTTTCCATTGAACAGATTTGGATATTTTTGTCTCGTAACATCTTCAGGCTCCAAGGTGGCCTCTTCAATTCCGTGTCGATGCCACATCACTTTAAATAACGGAATTTTTTTATTTCGTAGCTTTTTAACCTCACGAGCTAAAATACGGACTGGCTTTTCTTCGTAAGTCATATCAGACTGAATCTCTATCTCAGATGGAGAAATCACATGTGAAGGATCAAATCTATATTGTCGAAGCATTGATACGTGAAATACATTATGAATCTTTTCTAACTCTGGTGGCAACAACAATCTATATGCTACCGGCCCAATACGCTCGATAATCTCATACGGCCCAATGAACCTCGGACTCAGTTTACCTTTTCTACTGAACCGAAGCACTTTCTTCCATAGAGACACTTTCAGAAACACTTTAACTCCTATCTCAAACTCAATGTATTTTCTCTTCAAATCTGCATATGATTTCCGATGATCGGAAGCTGCTTTCAAACTATCTCGGATCACTTTCACTTTCTGTTTAGTTTCTTTTATCAAATCAACCACATGAATCTTATTTTTGCTGAGCTCAGTCCAATACAAAGGTGTATGACATTTACGACCATATAAAGCTTCGTAAGGTGCCATTTTAATGCTGGACTAAAAAGTTTATTATAAGCGGATTCAATCAAAGGTAGATATTGTTCACATGTACCTTCAAACTCAAGAATGCAACATCTCAACATATCCTTGGGTATCTGAATAATCTGCTCAGATTGACCATCCGTTCGTGGATGAAAAGCAGTGCTGAAGTGCAATTTAGTACCCAAAGCATCTTGCAACTTCTTCCAAAATCGTGATGTGAATCTCGGATCTCTGTCTGACACTATAGACAATGGCACACCATACAATCTCACAAATATATAACTCAGCTAATTTATTAAGCGAGTAATTGGATTGAACTGGAACAAAATGAGCTAATCTAGTCAAACGATCAACTACAACCCAAATTGCATCTTTCTTTCTCGGAGATAGAGGCAAACCCGAAACAAAGTCCATGGTCACTCGATCCCATTTCCACTCTGGAACCAAAATAGGGTTGTAACAATCCTGATGGTACTTGATTTTTTGTTTTAACTTGATGATAGATCAAACATTTAAAAAGAAATTCAGAGATATCTCTTTTCATTCCGGACCACTAATAATGCTGGTTCAGATCATTATACATTTTCCTACTACTCGGGTGCATAGATAAACGACTACTGTGAGCTTCACTCAGAATTATTTGAATTAATTTTGTATTTCTCGAAACACAAATTTGATCTCAAAATCTCAAGCAATCATCTTTTTCAACTCTGAATTCTGAATCAGACTCTACATCACACTCAGCTCGTTTAGCTAAAATCTCATTATCAATCTTCTGAGCTTCAATAATCTGTTGTAAGAACAAAGGTTTAGCTTTCAATTCAGCTAAAACTAAACAATCACCAGATAGAACCAAATGAGTATTCATTACACGCAAAGCAAACAACAACTTTCAACTCCAGGATTAAGCAACAACATTTGCTTTTCCCAGATGATAATCAATCATAAGTTCATAATCTTTTAGCAGTTCTAACCATCTTTTCTGTCGCAGATTCAGATATTTCTAAGTCATCAAATAATTTAAACTCTTATGATCAGAGTATACGTGACCCTTCTCACCGAACAAGTAATGGCACCAAATCTTTAGGGCAAACACAATCGTAGCTAATTCAAGATCGTGTGTTGGATAGTTCTTTTCGTGCGGCTTCAACTGTCTTGAAGCATAAGCTATGAATTTTCCTTATTGCATTAGAACACATCCTAAGCCAATCAATGAAGCATCAATGTAGATCACAAATTCTTTACCCGATTCAGGTTGTACCAATACCGGAGCTTCAATAAACAAATTTTTCAACTGATTAAAGTTGTTCTAACACTTTTCGGACCACTCAAACTTCACATCTTTCTGTAGCAGTTTTGTTAAAAGAGTCGCAATCATCGAAAAACCTTTCACAAATCTTCTATAATAACCAGCAAGTCCCAGAAAACAACAGACTTTAGAGACATTTCTCGGAGGTTTCCAATCCAGAATAGCTAAAATTTTGCTTGGATCAACCTGGATACCAGATACTGATACAATATGGCCCAAAAAACTCACTTCTCTCAACAAGAATTCACATTTACTGAACTTCACATACAACTGCTTATCTCGTAGAATCTGTAGCACTAATATCAAATGCTCGGCATGTTCAGATTCATCACGTGAATAAATCAATATGTCATCAATAAATACAACAACAAATTGATCTAAATACGGTCTGAAAATTCTATACATCAAATCCATAAAGATAGCAGGTGCGTTAGTCAATCCGAAAGGCATAATTAAGAATTTATAGTGACCGTACCTCATTTTGAAAACAGTTTTCAGAATATCTGAATCTTTCACTCGTAACTAATAATAACCTGATCTCAAATCAATTTTCGAAAACACACAGCTCCTTTCAACTGGTCAAACAAATGATCAATTCGGGGTAAAGGATATTTATTCTTGATAGTCACTTTATTCAACTGATGATAATCGATACACATTCTCATCGTACCATCTTTCTTTTTCACAAATAGAATCGGAGCACCCCAAGGTAAAAACTCGGTCTCGCAAATCTTCTATCGGTCAAATCTTGCAACTGAGACTTTAATTCTTTTAGCTCAGTCGGAGCCATTCTATACTGAGCTATTGAAATCGGAGTGGTACCATGTAACACCCCGTACCCGAGACCATTGCCGGAGTCGGACACAAGGGGCTAACAGACTTAATTCACTTATTTGCACAGTCCATTTTAAATTTCCAGACGAGCTGGCTAACTGCATCACTTTCACCTTAAAAATCATATCTCGAGTTCCAAAACTTGAAAACCAGTTCCGTAAATTTTTTCTGAAACTAGACTAATATATCCATCTACAAATTTTTTTCTAGAATTTTTGGCCAATCCAATTAGTACAGTTTATTAGTTAAAGTCTCCCCTGTTACAGGGTTCGACTATTCTGACCTTCATGTATTACGACTTGGATCTCTCCCTGTACAGGGCTTCAATACTTATGCCGTTTGTTTCTATTGAAGCTAGACTCAAAAAGGAATCTATACATATATGGCATGGCTTCTAATTATCTCTGGTTAATATATAATGAATTTCCAAAGTCAGATCAGGGGATCCAGAAATCGCTCTGGCCCTGTTCCACGGAAACTTAAATATCCCTTAAAATACAACTCATATGATAGTTTCGTTTCTTCCGTATGAAAGTAGATTCATCAAGTTTCAATTAAATAATTTATTCACCATTTAATTCCATTCCCGCTATTTTTAGTGATTTTTCAAACTTACACCACTGCTGCTGTCAGCATCTGCCTTTAAGGTAGACTTTACCTATTTCATAGTTTCCATGATTCAACTAGCCCTTTAGCATATATAGCAAAAATTATGATCATGATTAACCATTCCAATGGCCAATCATTGCCAAGCATATCCACACCTCTCAATAACCATATACATACAAAATGATTATAACACTATGCTTAAAATATATAAGCCATTTTCGCATGGCTATCCAAATATATACAACACCAAAGTACTTGACTAATAACACAAGGGCAGTCCTATACATGCCATTTTCAGAGTTCAACCAAAAGTGTACCAAAAGGGGCTTTGATAGTGTGGACGACTTTGACTTCGACAATCCCGAGTCCGATAGCTGACGAACCAAAATCTATAAAACAGAGATTCAAAGAACGGAGTAAGCATTTAATGCTTAGTAAGTTTTGAGCAATGAAATTAGGCACAACTGAAGTATAGTATTCATATAACTAAACGGATAATTTCATATACACATATTCACAACAATCAGTCCTACTTCACATTTCCAACCCTTATATTCATACATAAGGGATCAACTTAACCAAAAGCCGGAAGCTCATTAATCGACTGAGCGAATAATATTTAAACGGAATCACTACTCAAATGCATATACGAAACGTACCTCATCGTTGGGATTTTACGAGCGTGTTAATTGAAATTATTACAGCAAGATCGCTCATTCCCAACCAAGTACCTTCGGGGTTTAGCCGGATATAGCTACTCGCTCAAATGCCTTCGGGACTTAGCCCGGTTATAGTAACTCGCACAATTGCCTTCGGGACTTAGCCCGGAAATAGCAACTCACACAAATGCCTTCGGGACTTAGCTTGGAAATAGTAACTCGCACAAATGCCTTCGGGACTTAGCCCAGAAATAGTAACTCGCACAAATGCCTTCGGGACTTAGCCCGGTTATCATCCGAGTATTCATGCACATATCACTAAATCATGACACATCTCTATTTTATTTTCATAACTAAAATTCAAACACAAGTCACCTATTAAGCATTCCCATTTTCGGCTCAATAGCCACTTACAAACTGCATGGTTTGGTTTGCTTTATGACATGATCTCTATGCACATACGGCTACCCGTCATACGTATAGACTAATTAACTCAACACATAGTTCAAGTAGAATCATTATATCACCGTATATTTGTTATGCTCATACGTCATGACTTAATCAAATCATAAACTAAGTCTCATTACTCGAAAACTTACCTCGGATGTTGTCGAACGATTTCGATGGCTATTCGATCACTTTTTCCTTCCCTTTATCGGATTTAGTTCCCCTTTGCTCTTGAGCTTAATATTAACAAATAAATTGATTTAATCATTTTGAACATCAAAGAGGAATTCAAGGTACTTAGCCCTTATATATTAGGCATTAGAGTCATATATGTATGAAATCACGAATCAAATTCAACATATTAGCCAATATTCTCCTTAGCCGAATTTTCTAAGTCAAGATAAAGCCATCAATATGCTTACCTATGACCGAACATACACAACAACCTATGTACTCATTCATGTGGCCGAATATGCATGTCTATGTTGAGGCCGATTGTATACTTAATACATTCTACAAATATGGTCACTTGTATTGACTAAATACCATTTTGTTTGAAGTTCAAAACTCGGCTAATACACATATATACACTAGAAATCAAATACTAACATTTGCACTTCACCTTAATAGCTAGCTTAGCAAACCTTGATTTAACATATAATTGTTCATAACACAATTTAAGCATACTCTCCATTCCATCAATTCCAACACACATACATTACTCAATAATGTTCAAAATTATATTCGGCCTTAGCACACAACTTGCTAGCCGATTCTTCTCCATCTAGCAACTAATGCACATGTGTGCTCATTTGTTAGACTCTACTTCATCTAACAACAAACATATTTTTCTTCTACTTCCTACCATGGCCGAATGCTCAAGATACCTCAATACCGAAACTTTTAACTTGGGTTGCTTAAAGAACTTGGTGATGAGTTCAAATTTATCTAACACCTCAAGCATCATAACACATCCATATAGCTAACATGCTAATAGTATCAAGGCTTCAACCGAAACTTTTGAAGCCTCTTAGTCGAATACTAACTCTCTAATAACCCCAAATCCATCCATGAGATAGTTAGAATTTAGACTAATCATCCAAGGGATGTATGAACTTTCAAAGCAACCTTAAACATACCTTAATCTAGTGAACCACCATAGCCGATTTTCTCCAAGCTCTTTCCCTTCCTTTCTTTCCTCTATTCGGCCAAGGATGTTCAAGAATGAACACTTTTTTTTTGTTTTCTTTTTTCAATTCACGGCAATAGGGGGGAAACATGGATGAGACAATTTTTTTCATCACTCCTCCCTTTGCATTACTTTAATACTAACCCTTTTTTTTTATTCTTTCTAACATAACACACTAACACAACATGTTTACAACATGTTTCCACCCATAGCATGGCCGGCCACTAGCTCAATTTTTGGGTAATTTGACATGCAAACCCATCATTTTATAACATGCATTAACAGGCCACTTTACATTTGCCTAGCACATTTCTAAATTTCTCACATAAGTCCTATTTACTAAAATCACCTAGAATTAACAAAATTCAAATATGAAATTTTCACACATGCATATATACATAAGATAAGCATCAAACATGACAGCTAATTATTTTTATGACTTGGGTTTGTAGTCCCGAAACCACTTCCCGACTAGGGTCACATTAGGGCTGTCACAACTCTCCCCCACTTAAGAAATTTTCGTCCCCGAAAATCTTACCGGTAAATAGGTTTGGGTAACGTTCTTTCATAGAGTTTTCGGTTTCCCAAGTAGCTTCTTTGATTCCGTGTTTGAGCCATAACACTTTTACTAACGGAACCCTTTTGTTTCGCAACTCTTTCACTTCACGAGCTAGGATACGAATCGGTTCTTCTTCATAACTCATGTCGGATTGAATTTCAACCTCTGATGGATTAATTACGTGTGATGGATCAGATCTATAACGTCGAAGCATCGAAACATGAAAGACGTCGTGAAGCTTTTCAAGTTCAGGGGGAAAAATCAATCTCTACGCAACTGGACCAATCCGTTCGGATACTTCATATGGTCCTATGAACCTTGGACTCAGTTTTCCCTTACGGCCAAATCTGAGTATCTTTTTCCAAGGTGACACATTAAGAAATACTTTGTCTCCCACCTGATACTCAATATCTCTTCGCTTTAAATCCACGTACGACTTCTAACGATCTGATGCTGCCTTTAGACTTTCATGAATTATCTTTACTTTCTGTTTAGCATCTTTGATTAAATCGACTCCGAAAATTTTACTTTCACCGAGCTCGGTCCAAAACAATGGTGTTCGGCATTTTCGACCGTACAAAGCCTCGTAAGGCACCATCTTAATGCTTGACTGAAAACTATTATTATAAGCGAACTCAATCAAAGGTAGATACCATTCCCATGAACCACTAAACTCAAGGATGCAGCATCTCAACATATCCTCGAGTATCTGAATTATCCGCTCGGATTGACCATCGGTTTGGGGATGAAAAGCGGTGCTAAAATGCAACCTGGTACCCAAAGCTTCTTGCAATTTCTTCCAAAATCGTGAGGTGAATCTCGGATCTCTATCTGACACAATAGAAATGGGCACCTTGTGTAATCTCAAATCTGAGAAACATACAATTCAGCTAGTTTATCCAGTGAATAATCCGTACGTACGGGAATAAAATGGGCCGACTTGGTCAGTCTATCAACAACAACCCAAATCGCATCTTTCCTACTTGTCGACAATGGCAACCCAGACACAAAATCCATCGTGACTCTATCCCATTTCCATTCGGGTATCATGATCGACTGAAGTAAACCTGTAGGCACTTGATGTTCCACCTTCACTTGCTGACATACTAAGCACTTTGAAATGAAATCGGAAATGTCTCGTTTCATACCATGCCACCAAAACTGACGTCTCAGATCGTTGTACATTTTCGTACTCCCCGGGTGAATTGACATTCGGCTACAATGAGCTTCGTTCAGAATCTTCGTAATGAGTTCTGAATTTCTTGGGACACACAAACGACTTCTATACCTCAAACAATCGTCATCGTCAATTTGAAACTCTGATTGCATGTTCGAAACGCATTCAGCCCGTTTTGTAACCAATTCATCATCGACTTTCTGAGCTTCACGAATTTGATGGATCAACAATGGTTTGGCCTTTAATTCTACCACTAACACATTGTCGGATAGAACGGAAAAGTGTACATTCATCGCTCGTAAAGCAAACAGTGATTTACGACTTAAGGCATCCGCAACCACATTAGCCTTTCCCGGGTGATAGTCAATGACAAGCTCATAATCTTTCAACAACTCGAGCCAACGTCTTTGTCGCAGATTTAAGTCTCTTTGAGTCATCAAATATTTGAGACTTTTGTGATCCGAAAATACATGGCACTTCTCACCAAATAAGTAATGTCGCCATATTTTCAAAGCGAATACGATGGCAGCTAATTCGAGATCATGGGTCAGATAATTTTTCTCATGTGGCTTTAATTGTCTCGACGCATAGGCCACAAATCGACCTTCTTGCATCAATACGCAACCCAACCCAAGTAGGGAGGCATCACTATAAATGACAAACTCTTTGCCTGATTCGGGCTGCACTAGAATTGGAGCTTCAGTCAAATAAGTTTTCAGTTGATCAAAACTTTTCTGACATTTTTTCGTCCATTCGAACTTAACATATTTTTGAAGTAGCTTCGTCATTGGTGTGGCTATCATCGAGAAACCTTTTACAAATCGTCGGTAGTAACCGGCAAGTCCCAAAAAGCTCCGAACCTCAGTAATATTTCTCGGAGGCTTCGAGTTAAGTATGGCTGAAATTTTGCTCGGATCAACTCGAATACCCGATGCGGATACCACATGACCCAAGAAGCTAACCTCTCTTAACCAGAACTCACACTTACTGAACTTAGCATATAACTGCTTATCCCGTAAAATTCGCAACACTAATCTCAGGTGCTCAGCATGCTCGGTTTCATCTCTTGTGTAAACCAAGATGTCATCAATAAACACAACTACAAACCGATCCAAATACGGTCTAATGATCCGATTCATCAAATCTATAAATACCGCAGGGGCATTAGTGAGCCCAAACGGCATCACTAAGAACTCGTAGTGACCGTATCTCGTTCTGAAAGCGGTTTTGGGTATATCCGAATCTCAAATTCGCAACTGATAATAACCCGATCTCAAATCTATCTTTGAAAACACCGAGGCTCCCTTTAGTTGATCAAACAAATCATCAATGCGCAGTATTGGATATTTATTCTTTATTGTCACCTTATTCAGTTGACGATAGTCGATGCACAACCTCATGGTTCCGTCCTTCTTTTTCACAAACAATACTGGTGCACCCCAAGGTGAGAAACTTGGTCGAGCGAAACCTCTATCCGTCAGCTCTTGCAACTGAGCTTTCAAATCTTTTAACTCGGTTGGTGCCATACGATACGGAGCTATCAAAATCGGTGTAGTCCCAGGTACAAGCTCAATACCAAACTCTACCTCCCGAACAGGTGGTAAACCCGATAATTCTTCGGGAAAAACATCTGGGTATTCACAAACCACCGGTACAGATTCAAGTTTCCTTTTTGGCTCTTTATTATCAAGTACGTATGCAAGATACGCTTCACACCCCTTTCTCACATATATTTGAGCTAACATCGAGGATATTATTGTTGGCAATCCACTTAAGACAGTAGATTCAACTCGGATTATCTCATTATTTGCGCACTTCAAATCAATAGTCTTGCTTTTTCAATTCACAACCGCATCATGCACGGTCAACCAATCCAAACCAAGAATAACATCAAATTCATCAAACAGCAAAAGCATCAAGTCCACAGGAAAATAGGAACCTCGAATTACTAGGGGACATTTCTTACACACTTTGTCGACAAGCACGTAACGACCCAAGGGATTTGACACCCGAATTACAAACTCAGTAGACTCAACAGGTAGATTCTTACTGGATGCTAAGGTTTCACATATATAAGAATGAGTAAAACCAGGGTCAATCAAAGCAATCACATTAGTATCAAAGAGAGTAAAAGTACCGGTAATAACATCTGCAGAGGAAGCATCCTCGCGTGCGCGTATAGCGTAAGCTCTAGCAGGAGCGCGAGCCTCAGATCTGGTTGTAGCATCTTTAGATCCTCTCTGACCACCACTAGGATTTCCCGTGTTTCTAGATGGTCTACCTCGAGCAGTGGTAGCACCCGGTTTCCCACTCTGATTTACATTCTGTTCAGACAACCTCGGGCAGTCTTTAATAAAGTGGTCAACTGATCCGCACTTGTAACAGGAGCGGTCATGGAATCTACATGTGACAGCCCAAAATTAACCCTAGTCGGGAAGTGGTTTCGGGACCGCTAAACCGAGTCACAGAAATGTTTGAATGTGATATTTATTGTCTAGAATATGTAATTATGAATGTGTGAAAATTTCAAGCTTCGATTTAGTCGATTGCATATGAATTCAGTTAGTAGGATTTGTGTGACACTTTTGAAATGTGATAGGCTAATCTATAAGGATCTAATAGTGCATGTAATAAAAAGGGAGGACTTGCATGTCAAATTTCCCCCCTAATTAGTAGTGGCCGGCCATGCTATGAGTGGAAACATGTCACAAACATGTTATGTTAGTGAGGTATGTTAGGAAAAATAAAATAAGGAGTATGGGTAATAAAGAAATGGAAAAAAAAAGAAAGAATGTGTGTGAGTGTTCCCCCCCATTGCCGTGAGTTAAAGAAAAGAAAAAAAAATTGTTCATCCTTTTTCATTTCTTTTGGCCGAAAATTCTAAGGAAGGAGGAATTCATTTCTTTTGGCCGAAAATTCTAAGGAAGGAGGAATTCATTTCTTTTGGCCGAAAATTCTAAGGAAGGAGGAAGGAGTTCTTGCTTCATGTTTGGTTTGGAAGAGGATTAGGAGGAGGTTTGGCCATACTTGTATCTAGATTAAGGTATGTTTGAGGTTGTGCCATGAGATTCATGCATGTTTTTAGTTGCTAGCTTGAGTTCTAATTAGCCCATGGTTCAAATCTTTGCTATGTCATGGGGATGATATTCGGCCTAGGTGGATTTTGTGTTAATGCCATTGCATGCTAAATATGAAGCTTGTTAATGATACATGTGATGGTGGATTGATGACTCTTGGATTTTCTTTTTAGCATTTTTGAGTGAGACATTAAGTTATTTGTTTAACCATGACCAAAATTGAAATGGTATGGTGTTGTAATGTATTCAGCCATGGTATATCCATAAGTATGATTTATGCTTATTGCATGGTAGGTAAGATTTGTGTTTTGGATTTATGTTCATGTTTAGTGATAATCAACTTTGAGATTCGGCTCTTGCACATATATATATATATATGTTTGCACATGACGTATTGGTATGACATATACAATATCTCAAGGTATATATTTACATATGATGGTGTTTCGGTTATGGAGTACATGATGGATGCGTATTGAGTTATAATATGTAATGCATTAGTTAGTAAAAGGTATGCCATTTGTGTGTGGTATTGAGTATATAATTGGCCTCAACATAGACATGCATAATCGGCCACATGAATGAGTACATAGGTTGATGTGTTGTTCGGCCATAGGTAAGCATATTGAAGGCTTTATCTTGACTTAGAAAATTCGGCTAAGGAGAGTATTAACTAATGTGTTGAGTTTGATTCATGATTCCGTACATATGTGACTTTAATGTCTAATGAATATATGTGGGCCAAGTACCTTGAGTTCCTCTTTTCGATGCTCAAATGATTAAATCAATTTATTTGTTAAATTAAGCTCAAGAGCAAAGGGGAACTAAATCCGATAAAGTGAAGGAAAAAGTGGTCGAATAGCCATCGGAATCGTTCGACAACATCCGAGCTAAGTTTTCGAGTAATGGGACTTAAATTATGATTCGATTAGATTATGTCTTAAGTAAATCAAAATCATGCTCTTATATGTGGCTATTGAGCCGAAATTGTAAATGTGATAAGTGTCTTGTGTTTGAGCTTTGGTAATGAAAATGAAATATGAATGTGTCATGATTTATTGATATATGTGCATGGTTACTCGAATGATATCCGGGCTAAGTCCCGAAGGCTTTTGTGCTAAGCGACTACATCCGGACTAAGATCCGAAGGCATTTGTGGTAGCGACTACATCCGGGCTAAGTCCCGAAGGCATTTATGCTAGTGACCATATCCGGGTTAAGACCCGAAGGCCTTGTGCGAGTGGTTATATCCGGCTAAACCCCGAAGATGCTTGATTTGGGAACGAGCGATCTTGCTGTAAAAATTTAAATTAATACGCTCGTAAAATCCCAGCGATGAGGTATGTTTCGTGTGTGCTTTGAATTTGTTGATCCTTACAAATCTGTATTCGCTCAGTCGATAAATGAGCTACCGGCCTTTGGCTAAGTTGATCTTTTGTGTATGAACATAAGGGTTGGTAATGTGAAGTAAGTATGATATTGAAAATTTGTGCATATGAAATTATCCGTTTAGCTATATGAATGCTATACTTTTGTTGTGCTGGAATCCCTTGCTCAAAACTTACTAAGCATAAATTGCTTACTCCGTTTCTTTGTTTCTCTGTTTTATAGATTTTGGCTCGTCAGCTATCGGACTCGGGATTTTTGGAAGTCGAAGTCTCCCACACTATCAAAGCCCCCTTTTGGTACAATTTTGGTTGAACTTTGAAATGGCATGTATAGGACTACCCTTTTGTTGTTGGTCATGTACCCTTCGGTTTTGTGTAAATTTGGATAGCCATGCGAAAATGGCTTAAATATACTTTGATCATAGCATTATAATTGTTTTGTATGTTGTCCGTCGAGAGGTATGGAAATGTTGGTAACGGTTAGCCATGGGAAGGGTTATTCTTGATCACTTTTGGAATATGTATGACAAACTCTAGTTGATCCATGGAGGATCATGAAATAGGTAAAGTTTACCTTAAAAAAACAGATGCTGGCAGCAGCAGTGATGTGGATGTGAAAAATCACTAAAAATACTAGGAATGGAATTAAATATTGAATAAATTATGTAAACGAACCTTGATGAATCTATTTTCATAGGAAAGTGACGAAACAATCATATGGACAGTATGTTAAGAGATATTCAGGTTCTCGTGAGACAGGGCCAGAACGGTTTCTGGATTCCCTGTTCTGACTTTGGAAATTCATTATAAATTAACCAGAGATAATTAGAAGTCATGCCATATACGCATAGATTCCTTTTTGAGTCTAGTTTCTATAGAAACAAACGACATCAGTATTGAAGCCCTGTACAGGGAGATATCCAAGTCGTAATGCGCAAAGGTCAGTGTAGTTGATCCCTGTAAAATGGGAGACTTTGACTAATAAACTGTACTAATTGGCCCAACAAAAAATTCTAGAAAAAAATTTGTAGATGCATATATGAGTCTAGTTTCAGGGAAAAATCACGAAGCTGATTTTTGAGTTGTGAAACTCAAGATATGATTTTTAAGGTGACAGTAACGCAGTTAGCCAGCTTGCCTGGAAAATTTAAAATGGATTGTGCAAAGAAGTGATTTAAGTCTGCAAACCCCTCGTGTCCGACTCCGGCGACGGACTCGGGTACGGGGTGTTACACTACAACTCCCCGAATGCCATTTACCACAATACTGACACTCCGTTCTATCTCGGCGATCATTTCCAACACTGGCAACCGAAGTGACTCGTGCACTCACAGGGGGTCGATCACGGTCTCGTCTAGAAAAACCCAAAGCGTCTCTAGATCGGCCCAAATCATCTCTGAATTTCTTCGATGACTGTTGAAATGGCCTCCCCGAAGACCTCTTACGAAACTCCTTTGCTCCCATATCAGCTTTTCTTTTCTCCATACTGAGCTCCTCGGCTTTGCAAGCTCGCTCGACAAGTACCACAAATTCTCGGATTTCCAAAATGCTAACATACAGCTTTATATCATCATTCAGTCCATCCTCGAAACATTTACACATTACGGCTTCTGAGGAAATGCATTCTCGAGCGTACCGGCTAAGCCTTACAAACTTTCGTTCATAGTCGGTAACCGACATGGAACCTTGTTTAAGTTCAAGAAATTCCTTTCGTTTTTGATCCATAAATCTCTGACTGATATACTTTTTCCAAAACTCGGTTTGGAAAAACTCCCAAGTTACTTGCTCTCTGGGCACAACAGAAGTCAATGTATTCCACCAATAGTAGGCAGAATCACGTAGCAAGGAGATAGTACACTTTAGGCACTCATCGGGTGTGCAAGATAGCTCATTGAGTACCCGAATAGTGTTGTCCAACCAAAATTCAGCTTGCTCGGCATCATCGCTGTCCGTAGCTTTAAATTCAGTACCCCCGTGTTTTCAGATTCTGTCAATTGGGGGCTTATTTGACCTTATTTGGTCGGTTGCCGGAGGTATTGTAGGTGCGGGGGTGGTATTAGTTGGGAATGGAGGTTGTGGAACAGCCGTATTAGTTCGAATGTATTGGTTAAACCAATCATTCATCACGCTATAAAAAGCTTGCCTAGCCCCATCATTCAGATTGCTAGCAATAGGTTGAGAGTCCGCCGCGCTGTCCCTTGTGCGGGAGCAGGCGCTACACTCTCAAGATCATCAGCTACCGCTCGGTCGGGATCGGGATCCATTACTATAAATAAACACATTTGCAAATGTCAGAAATCACCACACTATCAAATAATTACAAAATGGCATGTATAGCTAGACCCAAACGTATTACGGTAGTCCTAGAATCGACTAAACCGTAGCTCTGATACCAATAAAATTGTAACACCCCGTACCCGAGACCGTTGCCGGAGTCGGACACGAGGGGTTAACAGACTTAATTCACTTATTTGCACAGTCCATTTTAAATTTCCAAACGAGCTGGCTAACTGCGTCACTGTCACCTTAAAAATCATATCTCGAGTTCCAAAACTTGAAAACCAGTTCCGTAAATTTTTCCTGAAACTAGACTCATATATCCATCTACAAATAGTTTTCTAGAATTTTTGGTTGATCCAATTAGTACAGTTTATTAGTTAAAGTCTCCCCTGTTACAGGGTTCGACTATTCTGACCTTCATGCATTACGACTTGGATATATCCCTGTACAGGGCTTCAATACTTATGCCATTTGTTTCTATTGAAACTAGACTCAAAAAGGAATCTATAAATATATGGCATGACTTCTAATTATCTCTGGTTAATTTATAATGAATTTCCAAGTTCAGATCAGGGGATCCAGAAATCGCTCTGGCCCTGTTCCATGGAAACTTAAATATCCCTTAAAATACAACTCATATGATCGTTTCGTTTCTTCCGTATGAAATTAGATTCATCAAGGTTCGATTAAATAATTTATTCACCATTTAATTCCATTCCCACTATTTTTAGTGATTTTTCAAACTTACGCCACTGCTGCTGTCAGCATCTGCCTTTAAGGTAGACTTTACCTATTTCATAGTTTCCATGATTCAACTAGCCCTTTAGCATATATAGCAAAAATTATGATCATGATTAACCATTCCAATGGCCAATCATTGCCAAGCATATCCACACCTCTCAATAACCATATACATACAAAATGATTATAACACTATGCTTAAAATATATAAGCCATTTTCGCATGGCTATCCAAATATATACAACACCAAAGTACTTGACTAATAACACAAGGACAGTCCTATACATGCCATTTTCAGAGTTCAACCAAAAGTGTACCAAAAGGGGCTTTGATAGTGTGGACGACTTCGACTTCGACAATCCCGAGTCCGATAGCTGACGAACCAAAATCTATAAAACAGAGATTCAAAGAACGGAGTAAGCATTTAATGCTTAGTAAGTTTTGAGCAATGAAATTAGGCACAACTGAAGTATAGTATTCATATAACTAAACGGATAATTTCATATAAACATATTCACAACAATCAGTCCTACTTCACATTTCCAACCCTTATATTCATACATAAGGGATCAACTTAACCAAAAGCCGAAAGCTCATTAATCGACTAAGCGAATAATATTTAAACGGAATCACTACTCAAATGCATATACGAAACGTACCTCATCGTTGGGATTTTACGAGCGTGTTAATTGAAATTATTACAGCAAGATCGCTCATTCCCAACCAAGTACCTTTGGGGTTTAGCCGGATATAGCTACTCGCTCAAATGCCTTCGGGACTTAGCCCGGTTATAGTAACTCGCACAATTACCTTCGGGACTTAGCCCGGAAATAGCAACTCGCACAAATGCCTTCGGGATTTAGCCCGGAAATAGTAACTCGCACAAATGCCTTCGGGACTTAGCCCAGAAATAGTAACTCGCACAAATGCCTTCGGGACTTAGCCCGGTTATCATCCGAGTATTCATGCACATATCAATAAATCATGACACATCTCTATTTTATTTTCATAACTAGAATTCAAACACAAGTCACCTATTAAGCATTCCCATTTTCGACTCAATAGCCAGTTACAAATAGCATGGTTTGGTTTGCTTTATGACATGATCTCTATGCACATACGGCTACCCGTCATACGTATAGACTAATTAACTCAACACATAGTTCAAGTAGAATCATTATATCACCGTATATTTGTTATGCTCATACGTCATGACTTAATCAAATCATAAACTAAGTCTCATTACTCGAAAACTTACCTCGAATGTTGTCGAACGATTTCGATGGCTATTCGATCACTTTTTCATTCCCTTTATCGGATTTAGTTCCCCTTTGCTCTTGAGCTTAATATTAACAAATAAATTGATTTAATCATTTTGAACATCAAAGAGGAATTCAAGGTACTTAGCCCTTATATATTAGGCATTAGAGTCATATATGTATGAAATCACAAATCAAATTCAACATATTAGCCAATATTCTCCTTAGCCAAATTTTCTAAGTCAAGATAAAGCCATCAATATGCTTACCTATGGCCGAACATACACAACAACCTATGTACTCATTCATGTGGCCGAATATGCATGTCTATGTTGAGGCCGATTGTATACTTAATACATTCTACAAATATAGTCACTTGTATTGACTAAATACCATTTTGTTTCAAGTTCAAAACTCGGCTAATACACATATATACACTAGAAATCAAATACTAACATTTGCACTTCACCTTAATAGCTAGCTTAGCAAACCTTGATTTAACATATAATTGTTCATAACACAATTTAAGCATACTCTCCATTCCATCAATTCCAACACACATACATTACTCAATAATGTTCAAAATTATATTCGGCCTTAGCACACAACTTGCTAGCCGATTCTTCTCCATCTAGCAACTAATGCACATGTGTGCTCATTTGTTAGACTCTACTTCATCTAACAACAACCATATTTTTCTTCTACTTCCTACCATGGCCGAATGCTCAAGATACCTCAATACCGAAACTTTTAACTTGGGTTGCTTAAAGAACTTGGTGATGAGTTCAAATTTATCTAACACCTCAAGCATCATAACACATCCATATAGCTAACATGCTAATAGTATCAAGGCTTCAACCGAAACTTTTGAAGCCTCTTAGTCGAATACTAACTCTCTAATAACCCCAAATCCATCCATGAGATAGTTAGAATTTAGACTAATCATCCAAGGATGTATGAACTTTCAAAGCAACCTTAAACATACCTTAATCTAGTGAACCACCATAGCCGATTTTCTCCAAGCTCTTTCCCTTCCTTTCTTTCCTCTATTCGGCCAAGGATGTTCAAGAATGAACACTTTTTTTTTTGTTTTCTTTTTTCAATTCACGGCAATGGGGGGGAAACATGGATGAGACAATTTTTTTTCATCACTCCTCCCTTTGCATTACTTTAATACTAACCCCTTTTTTTATTCTTTCTAACATAACACACTAACACAACATGTTTACAACATGTTTCCACCCATAGCATGGCCGGCCACTAGCTCAATTTTTGGGTAATTTGACATGCAAACCCATCATTTTTATAACATGCATTAATAGGCCACTTTACATTTGCCTAGCACATTTCTAAATTTTCTCACATAAGTCCTATTTACTAAAATTCACCTAGAATTAACAAAATTCAAATATGAAAATTTCACACATGCATATATACATAAAATAAGCATCAAACATGACAGCTAATTATTTTTATGACTCGGGTTTGTGGTCCCGAAACCACTTCCCGACTAGGGTCACATTAGGGCTGTCACATACCAGGTACCAATTCAATGTCGAATTCAACTTCTCTAACCGAAGGTAATCCTGGAAGTTCTTCAAGAAATACATCAGGGAACTCACACACAACAGGCACTGATTCAACTTTCTTTTCTGACACTCTCGAATTAATCACATATACAAAATAAGCTTCACAACCCTTTCTCACAATACTTAAAGCTTTCAACGAAGATATAACAGCAGGCAATCCACTCAAATCACTAGATTCAATTTTGACTATTTCATTATTCTTGCATCTCAAATCAATAGTTTTCCATTTGCAGTTCACAATAGCATTATGCAAAGTTAACCAATCCATACCTAGAATTATATCAAATTCATCAAAAGTTAATAGCATCAGATTAGCCGGAAAATAAGTGTCTCGAAACATTAATGGACAATTCCTGCATACTTTATCAACCAGAACACATCTGCCTATGGGGTTTGAAACTCTAATTACAAATAAAGTAGACTCTACAGGCAAAGTCTTACTGTTCACTAAGTTCATGCATATATACGAATGTGTCAATCCAGGATCTATCAAAGCAATCACAGAAGTATCATAGAGAGTAAATGTACCCATAATCACATCTGGCAATGAAGCTTCCTCGCAAGCTCGAATAGCATAAGCTCTGGCAAGTGCACGAGCCTCAGATATAACACTTGTGTCTTTTGTTCCTCTTTAACTACTGCTTATATTTCCTGAATTTTTGGGAGGTCTACCATGAGAAGCATTACCTCTTTGCCTGTGACAGCCCTAATGTGACCCTAGTCGGAAAGTGGTTTCGGGACCACAAAATTGAGTCATAAAAATAATTAACCGTCATATTTGAAGCTTATTATATGTATATATGCATGTGTGAAAATTTCATGTTTGAATTTTGTTAATTGTAAGTGGATTTTATTAAATAGGACTTGTGTGAGAAAATTTAGAAATGTACTAGGCAAATGTTAAAGTGGCCTATTGATGCATGTTAGAAATGCTTGTACTTGCATGTCAAATTGGCCAAATTCTAGATGGTGGCCGGCCATGTTATGGACTAAAGCATATTATAATTATTTTGTGTCAACATTTTATGCTAATAATTTTATGTTACAAAATGAAATAAGGAATAAGGTTAATAAAATACTAGTTAATGGGAGGAGAAACCAAAGTTTCTCCATCCTTGCTCCTCATTGCCGTACCTAGAAGAGAAAAGCTTTGAAAAATTCAGCTATGGTGGTTAGCTAAATCAAGGTAAGTTCAAGGATGATTCTTGGACTTTTAGCATTTTTTTTAGTTAGTCATTAAGTTCCTTGCCTAACGCATGACCAAAATTTGAAATGATGTGGTGTCTTGAGCATTCGGTTTTAGTTATTAAAGGATGAGATTGGGTTATAGTCTTTATGTTTTATGAAGAATTGTTGAAGAGAAAATGTTCAAGAAATGGTTGTTGTTCATGTTATTTGGATGAAAAAGAAAATGGTAGTTAGGTGAAGTAGAGTCTAACAAATGAGCACATATGTGCATTAGTTGCTAAATGGAGAAAAATCGGCTAACAAGTTGTGTACTAAGACCGAATATGATTTTGGATACTATTGGGCAATGTATGTGTTTTGAATTGATGGAATGGAGAGGATGCTTTAATTGTGTTATGAACAATTATATGTTAAATTAAGGTTTGCTAAGCTAGCTACTAAGGTGAAATGCAAATGTTAGCATTTGATTTGGTAATAATCTGCTTGGGGACAGCAGCAGTAAGGTGATTTTGGAAAATCGCCATAATTTGTAGGAGTTGAATTAGAAGCTGAGTAAATTATGTCATTAAAGCTTGAAGAGTCTAGTTTCTTACAAAAGAAACTATAAAAACAAAAGAGTTACCGATCTTGAGATATTTGAAGTATTGTGGGGCTGAGTCAAAATGACTACTAGATTCCCTGTTCTGTTTTTATAAAATCAGTATAAATTGTACAAAAATGGCCCTAAGATAAAATTTATGTGCTTAGACTCCTTAATTAGTCTAGTTTCAAATTAAATAAACAAGAACATATTTTGAATTCTGTACAATGAGAAATTTGATTCGTAGTGAAGGATAGTCAGTTTAGTCAAATAGTGAAACAAGGTGAACTTTAAGAAATATCTGGTATTGTTGGGCTAAACTAAAAATTTTGAAAATTTTATGGATAATAGATAAATGAGTCTTCTGTCAAGAAAAATTTACGAAAAATTGATTTGGAGTTTCGTAGCTCCAGTTATAAAAACTTTAGTGACTGTTGCTCAGGAAGTCAGCTTATAGGGAAATTGTAATTATATTGTAAACATTAATGAAAATTTGCTAATGAATTATTTATTGATTTTTATAAAGCTTACTATAATCTATGTGTGTGAAATTCGAATCTATATGTATTATATTCTGAAAGTAATACTTGAATAGTCGATTAATGACTAGTTTAAAATTTGTTGAACTTAAGCTCAAGAGCATAGGGGGGCAATTTCAGATAAGGGAAAGGAAAAAGTAATCAAATAGCCGTTGAAGTTGTTCGACAACATTCGAGGTAAGTCTTCGAGTAATGAAACTTAGTTTATGATTTGATTAAGTCATGTCATATAAGCATAACGAATAAACGGAGATATAATGATTAGTTTATACTTATGACGGGTGGTCGAATGTGTATAGAGATCATGTTAGAAAGCCACTCAAAATCATGCTCTTTGTATGTGGCTATTGACCCGAAATTGGTAAGGTTTGATAAGTTTCTTGTGTTTGAGCTTTAGCAATGAAAATGAAATATGGATGTGTCATGATTTATTGATATATGTGCATGAGTATTCGAATGATATCCGGGTTAAGTCCCGAAGGCATTTATGCTAGTGATTATATCCGGGCTAAGTCCCGAAGGCATTTGTGCTATTGATTATATCCGGGCTAAGTCCTGAAGGCATTTGTGCTAGTGATTATATCCGGGCTAAGTCCCGAAGGCTTTTGTGCTATTGACTATATCCGGGCTAAGACCCGAAGGCATTTGCGCGAGTTGCTATATCCGGCTAAATCCCGAAGGTACTTGGGTTTGGAAGTGAGCGATCTTGCTGTAATAATTTCAATTAATACGCTCATAAAATCCAAACGATAAGGTATGTTTCGTATATGCATCGGGAAGGTTGATTCCTTTTAAATAGTATTCACTCAATTGATTAACGAACTTCCGACCTCTAGTTAGGTTTGATTCCCTGTGTATGAATATAATGGTTGAAGCGTGAAGTATGATTTTGAGAACATGCATATATGGAATTATTCATTTAGTCATATGAACGCTATACTTTAGTCGTAAATAATTTCATTACTTGAACTTACTAAGCATTAAAATGCTTACTCTGTTACTTTGATTCTCTGTTTTATAGATTTTGTTCGTTAGCTATCGGACTCGGGAGTGTCAAAGTCGAAGTCATCCACACTATCTAAGCCACTTTTGGTACTCTTTTAGTTCAATTTTGAAAATGGCATGTATAGGGCTGACCCTTGTTGTTAATTAAGTACATTTGGTAATGTGTATTCCTATAGCCATGCGAAAATGGCTCGTATATTTCGAAGTATAACATTATTGTCTCGGATATGGTTATTAAATGGCGTGGAAATGTTTGGTAATGACTAGCCATTGGTATGGCCAATCATGGTCCTATTGGTGCTACGTACGCCATGGCTAATCGGGATTACCCTTGATAAAAATGTATGTCAATTTGCTATTTGATTCATGGAAAATTATGAAATAGCTAAAAATGTACCTTAAAATAGATGCTGACAGCAACAGTGACGTAAGTTGGAAAAATCACTAAAAATAGTATGAGTGGAATTAAATAGTTAATAAATTATGTAATCGAATATTGATGAGTCTATTTTCATATGAAAGAAACGAAACGACCACATGAGCCGTATTTTATGAGATGCTTAAGTTTTTGTGAAACAGGGCCAGAGCGTTTTCTGGATCCCCTGTTCTGAGTTTGAAAAATTACCATAAATTAAACAGAGACAATTAGAAGTCATGATTTATATGTATAGATTCCTCTTTAGTCTAGTTTTGTTAGATACAAACGGTATAAGTATTGAAGCTCTGTACAGGGAGATAACTAAGTCGTAATGCATGAAGGTCAGAGTAGTCGAACCCTGAAACAGGGGAGACTTTAACTAATAAACTGTACTAATTGGCTTGACCAAAAATTCTAGAAAAAAATTTGTAGATGGAAATATGAGTCTAGTTTCAGGAAAAATTTATGGAATCAGTTTTCGAGTTTTGGAACTCGAGATATGATTTTTAAAGTGACTGTGATGCAGTTGGCCAGCTTGTCTGGAAATTTTAAAATGAACTGTGTAAGCAAATGAATTAAGTCCGTTCACACCTCGTGTTCGACTCCGACAACGGTCTCGGGTACGGGGTGTTACATTGCCTCAGATTGTGAATATTATCTTTTTCAGCTAAATCTGGGCAATCTTTTATAAAACGATTTCTTGAACCATAACTATAACAAGCTCGGTTATTACTTTTTCCCCAGCATTCACTGAAGTGTTGTCTTCCACATTGATCACACTCTGGCTTTTCGTTCTTTGCATTTTCAACACTGACAACGGACGTAGTTGAAGATTTGGAATTTGATTGCGATTTAGCACGATGTCTGTTTGAATATCCCACACTAGTTTTTGAACGACTGCTATCATCTCTAAACTTATTTGATCCAGATTGAAATGATTTGCTCGATAATCTCTTTCGTACCTCTCTAGCTCCAAAATTAGCTTTTCTTTTCTCTTTTCCAAGATCTTCAGCTTTACATGCTCTGTAATAACCCGATTTAGGGCTTAGTCGGAACAGTGGTCTAGGGACCAGAAATCCAAAGATAGAAAAATTATTTTTATTATAATTATGATATTATAGAATGATTATGTTAGTGAATGAAAAATTTAGTGAGTTAATTTTAATGTTTTCAAGCCCGATTGCGATAAGGGACTAAATCGCATTAAAGGCAAAAGTTATCTTTTAGTACCCAAATTGTTAAATAGCTAGAGAATCAAAATTTGGAGTATTTAAAGGGCAATAGGCCCTTTTTAGAGTGCTTGGCCAGCCATGGGAGACAAATTGGTCAAAAAGTCCAAGTTTGGTTGGGTTTGGTGGCTAATTTGACCAATATAGTAATAAAATAAGAAAAGATGATATCACCTTCTTATCTTCTTCTCTACCACCGAAAAAATCAGCTAAAATGGGCGTTTGAAAGCTCAAAAATCTATGGCAACTTAAAGCACTCATAAGTAAGTGATTTTAATGAGTTTTCTTCAAGATTTTTATATTTTTGAGACCCTTAAAGAATGAGCTTTCAAATGAGGGTGATACCTTACAAAATAGTTAAGAGTTTAGGATTTTTCCATGGATGTATTTGTGTTATATGCTGAGTTTTTATGGAAAATATGATTCCTGGTTGTGCTATAAACAACTTTTGTGAAAGGTGTTAGCATGGAAACACCTAAAGGGGCTAGTTTGCATAAGTTGCAAATTAAGTAATAAGTGTGTGATATAGTGAGAATTTGGGATTACTCTAGTAGTAAAAAGAGCTTAGCTAAGCTAAAAATACGAAGAAATTCAATAAAAATTAATTTTTGGGCATAGGGGTAAAATGGTCATTTTGCCAAGGCCTAAGGGCAAAATGGTCATTTTACCAAATTTGTGAATCTATGAATGCTTAATTGTGTTTAGTGACTAAAAGGATGTATATATTGTTAATATAGATCAAGATTTGCCAAGACCGAGCCTAGATCGAGGCAAAGCCAAGCAATCTGATTAAGCCGTTTAGCCAAACACTTATTGTAGTCCAAGGTAAGTTGTATGTCAATAGTACAACTACATTGTTAATACTTGTATTCATATTGTCATTGAATTGATATTGTACGAATTGTTAAGTTATAAACCGAGAATGCCATGTAATATTTGAGATAGTAAAAATATCCCGTTGAACCTTAGGATATGTAATATTTGAGAATGCCATGTAACATTGGGTGATTCGTGCACCAGTATAAGACCATGTCTGGGACATGGCATCGGCATCCAGACGAGGGCTAGTGTAAGACATGTCTGGGACATGCTTCAGCCATATTATGAGTGCCAGAGTAAGACATGTCTGGGACATGCATCGGCCTCGACAGAGATAGCCAGTGTAAGACGTGTCTGGAACATGCATCGGCTAAGAGTTGTGTTAGTGTAAGACATGTCTGGGACATGCATCAGCATGCATATATGAGAGCCAGTATAAGACCATGTCTGGGACATAGCATCGGTAATTTATCCCATGTCGAAGGTTCATAGAATATCAAGTAGTATCCCAAAACTGTTTAGTGATGAAAATTGTAGTTCAATTTTGATAAAGAAAGGATGATCATGTAACAAGTGTTACAGGTACCTATATGATAAGCATGAGAAAGGAGTTTAATTTAGAGATTAAGACTTGAGTAAGTTAAGTTATGTTTACCTTTGAGCTATAAGCATGATGGAAAATGTTGAGAATGTTGTTGTATACTTATTATATGCAGCTTACTAAGCTTTATGCTTACTCCCTTTCTTTTCCCTTTTCTTTCAGTACTGCCAATTTACTCAAGGATCCCTTGAAGTCAGAGATATCAATCACACTATCATCTGTTATACCCGGTATAGTTGGATTCATATTTTTGATTGTGGCAAGTATAAGGCTAGGCTAGTAAGTTGTATTATTGAGAAATTGTTCATGTATTTTGGTTTAAGATAAAAGCTCTTCATTGTATGAGGCCTGGAATAATGGCTATTATTCATTTTCATGAATGCATATAATGTTCTTTCTTTGAATGAATTGGTGACTTTTGGGGTGTAAATTGTATATTGACATGATCTTGTGTAGGTTGTACAAAATGGGTGACAAAATGGCTTGGGAAACAGCCTAGTTTATCCACACGGGTAAGACACACGGGCGTGTAACACCCCGAACCCGAGACCGTCGCCGGAGTCGAACACGAGGTGTTAACAGACTTCAAACCACTTATTTGACATTTCCCAGACAAGCTGTCAATCTGCGTACTAGTCGCTTTAAAAATCATATCTTGAGTTCTGAAACTCGAAATCCAGTTCTGTAAATTTTCCCTGGAACTAGACTCATATACCTATATGGTAGAATTTTTGTAGAATTTTTGGTTGGGCCAATTAGTACAGTTTATTAGTCAAAGTCTCCCATGTTACAGGGATCGACTACACTGACCCTTGCGCATTACGAATTGGATATCTCCATGCACAGAGCTTCAATACTGATGTCGTTTGTTTCTATAGAAACTAGACTCAGAGAGGAATCTGTACATATATGGCATGACTCCTAATTATCTCTGGTTAATTTATAATGAATTTCCAAAGTCGGAACAGGGAATCCAGAAACCGTTCTGGTCCTGTCTCACGAGAACCTGAATATCTCTTAACATACTGTCCATATGATCATTTCGTTACTTCTATATGAAAATAGACTCATCGAGATTCGATTACATAATTTATTCATCAATTAATTCCACTCCTACTATTTTTAGTGATTTTTCAATCTCACGTCACTGCTGCTGCCAGCATCTGTTACGAAAGCAACTATGCCCATTTCGTGATTTCTCCTTGATCTAACTAGTAATTCATCATACATATCACAAATTATGATCATGACTAGCCATGCCAAAGGCTAATCATTGTCAAACATCCCCCTACTACACTATTGCCATATCATGAATTTTAACACCAAAATAATCAACCATGACATATGGCATAAAAAGAAAAGTCGAATTACCAAGGCTTACGACCTAGCGTTATAAAACCGAACCCAACCGACATTTATGCCATTTTCGCATGGCTAAAAGTTTACATACCAAAGTTCAACACAACATAATAGCCTATACATGCCGAAATGTTCTCCTAAGCCAACTAAGAAGAAAGTACCAAAACTTGCTAGCCGGTGTGATGGCTTCGATGACGGTCCCAAGCACGCAAAATGACGAGTCCAAGAAACCTAAAGTAGGCGACAAGCAAACACTGAGTGAGTATATAACTCAGTAAGTCATAAGCAACGCACTACCATACATTAATAACATTATCACAAGAGGAAACAAAATGGAACGAGGCTAGTTACTCCATCCACACCGAACCATACCATAGTTCCTCAGGCCTATCGGTTCAATCTCATACCAAGTCATGCATTCACATTCCATATACTAATCAATAGGATATTTGAGGCATTTTCATACATCATTTTATTTTCGTTACCATAATACAACTAAACGACCTTTCACCTATTCCACGATAAATCTTATGTACGTGACTTCAATTATAATTGTCACATAGGTTCAAACTTACCAAGCTCAACTTCAAATATAAACATAGCGCCTAGTAGTCACGAACTCAAGGTACTTACCCGATCCGCCGTCCGTGATCAACTCAATAATGTCGCACACTTAGTGCCCATAGTGATTCAAAAATATATATATTAAGTCCGCACACTCAGTGCTATATAATCAACTCGCACACTTAGTGCTATATAATTAAACTCGCACACTTAGTGCTGAACAATTTAAACCCGTACACTTAGTGCCAATCTCATGATCATAAATGTTTATACCTGCACACTTAGTGCCGAGATCAACAACTCAATACCTCTCACCTCTTTTCTTTTCATTCAACACTTTCATCACCACATGCATACATGTATATAAATTTATCATCCCATTCGGCATAATTACATAGACATTATGTCTATTTAGATCAATACAAAATATATGCTTGATGACTTACTTTATGTTGGGTAAGACGGTTCCAACTCGGCTACTCGATGATCTTTTCTTTGCCTTTGCTTGATTCTCCTTGTGCTTAATCAATAAATCAATTAGTTTAACCATCTTGCTAAACATTCATACTTCAATTACACATGCATATGTATGTTTGTATATTCGGCAATGACAATGGTAATTTAGCAAACCTTAATTTAACTTATAATTGTTCATAACACATTTAAAGCATCCACTCCATTCCATCATTTTAAAGCACATACATTACTCAATATTATCCAAGTTCACATTCGGCATTTTCACAAATACACATGCCGATTTCATTCACTCATCTCTAATGTTAATTAAGAAATGCCGAATGTCACCAACTAAATGGCATACACACACTCACATGCATAAAAGTCATCCACACCTCCTATAGCTCATTCGGCATTCACAAAATCATACCATTAGAATTCATGTACAATACCGAACCTTTAGACATTCAAACATCTACCCTATTCTTTTCAAATCATCTAAACGGCAACACTCACATTCTAGCATTTAAATACAAAACATTTATTCAAGTAACTAAGCAAGTCCAAGTTCGGCTATTACACATATAAATACTATCAAATTAAATTTTTAACTAGATCAAACATCTCTCATCAACATTTATTCATTAAAACATAAAGAAAATAATCAAATCTCTTCATTAACCACCATGGCCGAATGCTCCATTCACCACCCAAATCCAAATTTTTAACATGGGCAAAGTAAGGAACTTAGTAACTAACTTAAAATAAGCTAAAATTTCAAAATCTAACATGAATTACTAACCTTGTTTTAAGCTTAAGATGGCCGAATGCTATATCCCTTTTCTTCTGTAAAGTTCGGCTACTAAGGGAGAAGATGAAACCAACATTTTGTCTTTCTTTTGTTTTTCTATTATCCTTTCTTTTTCTTTTCTTTAGCTCACGGCCATGGGGGGGGAAACAACCACACATTTTTTTGTTTTTATTTCTTTATTATCCATACTCCCTATTTTATTTTTTTCTAACATACCTCACTAAGCCAACATGTTCCCGACATGTTTCCACTCATAGCATGGCCGGCCACGAGCTCAAATTTTGGGTAATTTGACATGCAAACCCATCATTCTCACTACATGCTTTAATAGGTCCTTATAAATTAACCTATCACATTTCAAAATTTTCTCACATAAGTTCTATTTACTAAAATTCACCTACAATTAAACAAAATTCAAATATGAAATTTTCACACATGCATATATACATATAATAAGCATCAAATATGACAGCTAATTATTTTTATGACTCGGTTTAGCGGTCCCGAAACCACTTCCCGACTAGGGTCAATTTTGGGCTGTCACAGGGCGTGTGTCTAGGCCATGTGTGACACACGGCTCACACCCATGGGTGTGTGTTATGGCCATGCATCCCCTGCACTTAAAACTTTCAAGTCATTTTAGTACATGGGCGTGTGCCCAGGCTGTGTCATAAAGTCAATATGCATGCTTGTAGCACACTGACAAGAGACACGGCCGTGTGTCTCTGCCATGTGAAGGACACGGTTATAGGGCACGGGTATGTGCTTGGGCCATGTAGATTTGGCAGAATGCCCAGGTTTTTAGACACGGGTTCGGGACATGGGCATGCCTCTAGTACTCGGTCGTGCGTTTTATACCCACGCGGGCGTGTGGAGCCTTGATGCATGAAAGTTTCTAAGCTTTTCATAAGGTCCCGGTTGGGTTCCGAATCACCCCTGATCTATGTTTTGCGCCTCATAAGCCCATATACGAGATAGATTGTTTGTGAAAAGAAAATTTTTAAATTGATTGAAACTTTACGGCTTGGTTTTTGTGTGATTGATTGAGTTTAAGTCAGGTAACAACACAAACCCTATCCCGGCGTCGGGCATGGACGAGGGGTGTTACATGCTCGTTCCACTAGTGTAATGAATTCTTTGATTTCCAGAATCCCAACTAACAAACGAATATCCTCATTCAAACCATATTCGAATATTTTGCATAGTATTGCTTCTGAAGATACACATTCTCGGGCATACTGACTCAACCTTACAAATTTTCGCTCATATTTTGTGACAGACATACGACCTTGTTTAAGCTCAAGAAACTCTTTACGTTTCTAATCGATAAATCTCTGACTGATATATTTCTTTCGAAATTCAACTTGGAAGAAATCCCAAGTAACCCGTTCACTCGAAACTACAGATTTCAAAGACTTCCACCAATGGTACGTCATATCTCTCAGAAGGGAAACAACACATTTTATACATTCCTCGGGACTCAAAGATAGTTCATCAAACACTCTTATAGTATTATCTAACTAGAATGCAGCTTTTTTAGCATCGTCACTCATTTTAGCTTGGAACTCTTCAGCCCCATATTTTCTAATCTTATCAACTGGTGGTCTACTTAACTGAATTGGATTCACTGGTGGCATGATAGGAACTTGAGGAGGATTAACCGGGGGTGGAGGTTGTTGTACAGCCGGATTGGTTCTAATATATTGGATGAACCAATCATTCATCATCTAATAGAAGGCTTGTCTAGCCTCACCATCACAGCTACTCGTAGTCGGTCGAGAATCAGCTTGCATCGTCCCTTGCGCTAGAGCAGGCACATTGCTTTTAACATCGTTTGCTACAGCTCTTTCAAGATCTATTTGCTATATAAAAGCACATTTCAATTTCAGGATTCATCACACTATCGCATTTCATAAATATGGCATGCATAGCTAGACTAACAAGAGCTATGGTAGTCCTAAAACCGAGTAAAACATAGCTCTAATACTAATTAAAATGTAACACCCCTAACCCGTACCCGTCGATGGAATAGGTTCAAAGATATTACCGGACTTATAACCCGGATTCGAACAACCACAAAACAAAAATCATCTTAGTGCAACAAAATATATACCGTTCATATTTAACACTAACTTTAAACAATCAATCAAGGTTTAATCATACCTTCAGTATCAATTTGAATACATATGAAAGTTCCAGAACTTATAAAAATTTCAACTTTTAAAAGGTCACACGCCCGTGTGAACAAGCCGTGTGCCTCACATGGTCTTGGACACGCCCGTGTGTCTAAACCATGGTAAACTAGGGCATAGCTACAGACTTAATCACACAGCCACAAGACACGCCTGTGTGCTTTGGCCGTGGTCGAGACTGACTTGGGACAAAGGGCTAGCCACATGCCCGTGTGCCTTGGCTGTGGTCGAGACTGACTTACAATTGAAGGGTACCCCAGGGGACACACGGACGTGCAACATAACCATATGCCGCACACGGTTGAGAAACATGCCCATATCTCTGCCCGTGTGGACAAAAATAGGCCATTTGAATAATCGATTTGCTACCCCAAAAAAGGTCAACCTACAAGAAAAGAAACAAGCATATTTGCTCAACCATTTTAGCCAATATCTATACCAAATAATACATAATTCATGCTAAAACATTACCAATCATTTCCATTCTCAATTCATTTCTCAATTCATACAAAAACTTAAACTAACATCATACCCTACCAAATGATCGATACATCATTCAAATATATGCTATGAACTTACCAAATTTACCATTTTTACCATCTCTTTAACCAACCAAAACATACCAAATTGAACATTGGCACCACATATTATATACCATAATCACACTATAAGTTCAAACATAAACTAGCCAAATCACATGGCTAAATATATACATCACAAAACATAATCCCACAACTACTAACCTATACATGCCATACTTCAAAATATACAATTTCAAAATACCAAAATTAGGTTCGATAGTGTGGTGATGATCCATGACGATCCCTGAGCTTGCAGTAGCTTCGATAACTATAAAACAATGAAAACACATACAAAGTACGATTTCAAAATCTTAGTAAGCTCGTACCAAAAATCATCAATACATAAGTACTTATAAATTCTCAAATCATCTATCGAATATATACCAACACAATCCATATGTTCATACCAAATCAATGAGCTTCATATACATAGTATCATCTACCACATAGGTATTGTGCATACCTGAAGCTTACCGTACTTATTCACTTTCATTCTCACCTTTCGTTTAAATATTTTAAGACTTTCCGTAAATTATTCGTGCTTTGAATATCTGCACACTTAGTGCTGCAACAGTTAGCCGAAGCTAGAATGATTCCGCACACTTAGTGCCATCTCAATTAACCGAAGCTAAGTCGATATTGCACACTTAGTGCCTCACATAGCCAAAGCTAGTTTAAATCACACACTTAGTGCCAAATACTATTGATTTATCGTCGTATTAATCCAAACCAAACATATATACATGTATATATAATCAAAACATCAAAATATACTTAACATCATGTTTTAAGTACGAACTTACCTTGTACTAGGAATTTGTCGACTCAGATTGTTTACTCTAAAATCTTCGACTTTCCTCGGTCTAAGTCCAAATTCCACTTTTCTTGATCTATATTTATTCAAAACTAACCTGTTTATTCACCAAATCATTCAAAACAATCCATAGACACATATTTAGGGTAATTTGCAAACTAGCCCTCACATTTTTACATTTTGACACTTTAGTCCCTAATTCCCAAAATCACAAAATACACATAATTTGCTTATACACAAGCTTAGCTGAATTTTCATATCTCTCATACAAGTTCATACATTTCATTTATTTCACATTTTAATCCCTCAAAATAACATTATACTCAATTTCATCAAAAATCCAAAGACAACATATGTCAACCCAACACATATCTTTCATAATTCATCAACCAACATCACAAAGCTCATAGTTTCATCAATGGCATAACTCAAAATCACCAAAAAAACTAGAAATTGAGACATAGGCTTGATAGTATATGAAGCAACAATTACAAAAACGTAGAAATTATCAAAAACCATGCAAAACACATACCCGAATTAAGCTTTCAATGTGCCGAAACCCTAAATAACCAAGAAATCTTTTCTTTCTTCTTTATTTCGGCAAAGATGAAGAAAAAAAGGAACTAATTTCACGCTTGTTTTATTAATATTAGCATAAGAATCATTTTACCATTATAACCTTTGTTAAACTATTATAAAATCAAGTAATGGATGGTTATTAATGTCCATTCAAACTTCCAATGGTCAAATAATCACATAAGGACCTCTCAATTATAAAGCCAAGTCTAATAGGTACTTTGCCAAGTCAAATAGGTACTTTTAACATCTAGCACATAGCTTTTACATTTTACGCGATGAGGTCCTTTTATCAAATTAAACACACAAATGATTAAATTTTCACACGAGACTTTCACACATGTCAATTCACTTATAATAGGCATGAAAAATAATATTAAAATAATTTTCTAACTCAAATTTTTGGTCTCGAAACTACTATTCCAACTAGGGTCAAAATCGTACTGTTACAATATTGATCCCTAATATTCCCACTTAATAACCCTTTCCTGCTCACTGCCTTATTTCTCCACATAGGAAATCATAGCATGACATAATAACTACGGCTAGTCTATGAGTTTCTGTGCACTCATGAACAAGGCTTTTTTCTATTTTTGTCACTTTGTCACTTTTCTTTTTCAATTTTTCTCACTCAAGAATGCTTTTTGTATTTCATGAACTTTTTCTACTCGTATTTCTTTTTGAATTTTTCTTTTGTTTTGCACTTTTAGGCTAACCTATATTTCCCATATCACACTAGCATTTCCTACTTCACTCTATTTTTCCAGACTCCGCCATGATGTATCTACTTAACCCTTAATGCATATGGCCAGACATCTATAGTTGTGCAGTGCATGACCGAAGAAAAAGGGTAAATACAAATTAACATTCAATGTGCACAAACTTAATCAACCAAAAAAACACAAATTCAACCATTTATTATTCATAATAGCATGCTCGTTACATTATATTTTCTATATCACTCGGTATACGTGATTGTTTAAAGCCTATTTACAGTGTAACATTGGAACTTAGTAGTCTAATAATGAAAAAAAATTAAAATCACCTATCATCATGCCAAATTTATTCGTAAATGCTAGCAACCTATGTTCATACTCCTAACCAATCATTTGCATTTCTACAAGCTCAAGCACACAAAAGACAAGAAAAGCCAAGGAAAAACGTAAATATTTAAAACAAATTTCCTTTGTTACCCCGATACTTTAGTTGACACATTGTCCTCAATGTGTAGCCCATAAAAAGATAAGGAAATAAGTTACCCCATTGATCGTGATCGTTCCAACTACTAATGAGGGGTGCTTCCTCTTTTGTTTGTGGAAAGCTCGAATTGTTTATGTCCCATTTGTGTTGGGTTCCCACATAGCAATATGTAATATAACTAAAAACCTATTATTAGTCCTACTCCTCCAAATTTAAATTTAAAATTATCCAAAAATTAATACAAGTCTTCTTTAAATATAAAAATTAAAATTTAATCATCCTCTTCATCATCCCAATGTGGCGGTCGTCTTATTTTCATTGGGGCTTTTCCCTTCCCCAAACCATATTCTTGGTGGGAGCTCCTACCTGTCAAGGGCTTATGGTGAGTTAGGCTTAAGATAACTGGCCCATTCGGTGTATAAAATTATGGTTAAAATGTCATTTGATACTCATCCTATGTTTTTAAAGGATCTTGTACATCTCTTTCATCTTCAGAGTTGGTTTATTCATCATGATGGATTGGTGTCGAGTGCACATATTCAGAGGGTAATTTGGTGCTCGCAACCCATCCATCCTTGTGAACTCTTGAAGCACAGGTCCTGTCTCCTGCATCCACCTAATCATGCCATCGAGTTAGGTTTTGTGCTTCTATGGGCTTCTTTTCTCATTTTTGACTTATCTTTCCTTTTTACCGATACTAGAACATCCATATTCTCTTTCCTTCTTTGGTTCCATTTAGTAAATTGTTTTCACTGAAGCTCGACGTAGTATGTATATAATGTATCTCTGATTATGGTCCTTGCTGTCTTCATGAATTGTTCGTTGTTGCTCTAGGCACTTTTGCCCTTCAGCATAGCGCTATCACTAAATGGGGAAAGAAAAGTCTAGCTTCCTAGTTATGCACGTATCATTTCATTTCTTAAATGATCCAACGCCCTGCACAGATCTATATAGGTTGCAAACTACAATATACCAAAATGGCTCGAAAGGCATTAACATTAGAAACATTTAATGCTGGTGCAACTCCAGTACCAATGAATTGCATCCATATTTTAGCAACCGAGAACATGATTGATTGATTAAAATTTGTTGGCATCTCAGTATCCGGTCTATAGTTCCAAGTCCCCTTACCTTGAGTCATATACTTTATGACATCCTCCAACAATCTATCCAAGTCTTTTTCATTAATAAAATAATTTTCATAAAATGGGATTTCGTAAAATTAACAAATATCACTAGGGTATAGGGGAACTTCTTTCCCTCAGACCGTGAAAATAGTCACATATACCCCTGTCACATCTCGTAGTCTTTGGTGTTTAAGGGAGGCATAGAACACAGACTATAGAGATCAGAACATTTTCTTTAGGAGTGGCACAGAATCTCTCCTAATGATGGTATAGGCCAACGTCCAAATTTCTTTGCAAAGAGCCATAGAAGGTTTGAACCCTCACTCCTGAATCAATGGTCATCCCAATGACTCAAGAAAATATTTTTTCTACATTCCAATAATGAAATCGTATGGGGTCAGAAACACGTAGTGTTTCTAGAACAAAAGTTCTTTTGTTTTTATGTGCATGCATTTTATAAGCAATATTTCTAGCAAAGATATGAACAGTAATCAATGGAATAGTATAAAAATTTTAGAATACTTGAACCTCAACATTTTTGAACTCGTATGTGCTTCCTCTTTTGTTTTGTTGATGACCACTCTCTCAAATGTGGCTTCTTTGAATTTGAAATAAAGGATTGGGCCCTAGGGTTTTGGGGGGCAAAAGGGATTTGAAGGCTAGAGGTTTTGGAAGAGTTGGGATGTTAAAACTATGTTAGGTTGAGTTAAGAGTGTGTTTTTATGTTAAAATGAATGTTTCTAGGGTTAAAGACCGAGTGTTTTAAGGGTTAAGTGTCTAGGTTGCATAACTGGGTTAGGTTAACCCTGCAAAAATTTGTAGTGATGCCGTGACACTGGGGTTTGGTGTCGCTACACATCCTAAAGCTTTAAAAATCTTGGAGATTTTCTGCCATGTCGCGAGATAAGGTAGTGGTGTCACAACATTGATTTTTTTATTCTCCGCTACTGCCCCTAATGCGCAACATTGGAGTACCTGTGTCGCAACATTGTCCCTATTCTCCAAAATTAAAATTTTCAAAGTGCCTTCAAATGTCCAAGAACCCTGAATCTCGATCTACCTATAATATTGTAATAACTTGGTTAACGAGGTATACAATTAGTACAATTAGTAATAATCGTTATGTAAATATGTTAAGTCTTGCTACCGGACTTGTTTGTCAGCTCAGTCAATATACATCGGGGTGCTCCTTGTAATTTGTTTCTATCTATATTGGTCTAACACCCATCGTGCCATTTTATTTGTCTACGATTGTCTCGTTCATTGAACTTGCCTTTTTGGACCTGCTTTAACAACCAACAACTCTTTTCGCAGGTTATAACTATTAAAAGTTTGTAAAGCCACATAATCATATAATCATTTTAGTTTGTGTTCAACATTCTTACTATAGAAGAAGGTTAAGGATTGCAGTTCAAAACTATTGCCTATTGTGTTTCTGTCCTTCTCATTGATCATGTATGGATTTGTAGGAGTACTTTTTAGGGAAATTTGGTAGAGGGATTGAGAAAATATGTATTACGCTACTGAAGTTCAGCCTATGTGGGTTTTAAGTTCATTTATCGGTCTACAGATAATTCCCTTAGATGGTTCTTCTAAGGATTGAACACTCCGTAACGATCATAACTCGATGCCTATACACATCGATTATTCAATTTGACTAAAGCAGGCATTGGTCTACAGATCATAGGTTCTGTCAATATATATTTTTCCCACGCTTTTCAATATCTAGAAAATTCCCAGATCTATAAACTTCTGGAGTGCTTTGTTTAGGACTAATGATGTGAGAAGGGTGGTCAATTCAGGCTTACCCTTTGGGGCTACTGGCTTTCTTTTGCTTGTTCTATGAATATTTCAATTGATGGAAATTCTTCTACTAACTCAGTCCTAACTATCATTGTCTCTATTGGTGGGTCTATATTATATTACTCTTGTAGTTTTGTTTTGTCAACAAAACCCGGAGTTTCTAAGAAGATGAGCTTCATGTCTATCTGATTCTCCTGTTCACCAGTGATTTCCCCTTCTAGCTCCATACCTTTTCTTGTTATTGTTCCATTTGATGTGTTTAGCTATTCTTCTATCTGTTAGGATGAATAGCAGTTTAAGAGGTTCTATCCCTCACAACTTTCTCTACTGCCATCTTCCCCTTTACTGTATTCTAGACTTGACACATCTTGATACCTTTTTGAGAGAATATTAATGTGATCATCTTCTTGATAAGGAATTGGGGTTTCTCTTTCGAGTTGACTTAATTCTAGCATTGATAACCATTGGTTCTCCTATATCTCCCAATACTCATAGACTCCTTTCTCATAAATATCTTCGTCATAATCGAAGTCTTCATCAGACCACATATAGTTGAAGCCATCCATACTTGCACTGACTAAGTATTTGGTTGATGGTCTCTACAACAAGTGATGATTTGTGGTTCTTAAAAGAACATATAACTATTAGTGATGTTAATTGAAACAACAAATTATAAATAGTATCTGTAACTTAATAATTTCCAAACTATTCTTTTTAAAGTGAAAAAATGACGTTGCCTCCCCGACAACGGCACCAACAACTTGACCACCTCTGGACGTACTAACGTCCAGAGCATGAATATTGCAATAAAATAGAGATGTACGAGGCAGTATCCGCAAGTATACGGGTCAAATTGTAATATAGTTTTACAATAGACTAGGTGAGTACTCCAAGGATCATACCCAAGGGAAGCGAGTGCTAGATCAATTCTTGCCCAAACGTAAGAGATTTAATTAGTACTTTAAATTAGTTATAGTGCGAAAAAATAAAATAAAGGATTTTTAGGGTTTTTATAGGAATAAAACAAATATCATAAAAGAAATAAACTTCATAAGATAGGAAAAGATACTGAATCAAATCTTGATTATGGGTGATTAACTCGCTTCGGTAATCCCCATCAACTGTCGTTTCGAGTTCCTTGTCAATCAACTAGTTACTACCTTAGTAAGATCTTCTGATCTTCCACTAACATAAAGAGTCAACAAGGACTATTTACCTTTCGACCTTACAATCTAGACTAGCTTGTGGTGGGTGTTCACGGTGGGCCATACCAATTTTGGGTTAATTCCAACCTTGGTGACTTCCTAGGGTTGTCAGGCCTAGGGTTCATTTTGCATTCTTCCTTTTTCAAATAGCCGATCTGTTGAGTAACCCTACAAAACAGTTAATAGATCATACCTCCGCTCGCTAATCCCCCATAGAGGGATTAGTTTCTCATGCCTTTCATAGACAATATATAAATGAATATAAAGATAATTCCTGCTAATTAAATCAATAGTATATAGTATATAAAAGAGTCTGTATTGAGGTTAATTGTAAATCAAAAAATTTCGAATGCTTTCCATAATTCAGATCTCTTGATAACAATGAAGAACAACTAAAACAAATTATAGAACCAAAAAATGAAAGAAAAACTAAACTAAATTTACTAAAGAAAATTTAGACTAAGTGAATGATGTCTATAACATGTGTCGAAGGAGCCTATTTATAGATTTTAGGTGACCGTCGTCTTTAACCCTAGGTTAGCTAACATCATCGAGCTTTAAGTTTGATTGTGTAGACCAAAACGCCTGTTAGACTGTGTTTTATTTCATCTAGAGTCGATGTCACGACATATCAGGACCTATGTCACGACATAACAGTCAATGTACTCTTCTTGGGATATCTTTAGGGGTATGTCGCAACATCGGAGGCAGTCTTGAGATTTCTCCATTTTAGCCCTTATTTTTCAACATCAAACATCCTGTGTTGCAACATAACGATCAGTATTAGTTTAGTACGCCTTCTAATGGTCTCCTACACACTCACAAAGTGCGTTAGCTCACCCTTAGGCCTCATTCGGCTCCTAAGGTAAATAAAAGACTCAATTTTCATATTTTGTTAAATATAAATAAAACTAAGAAAACTTAATTAAAACATAATGAAAATGCTTGTTTTCAAGCTCCTTAAATGTGAAAACTAGTTTAATCTACTACACCGAATTACAACAGATCACCAAACTTCAAATTTATAGTTCTATTGCATTTGAAACACATTACATGTTAGCTTGTTAGTATTGTTAGTAGAAATTTTATAAAATGCCTCTAAGAAAGTCTAGGAGAACTAAGGAACCTTAGTCATCAATAGTTACAACTCCCTTTAACTTTTCAAATCAAAACGTCAAAAAATACTTCTTAGAACTTCAAGCGAAGACGTTAATCCAAGAACAGGAATTTAAACTGTCAGTGATGCTATGCTAGGACATTTAGCCTCTAGTTCGATATCATTGATGGGAACATTTTTGTTTTATTCCTATATCTTTTACTCAACCAATCATGTTTCCTGTTGCAAAGATGTGGATTCAATTTTTTTGCAATTGAATCGCTCTAGCATTAAATGTTTCTAATGTCGATACTTTTCAAGCGATTTTCCTTTATGCTATTTTACGGAAAAAAACGTTTCTACACTTAGTGTAACACCTCTTACCCGTATCCGAGGCTGGACTAAGGTACAAGGCGTTACCAGACAAACATACAAACATTAAACTAAAATACGAGCCATAAAATTTTATTCATATTTCAAAGCGTTCATTCCCTTACACATAGTCCCTTATTTGAGTCTATGGAGCCCAAAACATAATTTAGAAAGGGTTTGGGACTAAACCGAGAACTTACGAAAATCTTGGAAATTTCATGCTTTAAGGCTTCACACGCCCGTGTCCCAAAGTCGTGTTCCATACACGGCTGAGACATATGGTCGTGTCTCTGCCTGTGTGGAATATACCTAGGCTATTTTCCAAGCTTTGGTCAACCTTGATCTCTTACACACTTATACAAAATCAAAAGCATATAACATGGTATTCATTTAATGATTAAACATCCTCAATTAAACCACAAACATAGCATTTGTATGTCATCATACATGTGTCTCTCATACTCATTTTACCTTGTTTATTATAGTACCACTTATACATTTATACCAAGATTATCATCTTACCAAATATCTTCAGCTTAATCATCAAGCATTCTTATTTAAAGCTAGATCATATATTTATAAAATACCATGATTCAGATGCGCAGAATAACATGTTTTCCTAAAACATTTCAATTCAATTCCATACCCAACAAGCATTACATTGAGACTAGTCATATATATATACATGTCATGATACATAACATTCTCTTTTTGTTTTCTTATAAACACATATCATTTATTTCATTATATCAATATTTCATATACCATAGTTTCCATGTATTCCACATATATTTATTTTCCTCCTCCTCCTCTCCATTCCACATCCTTAATGTATATAGCATTATTGTAAGTACGATTTCACAATTTACTAATAAATGTTCACATCAAACTATCCACACGAGTCATAGTCACTTAATTATTTATAATTCGAGCTACAGAGCTCCAAATTAATATCCGTAAATTTCCCCTGAAACTAGACTCACATATATTTCCACCATAAAATTTTCATAATTTTTGGTTTATCCAATTAGTACAGTTTATTCATTAAAATTTCCCCTGTTTCACTTTCTGACAGTTCTGACCTCTCTTCACTAAAAAATAATTATCTCACAGTACAGAACTCGGATAATTTTCTTGTTGATTTATTTTGAAAATAGACTCATTATGGATTTTAAAAATATAATTTATAGCCTCTAATTATTTTTATACAAATTTTTGTGATTTTCCAAAGTCAGAATAGGGGATCACGTAATCATTCTGAACCAGTCTCACAAAAACATAAATATCTCAAAATATAGAACTCCTTTGATTTCTATATTTCTTTTATATGAAAATAGACTCATTAAGCTTTAATTTGATATCTCATTCAGTCACTTATTCAATTTATACTATTTTTGGTGATTTTTCAAAATCACGTCACTGCTACTATCTAAAACAGTTTTATTGCTGATTCACTCTTTCACACTTTCTTTGTATTAACCTCATTTTAACATACATATCACAAATCATTTTCACCACATTTCATACATCACAAGTATAGGCCCATGATCACAAGGTCACCATAAAATCATCCTCATGTATAACTTACTTGTTTATAACCTTACCACATCCTGGTCACTTAATGAACACATCATTCACATAACCAAGTTCCTGCACTTATTCATCACAAAACTCACAAAGCAATACATAGAGAGTCTCCCGTTGTAACAGCCCGTTTTTTTTAGGGTTGATCGGAACAGTGGTTTCGGGGCCACCAAATCCGAACAAGTAGGTTGGTAAATATTATATTTAATTTTTACGAGTTAATTGTGCTTTTAAAAATGTTTTTGATATTGTGATTTTTGTTTTATAAGCGATTTATTAAGTTCAAGTGGTATGACCCTAAGGTCAAGTGGGTTTAGAAAATGAGGTATCGGGACCTTGTTTCTATAAACCAAGTCGTAAATATTTTTATAAATATTTACGTAGTGGCAATAAGCTGGTATTAAAGTTTCGTTGAAAAATTTTATCGTTTTGATAGTTAATTAAACAAAAAGGACTAAATTGTGTAAAGTGCAAAAGTTGTGTTCTATAACCTAAAGGTATTAAATAGATATAGAACTTAAAAGTAGAAGTCCTTATTTGGCAATTAGCCCATTAAAGAGATAGTGGGATATGATGGCTTGGCATTTGGTGTAATAAATAAAGTGTATAAAGGTTAATATTGTAAATTGGTTAAAAATAATAATAAAATGAATATAATAAAAGAATCAAGGTGTCATCTTTTTCATTCTCTTTTTACCAGCCGAATATGAAGGCTTGAGAAGCCATGGAAGAAGCTTACAACTTTCAGCTAATGCATGGTAGGCATTTCTAGTCCCGTTTTTAATTATTTTTATATTTTCGGGATCGTTGTTGCTTAATTTATCTAATGAGGGGACTATTTTGCAAAACCATTGAATAGTTTGATATTTGCCATTGATGAGTATAATAGGGATTTGAAGTTTAATGGAAGAATATGAGTCCTTGTTGATAGTTAAACACTTTTTGTTAAGTGAATTTTTGTGAAATTGACAATTAAGGGCTAAATTGATAAATGTGAAAACTTTTTGGTTAAAATGTCAAATAAATGAAATATGTGGGCTGCTAGAGACACTAGTGATATTCGTCTATAGTAGAATTTTACTCAATTTCATGAATTTGCATTTTTATGATATAGGGACTAAATTGTAAAGAAGTTGAAATATTAGGGGCAAAACTATAATTTTTCCATAAAGTGAATTATGGACTGTTTTGATACCATGAACATTTGGCTAAGCTTAATTATGGTTAAAAATGGTTAATTTGCATGTTTTGAGCTCAGGGACTAAAATGAATAAAAGTAAAACTTTAGGGGTAATTTTGTAAAAATGAAAAAAATGACCAAATTGTATTAAATGAGGTGTTTTAATGTCTAAATTAATATAATGAATGAAATTATTAATTTAGATCAAGATCGGGTGGAAAATCGAGAAAAATGAGAAAATTACCAAAATGACCCTAAACTTTGGTATCTCTACAATTTAGCCAGGTAAGTTCGTATGCAATAAGCATTGTTAAATTGATGTTTCTAATGCTCTAATATTGTATAAATTGTATATACGTGAATATTTTAATGTCTGACGACATATCGACAAAATGTGGCACTTAGTGTGCGGGGCAATCAAATATGGTACTCAGTGTACGAAATATTGAGAATGGCACTTAGTGTGCGAGATATTGAGAATGACACTTAATATGCAAAATATCGAATGATTCAAAGTGAAATTATAAATTGTGATTGAATGATTAAATAGAGCAAAGTGAACAGGTATACATGCTATATTATATGAATTATTTATGAGACGACTTTATAATGGTCATATTTGGGCTTTGAGCCTAGCAAGCTTTAAGCTAGTGAATAATATTATCGGGTTTAAAACCTAGCAGGTTAAATGCCGGTGATTTGATAAAAGTCTAAGACTATGAGACCTTGTGTTAAATCGGCAATTGAATTTGTTCAATGCATTAAGTTGGCCAGGTATGTGATATATTCTTATGCATGTTAGATCAATTGGAACTGAATCATGAATGTGAAATGAGAAGCATAGGTGAAAATGCCTATGTCATATATGTGAGTAAGGACAAAACCATCGTAAATTATCGAGAAGGGTGGACTATGTGCGGAATCATCTTATAATTGCTAATTTGAATGGTTGTGTGTGAATCATTGAGCATGCTGTATTGTATTGAGATTATGCTTGAGTGAAATTTATAGATATGTGATGAAATTGATTGGTGATATACATGTTTAAATAATGTGAATGCAAAGAATGTGTGAAAGAGTAAATTTGTAATAAATCTGCTTGGGACAGCAGCAGTAACGTGATTTTGGAAAATCACCATAAATTGTTGGAGTTCAGTTAGAAGCTGAATAAATTATGTAATTAAAGCTTAATGAGTCTAGTTTCTTATAAAAGAAACCGTGTAAGCAAAACAATTGTTGATAATGAGATATTTGAAGTGGCGTGGGATAGAGTCAAATGACTTCAGGGTCCCCTATTCTGTTTTTAGAAAATCATTATAATTTGTACAAAAATGGTTATAAGATAAAATTTATATGTTTAGACTCCTTAATGAATCTAGTTTCAAATGAAATCAAATAAAACATATTTTGAATTCTGTACCATGAGAAATTTGATTCGTAGTGAAGAGTGGTCAGATTAGTCAAACAGTGAAACAGGGGAAACTTTAAGAAAATCTGGTATTGATTGGCCAAACCTAAAATTCTGAAAATTTTATGTATGGAAGATATATGAGTCTATTTTCAGGGAAAATTAACGGCAATTGATTTGGAGTTTTGTAGCTCCAGATATAAATAATTTGTGACTATTGCTCAGGAAGACAACTTGTAGTGAATTTGTGATTATGTTGTAAACATTGATAAAACTTGTTAATGAGTTGCTTATTGTTTTCTTATGAACTTACTAAGCGTAAAGCTTACTCCCCTTTTCTTTCCCATATTCCCTAGGGTTGCCAGGTTAGCTCGGGTTGAAGGCCGTCAGAGATATTATCACATTGTCAAGTCTACGCTATCGGCGTAAGTAAATCTTAGTGTTTCGAGTGTATGGCATTTATAGGGTTGTAAAGTTGAGTAAGTAAATGATACAAGACCAAGATATTGGTAAATATTTAATAATGCCTCATGAATATTTTGGGCCTTGTAAGCCCGATTAAAGGATAATATACGTGTGTATGAAAAGTTTAAAATTGATCAAAAATTTTTACGGTCTGGTTTTATATAAATGGATGAGTTTAAATCTGGTAGCACCTCGAACCCTGTTCCGGCGAGGGATACAGGAGAAAGGTGTTACATTTTATTGGTATCAGAGTCATGGTTTAGTCAGTTCTAGGACTACCATGGCGTATGTGAGTCTAGATGTACATGCCATATTTGACCTGCGATAGTGTGATATCTCCTGACTCTGACGAAAATTATTTGAATAGGACAGATAAGTCTTTGAATCAAGCTAATTTTAATAGTATAGAATATGTACTCAGATGTTTGAATGAAATTGTGTTCTATACTGATTTGATTAAATTAAAGTTGGCTCTGAATTGTTTAAGTGTTCATGAATATATGAATCCAAAGTTAAATGAAATGCTATGTTCAAAGTGCACATATGTGATGTTTTATAGACTTGGTTAAGTCATTTCAATGTGCAACAACAAGTGAACATAGGCACTGTGTGTGTGAGTTCCGTAACCGAGCACTGTGTGTGCGAGATCGGTTGTTGAGGCACTGTGTGTGCAAGTTCCGTAACCAAGCACTGTGTGTGCGAGATCGGTTGTTGAGGCACTCTGTGTGCGAGTTCCGTAACCGAGCACTGTGTGTGTGAGATCGGTTGTTGAGGCACTGTGTGTGCGAGTTCTGTAACCAAGCACTGTGTGTGCAAGATCGGTTGTTGGGGAACTAAGTGTGTGAAATGAGATCATGTAAGACCTCGTCCGAGACGAAGGCATTGATTTGAAGTAGTGTATAAGAACGTGTCTGGGACACTGACATCATTTATGATTCATGTAAGACCCTGTCCGGGACAGTGGCATCGATATTGAATAAACTTGGTCAGATGTATGTAGTCCATATGAAAATGAGACGTGATAAATAATAGATAAATATATGCTATATGTGCTTGACATGTGACCTTGTGGTTCCATGAATCAAACGGGGAAAAATATGACATGTTTTGGTTGGTATGTATTGGATATGTGCAAGTTTTGTTCATACGAATAAATTGACAGTTATCACACGAATTTAAAATCATAGTCATAAGTTATTAGTAAATATAAATAAGTGAAGCTATTTAATAAGGTTATATGAACTTAAGAGTACTATAAATGTATATGCAATTAAGATTATTTTTCAATTCGGATTAGTGATATGGAATTTTCATAATCATTGAAATGATTTATTTGCTTAAGGCTTACTATGCTTTCAAAGCTTATTCTGTGTGTTTTTCATAAGACAAATATGCTTTCCAACCGAGCTAATTCTGATAGTACAGAATGTTATACTCAAACGTTTGAGTGAAAATGTGTTGGTGATGAGTTGAAACTCATAAAAAGGTATGAATTAGAATGCATGATATTCTGCTATTGATAAATGTTATAATTATATGAGTATATGAGTTGTGATGTTGGGTATATGATTGTTGTGTGAATATTTTGATTTGGAATTTATGATTTGATTTAGCGTATGAGCTATGTGTTAAGTACCAAGTGATCATAAGTAAATGATTGCTAGATGTTTGAGAATGCGGAATTAGTAATGAACTGTTCGTTCATAATAGTATGTGTGATGTGCATGCTTACGTAAGAGTTAAAATTGTTGGCTTTACAACCCTCACCCCTCATTGGTAAAGCATTATAATGAGATCTGTACTATATGGCTTAAATAAGCTTACAAGTGCGGAATGACAGAGTCTCGTGATTGAAGGATTAGTATTGTGATCAGATAAGAGAATGAGTCCGCAAGTGAAGACAGTAACAAAAAAGATATTGGATCGTGTTGAAGGCCATTTGTAATATGCAAAGTCACTGTTAAAAGAAAAGTTGAATTAGATGAAACCAAATATTCAGGTATGATATCTAAAGAATATATTAACTGGAAGTTCTTCCTAATTGGCCTCCGTTAGTGTTGGGATAATGAGAAATTAATGATGTCAGAGATAGACAGTAGAATCATATTTGAATTATAAAGATATTTGAGCACAGCAATTATAGTCGAATGGTTTACAAGAACTCTTCTGGGTATTCTATGTGTTCAATTATCCTCAGAGGTATGTGAAGCTGTATATTTTCAGATGAAATCTTATCATATGAGAACGTTATCTATATATATTGATATATGAAAGCATTGTTGGGTTGTTCAGGTTACAATCAGCATTATTATATCTTTCTCTGGTATTCTATTTCATTTTATTGAAAGAAAAGATCGACGATTAAATCTGTGTGATGTTGGTTTTCTGCTCCTACTGGTTGTTGATCTGCTTAGCATACATGAAGATTATATTGTTTCTGTTACTGTTGATTCCGGTGCATATGAGTGATGCTTTACTTATGGATTTCCTCTGAAACATCATTGAGATATCTGTCACCTGATATGGGTGCTTTCTTAAAAAAGATTAGTATAGTGATATATTCGAGAATTACAGTATCTCTGCTTTCTTATGATTCTATATGGTTATTTGTGAAAAATATCTATTGAATGACTGTAACTATATTTCAATTTCTCTTATGTTCAAAATGCATTATTGATAATTGGGACATTATATATCTATACAGTTGAAATGTCAGCCTTATTATGGCACTATGATTTTAAATTATCTGATGGTTGTGGCTTCAGTATGGTTCAAAGCTTCGTTGATTAATAATTGAAAAGTTATTACTTGACAGTCGAGATCGATTCAGTTGTCTAGTTTGATTAGATTAATTGCTTGAAGGATTAATCGAGTTACTTGTATATGAATCTATCCACAGGGTGGAAATAAAGTTTGAATGTTCACGGATAAATAGATGAATATTCTGAATGCATGATTCATATTCTAGAAGATATGATACAGAATTATATCCATCAGAACGATTTTATTGAGAAATGTTCTTATAGATCGCGATTGGGAAGTCTGAATGATATGATAATTATCAATAAAGTGGTAAACATTTGAAGAAATTGTTAATTGAAGCGTCAGTTCTCAGGTGAAGAGTTATTCGATACAAGAATTAAAGATGGTTTGAACTGTTGAAAGATTATGAGTCAGCGATTGGTTATCAATCTGGACAAATGATTATAGTCTTTGGGGTTCTGAGCGAGAATCTTTATGTATTTTACGGTCGATAATCATGTGATTAATCTTATCAAATGATGAGTGGTTATTAGCTGAGCTAGAAACTAAATTGATGTTTAAGTAGCAAATTTGTGAGGTTAAGAGGTGTGTCAGTGAATTACAAGTTAAAAAGGGTACAACGTAAATTGATTTCTGATTTAGAAGTTCAGATTGGAACCTACAATTGTTCGTTATGTCGAGATAGAGTTCGTGTATTGAGAAATCCAGAGATTTTACAACAATTGTGACATCTAGCACAGTGGTAATTATCTGTCCGTACGGGGAGTACTAAAAGAGTGCTAGTTTTCATTGTTCAAATGGAGACACGAGGATTATATCATGTTACTAAAATAAACTACTATGAGGTTTGGGTATGGAATTACTTTGTAACACTGTGTTCTAGAACTTGAAAGCAACCGAGAAAGACATTTATTGTTGGTTAAGTTTGCATATAATAATAATAGTTATGAGATGAATGTTAAGATAGCATTGTATGAGTGTGGTATGGTTGCAATTACTGAACTTCGTTGTATTGAATTGAATTTTTATAAAAAGAATTTCGGGGTCGATGTGATTGGAAAGACTGAAGGGAAATGAAAGTAATTCATGACCGTCTAAAAACAGTTTCAGATTTGCAGAAAATATATGTGGGCTTGATGCATAAAAGCATTGAATTTTCAATTAGAAAATTGAGTATTTGTAAAGGTATTATAATGGGAATAGAATTTCTAGATTTAGCTATAAAGAGAAGTTGAGTTCGCAGTTCATCGGATTGAATGAGATTATTATCAAAACTTGAGAAGACCCGTAATGTGTTTTTTATATATATGATGTGATGATACAAATAAGATCCTTTATCTATAGTATCTCTCACAGAAGTAGAAACTCCGCTTGTTATGATGTATAGCAAATAGCAGATCATAATCTTAGCTCATGAGATTGAAAAGTTGAGAAATCTGAGGCTAGGTGAGAAATTGTTGAGGTTGGTGAAAGAAAATCACTAATTTATACTCTGGCAAGATTTTTGGGGACGAAAACCCTAAGGGGGGAGAGTTGTAACAGCCCGTTTTTTTTAGGGTTGATCGGAACAGTGGTTTCGGGGCCACCAAATCCGAACGAGTAGGTTGGTAAATATTATATTTAATATTTACGAGTTAATTGTGCTTTTAAAAATGTTTTTGATATTGTGATTTTTGTTTTATAAGCGATTTATTAAGTTCAAGTGGTATGACCCTAAGGTCAAGTGGGTTTAGAAAATGAGGTATCGGGACCTTGTTTCTATAAACCGAGTCATAAATATTTTTATAAATATTTACGTAGTGGTAATAAGATGGTATTAAAGTTTCGTTGAAAAATTTTATCGTTTCGATAGTTAATTAAACAAAAAGGACTAAATTGTGTAAAGTGCAAAAGTTGTGTTCTATAACCTAAAGGTATTAAATAGATATAGAACTTAAAAGTAGAAGTCCTTATTTGGCAATTAGCCCATTAAAGAGATAGTGGGATATGATGGCTTGGCATTTGGTGTAATAAATAAAGTGTATAAAGGTTAATATTGTAAATTGGTTAAAAATAATAATAAAATGAATATAATAAAAGAATCAAGGTGTCATCTTTTTCATTCTCTTTTTACCAGCCGAATATGACGGCTTGAGAAGCCATGGAAGAAGCTTCCAACTTTCAGCTAATGCATGGTAGGCATTTTTAGTCCCGTTTTTAATTATTTTTATATTTTCGGGATCGTTGTTGCTTAATTTATCTAATGAAGGGACTATTTTGCAAAACCATTGAATAGTTTGATATTTGCCATTGATGAGTATAATAGGGATTTGAAGTTTAATGGAAGAATATGAGTCCTTGTTGATAGTTAAACACTTTTTGTTAAGTGAATTTTTGTGAAATTGACAATTAAGGGCTAAATTGATAAATGTGAAAACTTTTTGGTTAAAATGTCAAATAAATGAAATATGTGGGCTGCTAGAGACACTAGTGATATTCATCTATAGTAGAATTTTACTCAATTTCATGAATTTGCATTTTTATGATATAGGGACTAAATTGTAAAGAAGTTGAAATATTAGGGGCAAAACTATAATTTTTCCATAAAGTGAATTATGGACTGTTTTGATACAATGAACATTTGGCTAAGCTTAATTATGGTTAAAAATGGTTAATTTGCATTTTTTGAGCTCAGGGACTAAAATGAATAAAAGTAAAACTTTAGGGGTAATTTTGTAAAAATGACAAAAATGTCCAAATTGTATTAAATGAGGTGTTTTAATGTCCAAATTAATATACTGAATGAAATTATTAATTTAGATCAAGATCGGGTGGAAAATCGAGAAAAATGAGAAAATTACTAAAATACCCCTGAACTTTGGTATCTCTACAATTTAGCCAGGTAAGTTCGTATGCAATAAGCATTGTTAAATTGACGACTTTATAATGGTGATATTTGGGCTTTGAGCCTAGCAAGCTTTAAGCTGGTGAATAATATTTTCGGGTTTAAAACCTAGCAGGTTAAATGCTGGTGATTTGATAAAAGTCTAAGACTATGAGACCTTGTGTTAAATCGGCAATTGAATTTGTTCAATGCATTAAGTTGGCCAGGTATGTGATATATTCTTATGCATGTTAGATCGATTGGAATTGAATCATGAATGTGAAATGAGAAGCATAGGTGAAAATGCCTATGTCATATATGTAAGTAAGGGCAAAACCATCGTAAATTATCGATAAGGGTGGACTATGTGAGGAATCATCTTATAATTGCTAATTTGAACGGTTGTGTGTGAATCATTGAGCATGTTGTATTGTATTGAGATTATGCTTGAGTGAAATTATAGATATGTGATGAAATTGATTGGTGATATACATGTTTAAATAATGTGAATGCAAAGAATGTGTGAAAGAGTAAATTTGTAATAAATCTACTTGGGACAGCAGCAGTAACGTGATTTTGGAAAATCACCATAAATTGTTGGAGTTCAGTTAGAAGCTGAATAAATTATGTAATTAAAGCTTAATGAGTCTAGTTTCTTATAAAAGAAACCGTGTAAGCAAAAGAATTGCTGATAATGATATATTTGAAGTGGCGTGGGATAGAGTCAAATGACTTCGGGGTCCCCTATTCTGTTTTTAGAAAATCATTATAATTTGTACAAAAATGGTTATAAGATAAAATTTATATACTTAGACTCCTTAATGAGTCTTGTTTCAAATGAAATGAAATAAAGAATATTTTGAATTCTTTACAATGAGAAATTTGATTCGTAGTGAAGAGTGGTCAAATTAGTCAAACAGTGAAACAGGGGAAACTTTAAGAAAAATCTGGTATTGATTGGCCAAACCTAAAATTCTGAAAATTTTATGTACGGAAGATATATGAGTCTATTTTCAGGTAAAATTAACGGCAATTGATTTGGAGTTTTGTAGCTCCAGATATAAATAATTTAGTGACTATTGCTCAGGAAGACAACTTGTAGTGAATTTGTGATTATGTTGTAAACATTGATAAAACTTGTTAATGAGTTGCTTATTGTTTTCTTATGAACTTACTAAGCGTAAAGCTTACTCCCCTTTTCTTTCCCATATTCCCTAGGGTTGCCAGGTTAGCTCGGGTTGAAGGCCGTCAGAGATATTATCACATTGTCAAGTCTACGCTATCGGCGTAAGTAAATATTAGTGTTTCGAGTCTATGGCATTTATAGGGTTGTAAAGTTAAGTAAGTAAATGATACAAGACTAAGATATTGGTAAATATTTAATAATGCCTCATGAATATTTTGGGCCTTGTAAGCCCGATTAAAGGATAATATACGTGTGTGTGAAAAGTTTAAAATTGATCAAAAATTTTTACGGTCTGGTTTTATATAAATGGATGAGTTTAAATCTGGTAGCACCTCGAACCCTGTTCCGGCGAGGGATACGGGCGAAGGGTGTTACACCCGTTGAACACTTTAGATCAATCCTCGATACTTGGTGGTTTCAGCACATAGCTCCACCCATCATATAGTTCGGCTCTCTTGTACACATGGTGAACACTTAGTACCACCCATGTGACCTAGCCAGTTTATCTCGTAGCTCTCTTGTCTACATGGTGTCCTTCACTTGGAACCACGCTTGCGACCTAGCTACATATATCCCGTAGCTCTCTTGTCTACATGGTGTACTCATAGTATCACCCATGCGACCTAGCTACATCATAATGTCTTGTAGCTCTCTTGTACACATGATGTGCACTCAGCACTATACATGTGACCTAGCTACATACCATCTGTATCATCCAATCTCTCCGAAGGGTCAGCTAGGATTTCTCTCTCTTTTCCAACAATTTCACCAATCAAGTAATTATCCACAAACATATTTCCAATATTTTTATAAAATATCATAATACAAGTAATAGTGATGTATTACTTACATATAAACTTACATACTTTCAACACCTCGAAGATCATAGTAAATATATCAATTTTACATTGAAACATGCATAAATTAATGCTTATTATACATATGAACTTACCTTGATATTAAAACGGCCATTTTACCAACTTTCCCAATTTTCAATTTTTCTCTCATTCTAGGTTCAAATCTCGTTTTCCGGGACCTAAAACATCATATTTTACTTATTTAATTAATGTACTATTTAAAACAGTCCTTAACTCAAACTTTGGAAAAATTACAATTTTGACCCTAAACTTTTGCATATTTACACTTTTGCCCCTAGGCTCAGGAATTAAACTTCATCCCTTATTCTTATGTATTATGACATGATGATCACTTTTCCCTTCTATGGAAACATCAAATTCTCACTCTAACATATACTTATGAGTATTAGGTATTTTTACCGATTAATCCCTTTTGCTCGTTTTCACGTAAAACCGAGTAGCACAAGTTGTCTAACATAAGTTAAAACCTCATATTGTATCATAAAATACCAGAATACACAAATTTTACATATGGGTATTTTTCCAAATATGAACCCTAGGTTGAATTATTGCTAGCATAAGCTAAATCAAGTTACAGGGACTCCAAAAACGTAAAGAACTTGAAAAACGGGGTTAGAACTTGAAAACCCTAGACATGGAGTCTCCCTTGGTATACACGTCCATGGTGAAGAAGATGAGCAAACTTGGCTTTTAATTTTGTATTTTAATTCATTTTACCCCTAAATGACCAAAATACCCTTACTACTAAACTTTCCAAAAATTCCATCCATGTCCAATTTTTGTCCATAACTTAGAAATTGGTCAAATTGCTATTTAAGACCTCCTAATTAATATTTCAAATCAATTTCATACTAGAAACTTCTAGAATGCAAGTTTTACAACTTATTCAATTTAGTCCCTAACTTCGAATTAAGCACTTTATGTATAGAATTTCTTCACGAAATTTTCACACAATCATGCAATCATATCATAGACCTCAAAATAATCATAAAATAATTATTTATATCTCAGATTTTGTGGTTCTGAAACCTCTGTTCCAACTAGACCCAATTTTGGGCTATTACACTTAGTGACAGTTTTGTGCAAAAGAGTGGGAGTTCCAATGGTGACAATAGAGCATTCCATGAAGCCTTCCATAAGTATAAAAGGAGATACACTTTACACGCAGTACATGAAGCTTCGTGCAAAATAGATAAGGGATTGGAGAAAACACCAAAAAGAGAAGGCAGACACACCAACTTCATCCAAAAGAAAAGAAAAATTGACAACTCAACAAGAAATTGGCGAAAAAACTAGCTAAAACTTGATTGGATAATAAAATGGATGCAAGAAATAAGGCCGATTTTTCAAGAATTTGCATGGAAGAATAACATTTGAGTACAAAATTATTCTTCGAATATGTTTGGCCCAATACATTCTGAGAATGAAGAAGAGGGTTAGTGGAGCGAGAAATAAGAAAAGAATGGAATGAGATGAAGTTTTGAGGAGGATGAAGATTGAACTGAAATTTTAAATTTTATTTCTTCAAGACTTTATTAAATTTTGGAAAATTTTTATTTTAGGAGTAGGATTAATCGTTAACTTTTATATCTATTTTTCTTTTCTATTTTAAAATTTCTATGTAGGAACCTCACATTAAAGAAGTACAACATTTTTTAACATACAACGAACAAGGGAGGAAGCAACCATCGTTAGACCATAGCAATGTCACTATTAATCGAGTAACTTTTTTCCTCATATTTTCAAGGATACACATTGAGTACAATGTGTTATCTAAAGTGTGGTGGGTGACATAGGAATTTTTTTTTCATGATTTCCTTTTAGTTTATATTGTCAAATGTGTGCTTGAGCTTGTAGAAATGCAAGTGATTGGTTAGGAGCATATATATAGGTTGCTTGTGCTTAATATAAATTTGGCATAATAGTGAATGATTTTAAATTTTTGACTATTAAACTACTAAGTTCTATATATTACAATGTAAATAGGCATTGAGTAATTGAATACCAAATGATAAAGAGCATAAGGAAAACGAGCATACTAGTATGGATGACAAATTGTTCAATTTGTCATTGTTTGATTGATTAAATTTGTGAATATTGAGATACCTAGGGATTACCTAAGACATTGTTTGGTATACACCCAGAGCTAAAAAGCTAACCTTGTTTATTCATCCTTAGTACCTATATATGAGCCAAAAAACACTTCTTAATGAACCTTTATACAATACCCGAGCCAAAATCATTAATTTGTATTTACCCTTTTCTTTGGTCCTAAACTGCACAACTATAGGCATCTAGCCATACATATTAAGGGTTAGGTAGATACATCACCACAGATTTTTCAAAAGTTGAGTGAAATAGGAAGTACTAGTGTAATATAGTGATTATAGGTTAGCCAATATGTGCAAAACAAAAGATTCAGAAAGAAAACAAGAAAATCGAGTAGAAAAAGTACATGGAAAATCAAATCCATTATGAGTGAGATGTGTGAAAAAGAAGAAAATGTGACAAAGTCATAAAAATAGAAAAAAAACTCAGTCAACAGTGCAAAAAACTCGTGAGCTAGTTGTAGTTCTTATATTATGTTGTGACTTCCTATGTGGAGAAATAAGGAAGGTGAGATAAGGAGGAATAAGACAGTGAACAGACAAGGGTTACAAGTGGGAAGAATAGGGAACAATATGATGTGCCAAACTATTTTTGTGCTTGAAACTATTTTGATGCTTCATGCTCTTAAATTCCATGCCTGTCCTAAGCCTTAGAATGCTACAAGCCGAAAAGCCCTATGTGACCTAGGTAGACTTATCCAGAATGTTTGTATTCTACTAGGATAATCAAATTACCTGTATGATTTATTGATGAATGCATATATTTGAAACCCTTAAACCCTGTATACTTTGTAATTTACTGAACTTAGGTGTTTGATATTGAAAGTGGTAAATTGTTTATATATCTTGCCAATATTATTTGTAAACATGAAAATGCCTAGTTATGTACTCTAAAACCAAACATTGTATCATACTTACTCAATGGCCGTATTTTACTTTTTTTTATGTTGCCTTACTTGAGGACAAGCAATTACTAAGTGTGGGGTAGTTTTATCTCTCATAATTTGGTGTAATAGATTAAACTAGTTTCATACTTCAAGAGCTTAAATACAAGCACTTTTATTATGTTTTAGTTAAGTTTTTATATTTTAGTTTAAATTCAATAAAAAGTGTATTTCTAGTCTTTTATTGACCTTAGGGTTAGAATGAGGCCTAAAGGCAAGCTATCATACTTAGTGAGTGTGCAGGAGACCATTCAAGGGCATAGAAACTCAATATTGATCACTGTTTTGCATCACGGGAAGTTTGATGCTGCAATATAGGGAGCAGATGTAAAAATTACTATACTGCCCTTGGAGTCGTGACACAACCATGGTTTCTCACGAAACATCCTTGAAGCTACCCTTAAGCCATGCATATTACATTCGATGTCACGACATAAGGACTAGAGTATCACGATATTGGCCTTGTCGGGAAATAATTACGAGTAAAGGGTATTTTTGTCTACACAATGAAGAGTTAACACGAGAACGTCAATTGACCTAGGTTTGAGGAAGACGACAACCCTAACTCTATAAATAGGCTCTTGAAACACATGTTTAAGGAAAACTTTTCATACTTTCAAATGTTATTTGTAATTTACTTTTTAGTTGTCCATTCTTTTAGACTTTAGGTTTATTTTTAGTTCTTTTCTTTTAGTGTTCTTCGGAGAACTTTCTTTGTAGACGAGATTGACTCTTGGGGATTTCCAGCGCTTGAATTATTGAATACAAAATAGGATTCTCTAAACTCTACTATTGTCTTAATCTTTATGCATATCTTTTATATTAAGTTGACGATGTTTATCGATTCCATAAGGAACTAATCCTCTTATGGGGGATTAGCGAGTAGAGGTGTGATTAACAGATCACTATGTGGGGTTCTCTTAATAGATCAACTGTTTGGGAGAGGAAGAAATTAAACCCTAGGCTTGATGACCTTATGAAGTTATTTAGGTGGGAATTAACCCAAAATTGATATGACCTATTTTTGAAAAACCTTAGCCTTAAATTTGTTTGGACTGTGAGGTCGAAAGATTGAGAGATCCTACTAGGTGACCACCTCTAGACGTTTTAACGTCTAGAGTGTGAATACTACTATAAAATAGTGACTTCTGAGGTGGTATGCACAAGTATATGGGTCTAGTTGTAATATATATTTTATAACAAAGTAGGTGAGTATTCCGAGGATCATACCCAAGGGAGGATAATACTAAATCAATCTTAACCTAAACAATTAAAGATATAATTAATACTTTAAGTCAATTATAGTACGTGAGTAAAATAATAAGGATTTTTATGGTTTGTAAAGTAATGAAATACAATATAACCAAAAGAAATTAAAACTGCAAGAGATAGAGATAAATAAAGTAAATCAAATATGTGGATGGGTAATCACCTCACTTCAGTAGTTCCAATTAGCTGTTGTCTTTGGTTCCTCGTAAACTAACTACTCACTATCCTAACAGGATCTATGCATCTCCCACTAGTGTAACGAGTCAGTAAGAACTACTTATCTTAAGGTAAAGGTGTTCACGAATGGGCAATACAAATTTTGGGTTAATTCCCAGCATGATGACTTCCAAAGGTTGTCAGGCCTAGGGTTTGTTTCATTTTCTTCCTTTTCTAAATAGTTGATTCGTTGGGTAACCCTATAAAATAGTTAAGAGGTTATGCCTCCACTCAATAATCCCTTATAGAAGGATTAGTTTCCTATGACTTTCATAAAAAAACATGGGAAAAAATGGAAGAATTAATCATAGGGAATGGATTGAAATAGAGAGTTTGAAAAAGCCTGATTTATATTGATGGATAGTGTGAATCCACTAGAGTCGATCTCCTTTACAATTATATATCTTGAAGAAAATGAATAATTAAACTATGAAAACCTAAAGAAAGCAAAAAAAAAAAAAACAAAATTTAACCCTAAAGAGAGAATCTAAGCTAATGGGATGTGTCCATAATGTGTGCAAAGGAGCCTATTTATAGCCTTTATGTATCTGTCATCCTTAACCCTAGGTTAGCTAACATTCTCGGATTGTGAAAACCAAAACGCCATTGCTTTGTGTTTTATTCTAGTGACAAAATCAATATTGTGACACACTAGGACCTATTCCACGACATAGCAGCTAATCTACTCCTCTATAGTTGTCTTTAGGGGTATGTCTGACACTATTAGCCTATGTTGCAAAATCGAAGGCAGTTTCTCACCTTCTCTATTATGCTCTCTATGTTGCGACATCGGATCTCCCATGTTGCGACATAGCGTCTAGTATTGACCCAAAATGCCTTTTAATGGTCTCCTACACACTCACGAAGTACTGTAGCTCTCCCTTAGTGTAACACCCCCTACCCGTATCAGTCGCCGGAATAGAGTACGAGGCATTATTGAGAAGCACGAAATACTTACAGATAATTTAAATTCAATTTCATAACAATTTGTTTAGATTTCATACTATTTCATATTTAAGCTTTATTCACCAAAGTATTTGAAATATCATTTTTATGGAAATAGCACACATGAGGTACATAATTCCATAATTATGAATGAACACATATATCAAACATATTCCATGTTTTTATATATATCATAGTTTCATATTTCTATGTATCAATTACCATCACTTCCTCGTATTTCAAACAAATACGTGTAACAGTTCATAAATATGCAATTCATTAACTCTTCCTACCAATCACGATTTAAATTGCCAAATCACTTATTGAGCCCAATTTCAATGTTCACTAAAATCTATCATATACATTTGGATGTACGTATTCATCAATAAATTCCATTCTCATATTTCCACATACATTTACTTTCCACATTTATGAATTCAAATAGCATATACAAGACATACCAATGTATTTCAAGTACGTTTTCATGATATTTCATTTCGAACTCAGATTATTTCATACTAGAAGTTTTCTCATTAACTCATTTGGAATACCAATTCATACGGATAATACACTCAAGGCGTAGAAATATATAATCACAAATGAACTCATTCATCAACCAAGTTTTATGCTCATGTCTCATCAACTCGTATTTCCTTATGTCACATAATTCCATGTAATACTTACCAAATTTCTTCAAATTAGTGAACATCTTACGGAATTGAGTATTTCATTTTCTCGATGCCATAGTTCAACTATGGCCTTACACATCTTCAGATAATGATGCCATAGCCCAGTTATGGTAGTTCAACTATGGTCTTACACATCTTCAAATAATGATGCCATAGCCCAGTTATGGTCTTACACATATTCATATATCGATGCCATAGCCCAGCTATGGTCTTACACAAATCACATATCTCACTGATGCCATATCCCAGATATGGTCTATTACAGTAGCATATATCACACCGATGCCATATCCCAGATATGGTCTTATACAGAAATCACTTGTCACTTTTAGCCGAAGCTACCACTATTCACTGATCAGGTAGCCAGAGCTACCATTTTTCACTGATCAAGTAGCCGGAGCTACCACTTTTCACTGATCAGGTAGCAAAAGCTACCACTTTTCACTGATCAGGTAGCCAAAGCTACCACTTTTCACTTGTTATTTGTCATTGATCAAATAAGTGTAGCCGAAGCTATCACTTATCACTTTCACTTGTCCTTAATCAGATAAGTGTAGCTGAAGCTATTACTTATCACTTTCATTTGTCCTTGATCAGATAAGTGTAGCCGAAACTATCACTTATCACTTGTTGCCATGGTCCAACCATGGTTTTTTCCTTCAATTCATCTTGTCACTGAACTGAAATGCTCAATTTGATTATTTATTCAATTTTCATGCTTTTACATTATTCACGAATTTATTATCAATACATATGAAATAACACATCATGAAATTCATAAAATTAACAAATGATCACTAAAATTTAGCCATATAAACTCAGAAGTTCGATTCTTGTATTATAACGATAATCATAATTTCATAATAAATATTCCAAATAAGTCATTATATTATTTCTAATTCAACACTTATCGATTATAATCGGCCATGTGATCAATTTATACATGAGTCATTCATATATATATGTATATTTTTCCTCCTCCTCCTCTCCATCCACATCCTTAGTATAAATAACACACTTATGAGTAACCTTATCCATAATTTTCACTAATTACTTATGTGAATATTCTAGCTATCCACCCTTGTCATAGTCACTAAATTATTTATATCTGAAGCTAAGGAACTCCAAATTGAGGTACTCTAATTTTTCCTAAAACTAGACTCACGAATCTTCTTACCATAAAAATTTAATAATTTTTGGTTGGGCCAATTAATACAGTTTATTCATTGAAGTCCCCCCTATTCTGCTGTCTGACAGTTCTGAACCTTCTTCACTAAAAATTAATTATCTCCTTGTACAGGATTTGAATGATGTTTATGTTTGTTTCTCTTGAAAATAGACTCATTCAGGATTCTAAACATATAAATTTAATCCCATAATTGGTTTTATCCAATTTTTTATGATTTTAGAAAGTTAGAACAGGGGAACCAAAATCATTCTGACCTTGTCTCACAAAATTCATCATATCTCATGATTTGCATTTCCATTGCTTACATAATTTCTTCTATAAGAAGCTAGACTCAATAAGCTTTAAGTTCATATTTTATTCATCCTCTAATTCAGTTTATACAATTTTTGGTGATTTTTCAAAATTAGACTACTGCTGCTGTCCAAAACAGTTTTAGTGCAAAATGTTGATTTCCATTTTGCCCCAAATTTCACAATTCAAACAATTCAGTCCTTGCTCAATTAACCCCTCAATTAAGATAATTTTCTAAATTAATACTTTTCCTAGACATTATAAGTTATTTCATAACTATTGAAATTCATAAATTCCACATAAAACTCTAACTTCAAACTCTTTTACAATTAGGTCCCAAACATTCACTTTCTATTCAATTCTTTCAAAAAAATCAGCATATAAACAATTTGAAGCTCTAATTCCACGCCAAATCATCATATAGTTCCAGCACATATTCATAGCAACTTTCAATTTCTTTCACAGAATCAAAAACTAATGAATTCAACAAGTGGACCTAGTTGTAAAAGTCATAAAAACACAAAAAATTCAAGAAATAATCAAGAATTGAACTTACTTGAAGTAAAAATATGAAAAACCAGCTTAAGAGAACTCTGCCATGGCATTTTTGCTGATGAAAATGCAGAAAAATAAAGAGAAATCTAGATAATTCCACTTTAGTCCTAGCTTTATTAAGTAAATTTTACAATTTTCCAATTTTGCCCTTAATTCTCCTTATTTTCTTGCTGATTTCATGCTCTTGCCGTCCAGCCCAAATAGACCTTGGGTCTATTTTCCTTTTAAACCCTTTTTCTTTTATCATTTAAGCTATTTAATCATTTCCCATAATTTTGCATTTGATGCAATTTAGTCCTTTTTATTCAATTAACTATCAAAACTTTAAAATTTCTTGACGAAACTTTAATACTAACTTATTAACACTCCATAAATATTTATAAAAATATTTATGGCTCAATTTAAAATTCTCGAGGTCTCGGTACCTCGTTTTCGATTCTAATTATTTTAGTATTTATTTTTAGTACACTATTCACTATTTCAAAATTTTTCCTAACTTCACATTTAACTTATACTCACTAAATTAATAATATTTCCTACTCATTTGTCAGATTTAGTGATCTCGAATCACTGTTCCGACACCACTGAAAATTAGGTTGTTACACTTAGGCCTCATTTGGCCCTTAAGGTTAATAAAAGACTCAATGTGCACATTTTATTGAATGTAAATAAAACTAAAGAAACTTAATTAAAACATAATGAAAATGTTTGTATTCAAGATTCTTAAATGTCCAAACAAGTTTAATCTGCTACATCGAATCACGACGAATCCAACTCCCCCACACTTAAGTCATTACTTGTCCTCAAGCAACATTAACAAAGATGACAGAACAAAAATGATGACCCTTAAGCAAGTATGGTACAAGTATTAATTTCAGAGCATATGACTTAGGCATTTAATGGTTACTAACAATTTCATCATGATGAGTAGTCTACTTACCACTTTTGATCACAAACATCTAAGTTCAGTATGTTACAAAATATACAAGTATTAAGGTTCCCACCTATAGGAATCCATCAATAAATCATACAATTACTTTAATTATTTGAGCAGAATACAAATAGTCATTTATTTGAATATTTAGTACAATGTCCATTCATGTATACAGATACTTAGGTCACATAGTGCTTTTCGTCTTCTAATGTTCTAAGGCTTAAGAGATGTATGGAACTCAAAAATAGTAAGCATCAAAAGATTACAAACACGAAAATATTTTGGCACATCGTATTGATCCCTATTCTCCCCTTAGTGACCCTTACCCATTCACTGCCTTATTTCTCCTTCTCTCACCTTCCTTGTCTCTCCTTTTTAGAGGAAGTCATAGCATGACATAGTAACTATGGCTAGCCTTACAAGTTTTTGTGCACTAATGAACGAGTTTTTCTTTCTTTTGTGACTTTGTTACTTTTCTCTTTTTCAATAAATCTCACTCATGAATTCTTTTTTGCTAGTTTAAGACTTTTTCCACTTATACCAATTCTCTTTTTGGATTTTCCTTTTTGTTTCAAACATTAGGCTAACTTATAGTTCTTATATCACACCAATCTTTTCTATTTCACTTTTATTTTACAAACTCCACCATGATGTATCTACTTAACCCTCAATACGTCTGGCCAAACGTCTACAATCTGCGTGTAACACCCCAAAGTTCGGCCTAGAAGTATTATATTTTAAGTATAGGAACAGCTAGAAGACTGCACATAAATGTTTGGTTGTATAAGAACGTGACGCAAATTCATGCTTGTCTCAGTGGTTAAGTGATAAACTGTAATTTATACATATTTTTATCCTATGCTTAGCACATGTTTGGATGATTTATACTTAGATTTGGTGAATTCGATACTCCTAATACTTTAATCTCATGTTTTATACTTAGGTGAGCATAGGAAAGTAAAAAGAGTGAGAAACAGGCCGAAAACAGAGAAAATAGACCAACATGTGAAATCAACACGGCCTGGACTTTCGTACACGGGCAAACCACACACTTGTGTAGTTCTAGCAGGCTCTAACAAGGCTTGGAATTCCTTACACGGGTATACCACAAGCCTGTGTCCTTTTAGTAGAATCGAGCACGACTTACACGGGTATACCACACGCCTGTGTCTATTTAAAGCCTTGAACACGGATTAAAGAAATCAAACACGGGCGTGTCACACGGGAGTGTTCCTGTCAAGCCCAATTTAGTCATATTCGGAAAAGGCCACTCTTGAGGCCTTTTATGCATTCTAAAGCCTATTTAAACACACTAGAGGAGGATTAGGGGGGACACACGGAGTAGGAGGCAAGGAATTGCTCAAAGAATGTCGATTGATCCATCTCAGAAGCCGAATTCACCTTCAAGACTGAAGATCTCCCTTCAATTCCCTTCAAGAGTTCTTGGGTTTTCTTTATGTTTTCTTATCATTATTCTTTTGAGATGTTTTCTTTCATAAATATGAACTAAACCCCCTAAATACTAAGGGGAATGAAACCTAAGATGGATGTTGTTATTATTATCTGAAGTATATGATAAATATTTGACTTGTTCTTAATTATGAGTTCTTAATTCTTGCTTTAATATTCCAGGATATTGATTCAAGTATTGATGTGCTTATTCAGAAGAGCAAAAGTCCCTTTCTAAGAGTAGATCTAACATAATTAAGCAGAGTTGATTGCACGCCTAGAGATAGGGTGACATAATTTTGCCGGATTAGGGTGAAACCTAATAAGGGAATCCATAGATCGAGTTAATGCAACACTAGGTGTTTTAATTAGAAAGAGATTTCAATTAATCAACCTAGGGTCAGATGTTGTTAGTCTCGAGAGAGATAATATATAACTTAGGGATTTCTACGGATCAAGCCAAGTGGATAAATCATCTGATTCAGAGTCAATAACAAGTGAAGTCTAGGTGGATTTTTCCCTTAGGTATTGTCCAAATCATTCAGTTTTCCCAAAAGTTATTTTCCTAATTTACTTTCTGTGTATTCTTAGTTTAGTAAGTAGTTTAGATAAAAACAAACCCCTTTATTTTTAGGCTAGATAATAAAAAGAAAAGTTAATACTAGTTAGTTCCTTTGGGTTCAACATCCTGATCTTGCCATAAGCTATACTACTGTTCGATAAGGTGCGCTTGCCTTTGTCGTGATAATAGTCAGTTTTCAAGAACGAACATTCATAAATTATAAAACTTATCACGATTCACATCACATCAAGTTTTTGGCGCCGTTGCTGGGGAATAAGATATTAGGAACACTTAATTTTTATTACATTAGCCACTTATTTTATTGCAATTTAAATTTTATTTTGATTTTTGTTACTAAATTTTATTTTTCCTTCTGGCAGATTTTTATAGTTTATAACTAGAAGAAACCCGTCGGGACCATTGCTTTTTTACGGTGAGATTGATCACACAGCTCGCAGAAACTGAAGAGAAATAAGGTGAAGCCTAAGATACACAGAGGAAGAGCAAGCAGACGATATTTTCACTACAATCGAGGAGATGGCTAAAAATTAGGAAAATCCGCTACCTCCTGCGATTGCTGCTGATCCAATAAATCAAAATCCTACTCCACGCACTATGTATGATTATGCTAAACCTAATTTAATAAGAACTGAGTCAGGTATAGTTAGACCTGTTGTTGCTGCAAATAATTTTGAACTGAAACCTAACACAATTCAAATGATACAACAGTTTGTTTAGTTTGAAGGTTTGTAGGATGAGGATTCGAACAATCACTTGGCAAATTTTTTGGAGTTTTGCGACACTTTTAAAGTCAATGGCATTTCTAATGATGCCATTCGCCTTCGGTTGTTTCCCTTTTCATTGAGGAACAAAGCTAAACAGTGGTTGAACTCGTCACCACGAGGGTCAATCACTACTTGGGAACAAATGACCGAAAAGTTTTTACTTAAATATTTTTCGCTGGCTAAAAAGGCCAAATTAAGGAATGATATCTCTTCTTTTGTGCAGATGGATCTAGAAATGCTCTATGATGCATGGGAGAGATACAAGGACCTCTTGAGAAGGTGCCCTCACCATGGGCTACCCTTATGGTTTCAGGTTCAAACATTTCACAATGGCTTGAATCCTTTGACTAGACAGATGATTGACGCAGCTAATGGTGGGACTATCAATAATAAGACACCTGAGGAGGCTTATGAATTTATAGAGGAGATGTCACTAAATAATTATCAATGGCAAGTCATGAGGACAAAGCCAACGAAAGCAGCCGGTGTTTTTAACGCCGATTCGGTCACCATGCTCTCTAATCAAGTAGAACTTTTAAATAAAAAAATTGATGGTTTACTTAGCTCTTCACAGGTTCACCCAGTAATGCAATTCAATACAAATAGAGGTGGAACGAGCAATTCAGAATACCTACCTTATGGCCACAACATGGAACGCAAGCAACTAAATTTTACGGGTAATAATCTTTGACCTCAAAATAATCTTTATAATAACACTTACAATGCAGGTTGGAGGAAATACCAAAATTTCTCATGGGGTGGCCAAGGAAATCAAAGACCACAACATCCTACAGGCTTCCAACAACAACTTTACCAGCAAGAGAAAAGCTGAACCTTGAGGAGATAATGTCAAAATTTATTTCAGTAGTGGAAACCTATTTTCAGAACACTAAATCTGCACTTAAAAATCAGCAAGCGTCAATCCAAGTACTCAAGAATCAAATTGGGCAGCTAGCTAAGATGATTTCAGAAAAACCATTAGGAAGTTTACCTAGTAATACCGAACCCAATCCAAAAGAGCATGTGAAAGAAGTTACACTAAGGAGTGGGAAGGTGTTAGCTGAATCCAAAAAGAAGCCACCACAAGAAGCTGAAAGAGACAAATGAGAGGAGGAAAAACCTGAAAACAATGACAATCCAATGCCAAAGGAATATAAACCACCAATACCATATCCAACAAAGTTGAAGAAAGACTGCATGGATGCACAATTTAGTAAATTTCTTGAACTTTTTAAACAACTGCATATTAACTTACCTTTTGTTGATGCTATATCACAGATGCCTACATATGCAAAATTTTTAAAGGAGCTTCTAACAAACAAAAGGAAGTTTGAAGACCTAACTACAGTGGAACTTAATGAGGAGTGCTCAGCAATACTCCAAAATAAACTGCCAACCAAACTGAAAGACTCAGGAAGTTTTACTATTCCCTGTTTAATTGGTAGTTTGAATGTTGATAAGGCACTAGCTGATTTAGGCGCTAGCATTAATTTGATGCCATATAAAATGTTTAAACAACTTGGTCTTGGGGAACCTAAACCCACTAGGATGAGTAGTCAATTAGCTGATAGATCTGTTAAATATCCTAGGGGAATTATAGAGGATGTACTTGTAAAATTAGATAAATTTATATTCCTTGTTGATTTCATTGTGCTTGACATGGATGAGGATGTTGAAGTGCCTTTAATCTTAGGACGTCCATTTTTAGCCACTGCTAAGGCTGTTATTGATGTGGGTGATGGTAAATTGGTACTTAGAGTTGGTGACGAAGAGATTATCTTTAAAATTTATGATGCCATGAGTTTTCTAGGGAACAGGATGACTCATGTTATTTTATTGACTCTATTGATCATGCTACTCAAGATTCTTTTTAGGAAATCATACATAAGGACATGTTGGAACTGTGTCTTGCCTAAGGAGAGGAGGGGGATGATAATTCTGAGATAGGAACTGAACTGAATTCTAATGAACCCTCCCCAAGACTAGCAGAATATGAGGGTATTAAGGTAAACGATGAACTTAAGCAAAAACCCTCTATTGAAGAACCTCCCAAACTGGAACTTAAACAATTGCCAAATCACTTGGAATATGAATTCCTTGGAAATAACTCTACATTACTGGTAATTATTGCATCTAACTTGCAACCCAAAAAGAAAGAGGAATTAGTCCAAGTCTTAAGACAGCATAAAAGGGCCATGGCTTGGAAAATTTCTGACATTAAAAGGATCAGCCCTTCTTTTTGTACCCATAAAATTTTAATGGAAGATGAATATAAGCCATGCGTGCAAGCCCAAAAACGACTGAACCCTAACATGAAGGAAGTTGTTAAAGCTAATGTAATTAAACTCCTAGATGTTGAAATTATTTATCCTATTTCTGACAGTTCTTGGGTAAGTCCAGTGCATGTTGTTCCTAAGAAAGGAGGCATGACTATTGTAGTCAATAAGAAGAATGAATTAATCCCAACAAGGACAGTCACAGGTTGGAGAGTTTGTATTGATTATAGGAAGCTAAATGATGCTATGAGAAAAGATCATTTCCCCTTCCAATCATTGACCAAATGTTGGAGAGATTGTCAGGGCACATGTACTACTGCTTTTTAGACAAACTCTCTGGCTATTTTCAAATCCCAATAGCTCTTGAAGATCAAGAAAAGATGACATTTACATGTCCATACGGTACATTTGCTTTTCGTAGAATGCCTTTTGGATTATGTAACGCTCTTGCAACTTTTCAGCACTACATGATGGCCATTTTTGACGAACTCGTAGAAGACGTCATTGAGGTATTTATGGATAATTTATCAATTTTTGGTAACTTTTTCCATCTTTGCCTTAAAAATTTAAAACGAGTGTTAATAAGATGTGAGGAAACAAACCTTGTACTTAACTGGGAAAAATGCCACTTTATGGTTCAAGAAGGTATTGTGTTAGGACATGAAATTTCTAGTAAAGGGATTGAGGTTGATAAATCTAAAATTGAAACCATTGAAAAACTACCTCCCCCAAATTTGGTTAAGGCTATTAGAAGCTTTTTAGGACATGTTGGGTTTTATAGAAGATTTACTAAAGACTTTTCTAAAATAGCTAAGCCTTTGACTAAATTACTAGAAAAAGATGTGCCTTTTAATTTCGATCAGGAATGTTTAGAAGTGTTTAACACTTTAAAGGATAAACTGACTAAAGCTCCAATTATAATTGCACCTGATTGGAATTCACCTTTTGAACTAATGTACGATGCAAGTGATTTTACAGTAGGTGAAGTTTTGGGGTAGTGAAGAGATAAACATTTTCAACCTATCTATTATGCTAGCAAAACTTTGACAGCTACACAAGAAAACTACACCACCATGGAGAAAGAGCTACTAGCTGTGGTTTTTGCATTCTATAAATTTAGCCCATATCTAATATTGTCTAAAGTTGTCATTTATACTGACCATTCTGCTCTTCTCTACCTTTTGACTAAAACTGATGCAAAATCTTGACTCATTCGATGGATTTTATTATTGTAGGAATTTGACTTGGAGATTAAGGATAAGAAAGGAGCTAAAAATCTCTCAGCTGACCATCTCTCCATGCTTGAAAATTCAAGTATCAAGGAGCTAGATGATGTTGAAATAAATGATTCATTCCATGAAGAATAATTTTTTGCTATATTTAATTTTGAGGTACCTTGGTTTGTAGACATTGCAAAATTTTTAGCCGCTAACATTATCCCAAAAGGGTTGACACATCAGCAAAAGAAGTGATTCTTTACTGATGTGAAAAACTACTTTTAGGAAGACCCTTTTCTTTTTCGTATAAGTACAGATCAAGTCATTAGGAGATGCATTACAAGGACAGAAACATTGAAGATCTTGGAAGATTGCCACTCAGGACCGACTGGAGGACATTACAGTGGAAATAAGACCACACATAAAATCCTCAAATCAGATTTTTATTGGCCCACTCTATTCAAAGACGCCAACAGGTATGTTACTTCTTGTGATAAATGCCAACGGACAGGTAATATCTCCAAACGTGATGAAATGCCTGAAACATATATGCTCTCATGTGAAATATTTGACGTTTGGGGTATCGACTTCATAGGTCCATTCCCTAGTTCATTTGGGAATAAGTACATCTTAGTAGCTATTGATTACATGTCCAAATGGGTTGAAGCCCAAGCTTTACCTACTAATAATGCTAGAGTAGTAGTACGATTCCTTAAGAAACTTTTCTCTCGATTTGGAACACCTAGAGCAATTACCAGTGATAGGGGTACTCATTTTTGTAACGCCTAATTTGACAAGACCCTTAAGAAATACAGTGTTCACCACAGAACAACCACCCGTTACCACCCTCAAACTAGTGGCCAAGTCGAAGTAGCTAATCGAGAGCTTAAACGTATCCTAGAAAAGACAGTACTAAACAGGAAGGATTGGGCGATGAAAGTAGATGATGTTTTATGGGCTTATAGAACCGCTTTTAAAACCCCCATAGGAACATCACCTTATAGACTTGTCTATGGAAAAAGTTGTCATCTACCATTTGAGTTAGAACACAAGGCATTCTCGGCTATAAAATTTCTAAACTTCGATCCCAAATTTACAGGTGAAAACAGGTTGATGCAGTTGAAAAGTTAGATGAGTGGCGAACCAATGCATATGAGAATTCTCGCCTATACAAGGAAGCAACGAAGTGCCGCCACGACGCTCGTTTAAAACAACACAAGCAATTCAATGTGGGAGATCTTGTCCTATTGTATAACTCGAGGCTCAAATTGTTCCCAGGGAATCTCAAATCACGATGGTCAGGTTCTTTCATAGTCCAAAATGTCTTTCCATATGGGACAATAGAGGTAAGTCACCTATCACAAGGCACTTTCAAGGTAAATGGACATCGCCTAAACTTTTACAACGGTGAGAATTACAAAGACGATAGAGAGGAGATACGACTCCACGAACTACCCTAAATATATCCACAAGGTAGAGTCGAGCTTAGACTTTAAATAAGTGCTTCTTCGGAGGCAACCCAAGCACTAACCTCACTAAATACGGTTTAATTTTTCTTTAACTATTCATAGTCTAACTACAGGAAATGTTGACATTTGATAAGGGCAAACATGGCCTAACCCACGGGCGTGCCTTAGGCCGTGCTCATACCACGGGCAGAGACACGACCGTGTGTAAACAAAGCAATTTTTCCCAAAACACGGGATTCGATACATTGCCACGGCTACACGACATGGCCGTGGGCAATCCTGCCAAATCAACACGGGTGTACAACACGTCCGTGTCTATAAACCGTGGTCGAAACTAAGAAATTAGCACGGGTGTGGCGATATAAACACGGGCACGGGAGAAGTGAACGAATTAACATGGGTGTTCGGCATGCCTGTGCCCACCTCCCATGGATAAAACTAAAAAATTAACAGCACGCCCGTGCCCACCACCCGTGGTTGAAACTATCAAAATGAAACGGCCATGTGCACCAACACGCCACGAGGAACACAAGCGTGCGTGTTTTACTATTATTTTTATTTTTATCTTTGTTTCTATTTTTATTCCATTGTCTTTTATTTACTTTTGAAGACCTCCATCTTATATTCTACCTACCTTTATGTTTATCATCAAATTATTCCCTTAATTCTCCTTTACAGTGGTGTCTTCTCATTTATCCCTCAGAATCATGCCTTCTTTTCAACTTTTTCTTCAATTCTCACTCTCGCTAATCCAAGGATATCGTTCACAATTTTAGGGCAGTTTCACTTCTCTCCCTCTCTTTTGATATTATCTTTATATTACTATTATACATCTTTGTTCATTGAGGACAATGTACATCTTAAGTGTAGGGGGTCATTTATATCATTATCAGAAAACTCCCTGAATTTTGTCTTGTTCTCATTTGATCTTCTCATATCATAATTGGAATGAATTTTGATTAATTTATGATTTTTATTGATATGTCTTGAATTAAAACATAGGCATTCATGCATTGATTGTTTAAACTTTAAGGAATTAGAGAATCAAGCATAATAAGTTGATTTTTGAGATTTAAAAATTTTTAGGTTGTTTCCCCAAGTTTAGGTACTATCTTGAGTTGAAATTCACAAGTTTAAACATCAAAAAGCCATAATTTTTGTGAGATCTTGAGACTTTAAAGCATATATTATTTCTTTCATGCTCACTTTTATTGTTGCTTTGAGTGCATCAATATTGATCTGTTATTCTAGAACTTGCTTGATTATACTTGTCAAGACCACACCATTTGATTTGATATGTCAAGATGATAAAGGCACTTAGGTTTAACCCACTCACTCTATAAAAGCCTACCTTCATAATTAACCCTTAGTGAACGCCCTTGAGCCTAACAACCCATTCATTAATTTACCCTCAATATTAATCCATAACCCATTATTGTTGAAATCCCCTAAATTTATATGATCCCTATTTTTGTCGATATTTGATTTGAAGAAATTACTTAGCTATGTTTTATCTTTGATATTTAGCCTATGTTATTTGATTTGTTTTTAAAGAAAAAAAAATTACAATACATACATTTATATTAGTAGTATTCTTTGTTTTTGAGCTTAAATGTTTAAATCCATATTCTAAGAATAAGCTCACTTGTATTCAATTGATGATTAGTTATTTTTCTAGTTAGGTAATTTTTCAATTCAATCTTGATTCTAACCTTTTCTTTCAGCTTGTGACCACACCCCCTAACCAAAGCCACGTTACAACCCTCTAAAGACCTTTTAATTGATGTTTCATTTCAATATATAGTGGTGGAGATTTGATTTTCATGCAAGCCTATGGTAATAACTTTTCATATTGACTATTGAGTGCCTAACTTGTTGTCCTTCAACACCTCGAGTGATTTTAGTAAATCCTTAATGAGGATGTTAAAACTCTATGATATTTTGAATCAAAGGTAATCAATTAGATGAGGGGAGACACATATGTTTACGTGATAAAATGCTCAACTTAGAATGTTTGAAACTTTGATGTTCTTCTAGTTGAACTCTTAATGTATGATTACTTATGGATTATTTTGAGATATTATTTATAGGAATTATAAGTTTAGAAAAAAGGAATTCTTAATTGTGAGTTGAGGATTTTGCTTAAGGACAAGCAAACACTTAAGTGTGGGGGATTTGATAAACCGTAATTTATACATATTTTTATCCCATGCTTAGCACATGTTTGGATGATTTATCCTTAGATTTGGTGAATTCGATGCTCCTAATCCTTTAATCTCATGTTTTATACTTATGTGAGCATAAAAGAGTAAAAAGAGCGAGAAACAGGACGAAAATGGAGAAAATGGACCAAAATGTGAAATCAACACGGCCTGGACTTATGTACACGGGCAAACTACACGCCCGTGTAGTTTCAGCAGGCTCTAACACGGCTTGGACTTCCTTGCATGGGTAGACAACACGGGCGTGTCCTTGTTGAGCCCAAGTTTAGTCCTATTCGGAAAATGTCACTCTTGAGGGCTTTTATGCATTCTAAAGCCTATTTAGACACACTAGAGAAGGATTAGAAGGGACACATAGAGTAGGAGGAAAGGAATTACTCGAAGAAAGCCGATTGATCAAATCATTTAGTTTTTCCAAAAACCGAAGTGAAGCCTAGGTGGATTTTTCACTTAGGTATTGTCCAAATCATTCAGTTTTCCCAAAAGTTATTTCCCCAATTTACTTTCTTTGCATTCTTAGTTTAGTAAGTATTTTATGTAACACCCCAAACCCGGTCCAGACATTATGGCCAGATCTGACGTGTCACATGGACTTACGACTTAGTATGCATTCGCTGGCTTAAGTGATTGGGGTGGTCTTTGTAAAAATAGCCGTTGAATGAAAAGCCGGTTTATCAATCTTTAGGTTATCCATTTGTTGTGCTTGTTGAGTCTTGAAAACCTTCATTAATTTTGAAAACCCGCACAGCCTAACACTAGCAGTTTCATCATAGTATAAATATAATCAGAAAATAAAACCATAGCGGAAAAAAGAAATTTAAATAGCGGCCTTATTACAACTTAAAACCCAAAATTAAACCAAAATATAAAAATAATAAAAATAACTAACTTAAAAAATCCAACTTTGTAGATGATGTGGCCACTCCGAATCCCTCACAGCTCCAAGCCCACTATGGTTGGGGATTCTCTGCAGAGATGAAAATAAAGGGTGCGTTCGGTAAACTCAGTGTGTAACATAACCCAACCATAGCTCAAAACAGATCAAACCTCAGAGTCAGACTTATCTGGGCCTTGGCCCAGTACAGAAATCAGAATGAAACCCATAGGCCCATAGCAGATACAGAACAAATATATCATGAATGCAGAAATCCCAACCCATAGCCATCCATAACACCCCCATACCAGCCTTACACTATGTGGGGAGACTACTCGACCCACCCAACCGCTACACACCACAGAAATTGCAGCAAGGCTACCAGACATTGTGACGAAGTCACCAGATACAGATATTGTGGCTAGGCCACCAGAACAAATATATATATATGTGGCGAAGCCACCAGATTGCAGCGAGGCTGCCAGATATTGTGACGAAGTCACCAGAACAGATATATGTGGCGAGGCCACCAGATTGCAGCGAGGCTGCTAGAACGCTTCCTCCATCAATATAAACCCATGTCCCATGCAACAGAAATAATATGTCATGGCATACGCATATAGAAACAGAACATCATGCTCTTCAGAGAAAAAATAACCCTAAGGGTAAAATCGTAATTTTGAATGCATAAGGGTATTTCAGTAATTATTACCTATTGCTAAGGTTTCATGCTCATTCTAACGTTTACCAAGTAATCAGAAGTACTTACCTCGTCTTTTAACCAAAGTGGGCCCGTTGGCCCATTGGCCTGTTTTCGGCCCATTAAGCCCAAAAATACCGTTGTGAATGAAAATGCACACTCTGCACTCTAATCATCCAAATGCACTATATTCATTAACAAATATCTCATGAGCACTCGCACGCTCGCGAGTTCACAAAATACCAACGTTTCGATATTTCAGCTTTTACCGATTCAGTCTAAGGGAGGGTGTCGTTTACACACCTGGTTGATGACGATTGATGACGATATCTCCCACGCGATAATCCTACAATCGATCACTAACACATTAGACTTACGAATTAACGATAACTAACATAAATCCACGTCAACTAACCCAATCATCACACAAGTTAGTCATTTACGCACGTGGGGCAAAATAGTCATTTTACCCTCCAGGGGTAAATTGGTAGTCCTACCCTAGAGGGGTATTTTAGTAATTCTACAGCTTATCCACTTGGGCGTACAGACCCATTAGGACCACATGGCCCATTTCAGCCTATCGCGGCCCGAAATAGCTGTCCTACTGCTAGAGAAATGAGAAATACACACCTGTTAGAAGACTGCAGTTAATTCGCGCTCCAAACACTCTTAGCTGACGCCCAACCCAAACGATCACATCACAAAGTGAAAGGGATCAGCCAAGAAGGCTATGCCTACTCTCCTCATGGTTTGCTCTATTTAAAGCCAGCTCTCCATCTACTCTTATGTTAGCTTCCCCATGTGGGATCCCTCCATCACCAGAGTTTAAAACCAACACCAACTCTTGCCTTCCCAACATAGCAAAATAATCAACCTTTGCGTGCCAAGGGATTCGAACCAAAGTCCTCTCACATGCCAACTCACACCACCACCACTAGGCCATCAACTCATTTGTGTCATAAATCCAACACATTAAACTTTAAAGCGCACCTACTTGCTCCAGATTTATTGAAAAAAAAAACCAAAATATATTGCAAAAGCCAAGATTTGAACCTTGGACCCCTTTCTTCCTCTATGGCTTCACTTCCTTGTCCCTAAGTGGCGCCACTTTGCCACTACACCACACTCTTTTTGTGTCATCTTTTACCCCTTTACTCTTAAAAGCCCAAACGCCAATTGCATCACCTGTTACTACTACGGATTTAACTTAATTTTGGGCCTTCCAAAGGCACATTAACCTACCAAAATATATATTTTAACCAACCAGAACACACAAATTTTAAAAATCACAGAAACAGAGAAAACCCGAAAATTGGGGTGTTACAACTCTACCCTCCTTAAGGAAATTTCGTCCTCAAAATTTTACCTGAATCAAATAGATGAGGATATTGTTGACGCATTGCCACTTCTGGCTCTCAAGTAGCTTCCTCTCTTCCATGATTACGCCACAGCACCTCTACTAGTGGAACTGATTTCCTCCTCAAAATCTTAACATCTCGATCCAAAACCTGCATAGGCTCTTCCTCAAAAGTCAAGTCTGTTTGGACCTCGATCTCTGCAACCGGCACAACATGAGTAGGGTCAAAACGATACCGCCTTAACATGGAGACGTGAAAGACATCATGATTCCTATCCAATACTGGAGGTAGCTCAACTGATAAGCCACTGGACCCATTCGCTTAAGAATCCGATAAGGCCCAATGAACCGCGGACTTAACTTGCCTTTCCTCCCAAACCTTAATATTTTCTTCCAAGGCAAAACCTTCAAGAAGACCATATCACCCACAGAGTACTCAATTTCCTTGCGCTTCAAATCTGCATATAACTTCTGTCTATCAGATGCTTCCTTCAACCGGTCTCTAATCAACTTGACCTTATCATCAGTATCTGCCACCAACTCAGGTCCAAGAACCTGTCGTTCACCCAACTCAGTCCAACAACTAGGTGTACGACATCTTCGCCCATACAGTGCCTCATAAAGAGCCATTCGAATACTTGCCTGATAACTGTTGTTGTATGCAAACTCTGCCAACGGTAAGTAATTCTCCCAACTGCCTCGAAAGTCGATAACGCATCCCCTCAACATGTCTTCTAGAATCTGAATAACCCTTTCCGATTGACCATCAGTCTGAGGATGAAAGGCTGTACTAAAGTGCAACCGCGTACCCAACGCCTCATGTAACTTTTTCCAAAATCGAGATGTGAATCTAAGATATCGATCAGAAATAATCGACACTGGCACTCCGTGAAGTTGCACTATTTCCGCCACATGCAATTTGGCTAACTTCTGAAGTGAATAATCAGTGTAGACAGGTATGAAATGAGCAGATTTGGTCAACCTATCCACAATTACCCAAATAGAGTCATTCTTCGACGGTGTCAAGGGTAACCCACTCACAAAATCCATGGTTACCCTCTCCCACTTCCAAAGTGGTACTTTCACTGGCTGCAAAAGTCCGGAAGGTAATTGATGTTCAGCTTTCACTTGCTGACAAGTCATACATTTTCCCACAACTTCCGTTACCTCTCGCTTCAATCCAGGCCTCCAATACAACTCCTTTAAGTCGCGATACATTTTACTCCCTCCAGGATGCATAGCACATAGACCTCCATGATCTTCTTTCAGAATTACTTGCCTCAAGTCAGAGTCCTTCGGAATACAAACTCTACCTCAGTAACACAGAACTCCCTCACTATTTAGTCTGAACTCAGAAGTATCCCCATTCTTAACCTGCTAGAATCGAGAAACCAGAGACTCATCCCTCGACTATTTTTCTTAATCTCATCCACCCAGGTCGGCCTAACTTGCAGTTCTGCTAACAGACTACCGTCGTCATATAGACTCAAACGAGCAAAGATGGCTCTCAGATCAGATACAGTTCTATGACTTAGGGCATCAACCACCATATTAGCTTTGCCTGGGTGATACTCAATCGCACAGTCATAATCCTTAAGCAACTCTATCCATCACCGCTGCCTAAGGTTCAGCTCTTTCTGAGTCAGCAAGTACTTAAGACTCTTATGATCTGTGTATATAATACACCTTTCTCCGTACAAGTAATGTCTCTAAATCTTAAGTACAAAAATTACCGCTGCCAACTCCAGATCATGAGTAGGATAGTTAACTTCATATGGTTTAAGCTGTCGCGATGCATAAGCAACCACTTTACCCTCTTGCATCAGTACACAGCCCAACCCTACATGTGATGCATCACTGCATACGGTAAAATCTTTTCCAGACTCCGGCAGAATCAGTACAGATGCCTTGGTCAGAACTTTCTTTAGTTTCTCAAAAGATTCCTGTTGTTTCTCAGTCCAAACAAATGGTACTCCCTTCCTTATAAGCTTTTTCAAAGGCGCTGCCATCACAGAAAATCCTTCCACAAACCTTCTATAGTACCTAGCTAAACCCAGAAAACTTTGAATTTTCGACACTGACCTCGGTGGCTTCCATTCCAGAATCGCTTCAATCTTTCGAGGGTCCACCTTGATCCCTTCAGCAGAGACAACATGCCCCAAGAAAGTTACCTCTCTTAACCAGAACTCACACTTACTGAATTTCGCATAAAGCTCCTTCTCCCTCAGCACTTGCAGCACAATACAAAGATGCTCATCATGCTTCTCCTCAGTTTCAGAATAAACCAAAATATCGTCGCTAAAGACGACCACGAATCGATCCAAGTATGGCTAGAACACTCGATTCATTAGATCCATAAATGTCGTAGGTGCATTCGTCAACCCAAATGGCATAACCAAGAACTCATAGTGACCATACCGAGTTCTAAATGTCGTCTTGTGAATATCCACCTCCTTAACCCTCAACTGATGATACCCAGATCAAAGGTCAATCTTGGAAAATACTGAAGCTCCTCTAAGTTGGTCGAATAAATCATCGATTTTTGGCAGTGGGTACTTGTTCTTAATCATCAGTTTGTTCAACTACCGATAATCTATGCACATCCGCATTGACCCATCTTTCTTCTTTACGAACAACACTGGTGCTCCCCATGAAGACACACTTGGTCTAATGAAGCCTCTATGCAATAACTCTTGAATTTGGGCTTTCAGCTCCACCAACTCCTTCGGTGCCATCCTATAAGGTGCAATGGACACCGGTGCCGTTCCAGGCAACAAGTTGATTCCAAACTCAACTTCTTGGTTCGGGGGAAAACCTGGAAGCTCCTCTGGAAAAACATCTTGAAAATCCTTGACGGTTCTAACTTTATCCACTGTCAGATCCTCAGTTTTCGATTGGCTTACAAATGCCAAATAAGCCTCACATCCCCTTCGAATCCACTTTTTGGCTCTCAATGCTGACACCACATTAAACAGATAATCCCTACGCTCGCCTATCACCAAAACCTCCTTATCCTTTGTGGTCTTTAACATCATTCTCTTAGCAACACAATCCAGAGTAGCCCTATGCTTAACAAGCCAATCCATTCCCAAAATAAGATCGAATTCTCCGAAAGGTAGCTCCATTAGATCTCTAGAGAAAACTTTTCCTTGAGTTTCTATAGGCACATCTTTATACAGTTTATCTACCTTAACCAAGTGACCCAAAGGACTTAGTACAGATACCCCACTCACGGTCTCCTCAGAGCACACACCCAGCGACCCAGATATAGCACATGCAACATATGAATGGGTAGATCTAACATCTATCAACGCAGTGTATGGCATACTGGAAATCAGAAACGTACCAGTTATGACGTCAGGTGCATCACTCTCCTCTCAGCGACGAGTTGCATACACCAACGCCGGCTGACGAGCCTCAGCAAATCCAGCACTCCTGCCAGGCGCTCCTCTTCCTCGACCATTTCCATTACCAGCTCTGCCTTGCCCACGTCCTCTCGAAAACTGTGGTCCACCCCTCACTGGTTGTCCAACCCTCTGCTCTAAAACTTGAACTTGATCTGGTTTCTGGGGACAATCCTTAACCCTATGCTCCATAGATCCGCATCAGAAACAAGCACCAGAACGTTTACGACACTCGCCCATATGCATCTTCCCACAATTCCTACAACCCTATGGTCTAACAGCATTCATCGGTACTGCTCGAACTGGCTCCATTACCCTTGCTCTCTTAACATTCCTGTTCATACCACCTGAAAGTCCTAATCTCTCCTAAAATGGCTCCAATCTTTCTCACGATTCTGTCTTTCTGTATACTTCACTTCCTCAGCTATCTTAGCTTTCTCCACTAAAGCAGTGAAGTTACGCTCCCTCTGCGGAGTAATTAGCACCCTAAGTTCATCTCTCAAACCATCTTCGAAACGTACGCTACGCTCATACTCTGTAGCTACAATCCAGAAGCATACCGGCTCAGTTCAAAAACTCAGACTCATACTCTGCCACTGACTTACTCCCTTAGACCAGGTTCAGAAATTCTTTTCGGTGAGCGTCCACGTAACTAGCCCCAACATACTTTCCTTTGAAGGCTGTCTTAAATAGCTCCCAAGTCACACTGTCAGTAGAAGTTCCATCTCTCACCATGAGCCACCACTGATAAGCCTCATACCTGAGTAACGATATGGCTCCCTTCAACTTCTGCTCCACAGATCAGTCTAGATCATCCATAATTCACTCTGTGGCTTCTAACCAATACTCAGCCACATTCGGAGCTACACCAGATATGCCCCTAAATATCTCTGCTCCATTGGCCTGGAGCCGCTCAGAAATAGACCCCCGAATTTCGTTTCCCGTACTTGTCCCAACAATCCTTTCCAAAACTCGGAGCATCGCCTAGGATAGAGCATCGTCCCCGACACCTCGATCATGAGACTCTACCTTCATTGCTAGTGGTACCGGTGCATCTGCTGCTGGCACATGTCCTGAAGACGAAGATTCAGCCTGAGTATTACCTCGGCCACGTCCACGACCTCTTCCACGAGCTGCTCGTGTACTCATTTCGTATTATGAACTAGTTTAATATTTCAGTGTGTATTACAGATGTCTTATGAATAACAGTAATTCAGAGTTTGAGTTTGTTTCCTTTTGCGGTAGCCTAGCTACAGTCTCAGTCTACTTATCAGAGTTTCTATAGTTTCAGTGTTACCCTAACTAAAGTACCATGATAAGGTTTTGTACAAACATATAACAGATATTTCAGAAATAATCAGAAAGGCTCAGAAAACTTACAGACTTGGGCCGGAGATTCGGTATGCCACCTTCTAAAAAACCTAATTTTAGAAAACCATTTTTAATCTTTAAAATCATCTATTTGTAAAGAGAAAATATTGGAAACATTCTCGAAAATAATTTATAATCAAGTTCCAAAAAAAATAATTTTCAAAAACCTTTATTCAGTGTTTCTTTACAAACTCCCGTTTTTAGACCCGTTCCATAGTCGAGTTGTTGCAACTTGGCTCTGATACCACTAAATGTAACACCCAAACCCGATTTAGATGTTATGGTCAGATCTGACGTGTCACATGGACTTACGACTTAGTATGCATTCGTTGGCTTAAGTGATTGTGGTGGTCTTTGTAAAAATAGCAGTTGAATGAAAAGCCGGTTTATCAATCTTTAGGCTATCCATTTGTTGTGCTTATTGAGTCTTGAAAACATTCATTAATTTTGAAAACCCGCGCAGCCTAACACTAGCAGTTTCGTCATAGTATAAATATAATCAGAAAATAAAACCATATCGGAAAAAAAAATTTAAATAGCGGCCTTATTACAACTTAAAACCCAAAATTAAATCAGAATATAAAAATAATAAAAATAACTAACTTAGAAAAACCAACATTGCAGATGATGTGGCCACTTCGAATCCCTCACAGCTCTAAGCCCACTATGGTTGGGGATTCCTTGCAGAGATGAAAATAAAGGGTGAGTTCGTAAACTCAGTGTGTAACATAACCCACCCATAGCCCAAAACAGATCAAACCTTAGAGTCAGACTTATCTGGGCCTTGGCCTAGTATAGAAATAAGAATGAAACCCATAGGCCCATAGCAGATATAGAACAAATATATCATGAATGTAGAAATCCCAACCCAAAGCCATCCATAACACCCCCGTACCGGCCTTACACCGTGTGGGGAGACTACTCGACCCACCCAACCGCTACACACCACAAAAATTGCAGCGAGGCTGCCAGATATTGTGACGAAGTCACCAGATACAGATATTGTGGCTAGGCCACCAGAACAGATATATATATGTGGCGAAGCCACCAAATTGCAGCGAGGCTGCTAGATCTTGTGACGAAGTCACCAGAACAGATATATATGGCGAGGCCACCAGATTGCAGCGAGGCTGCCAGAACGCTTCCTCCATCAAAATAAACCCATGTCCCATACAACAGAAATAATATGTCATGGCATACACATACAGAAACAAAACATCATGCTTTTCAGAAAAAATAACCCTAGGGGTAAAATCGTAATTTTACATGCATAAGGGTATTTCAGTAATTATTACCTATTGCTAAGATTTCATTCTCATTCTAAAGTTTACCAAGTAATTAGAAGTACTTACCTCGTCTTTTTACCAAAGTGGGCTCGTTGGCCCATTGGCCCGATTTCGGCCCATTAAGCCCAAAAATACCGTTGTCCACGAAAATGCACACTCTGCACTCTAATCATCCAAATGCACCATATTCATTAACCAATGTCTCATGAGCGCTCGCACGCTCGCGAGTTCACAAAATACCAACGTTTCGGTATTTCAGCTTTTACCGATTCAGTCTAAGGAAGGGTGTCGTTTACGCACCTAGTTGATGACGATTGATTACGATATCTCCCACGTGATAGTTCTACAATCGATCACTAACACATTAGACTTACGAATTAACGATAACTAACATAAATCCACGTCAACTAACCCAATCATCACACAAGTTAGTCATTTACGCACGAGGGGCAAAATAGTCATTTTACCATCCAGGGGTAAATCGATAGTCCTACCCTACAGGGGCATTTTAGTAATTCTACAACTTATCCACTTGGGCCTACAGACCCATTGGGACCACATGGCCCATTTTAGCCCATCGCGGCCTAAAATAGCCGTCCTACTGCTAGAGGAATGAGAAATGCACACCTGTTAGGAGACTGCAGTTAATCCGCGCTCCAAACACTCTTAGTTGACGCCCAACCCAAACGAGCACGTCACAAAGCGAAAGGGATCAACCAAGAAGGGTATGCCTACTCTCCTCATGGTTTTCTCTATTTAAAGCTAGCTCTCTATCTACTCTTATGTTAGCTTTCCGATGTGCGATCCCTCCATCACCAGAGTTTAAAACCAACACCAACTCTTGCCGTCCCAACATAGAAAAATAATCAACCTTTGCGTAACAAGGGATTCGAACCAAAGTCCTCTCACATGCCAACTCACGCCACCACCACTAGGCCATCAACTCATTTCTGTCATAAATCCAAAACATTAAACTTTAAAGCGCACTTACTTGCTTCCAGATTTATTGAAAAGAAAAACCAAAATATATTGCAAGAGCCAAGACTTGAACCTTGGACCCCTTGCTTCCTCTATGGCGTCACTTCCTTGTCTCCTAAGTGGCACTACGTTGCCACTACACCACACTCCTTTTTGTGTAATCTTTTACCCCTTTTCTCTTAAAAGTCGAAACGCCAATTGCATCACTTGTTTATAAAATTAAAATTCCGAAGACTACCATAGATTTAACTTAAGTTTGGGCCTTCCAAAGGCTCACTAACCTACAAAAATATATATTTTAACCAACCAAAACACACAAATTTTAAAAATCACAGAAACACAGAAAACCCAAAAATTGGGGCTTTACATTTTAGATATAAACAAACCCCTTAATTTTTAGGCTAGATAATAAAAAGAAAAGTTAATACTATTACTTTTAGTTTCTTTGGGTTCGACATCCCTATCTCGCCATAAGCTATACTAATGTTCGAAAAGGTGTGCTTGCCTTTGTCGTGATAATAGTTAGTTTTCAAGAATGGACATTCATAAATTATAAAACTTAAGTGTTCTAGGAAGAATCTGAGAAGTCTTGGGTTCGAGCCTAAGCAAGTGCAAAAAGGTTTTGTTTTTTGAGGAATAGGCATTGTCTCTAGGCTGTAGCTTTTAAATAAATACGAATAAAACATGATAGAAAAGAGCCTACTAGCCCAGGGGATAAGTGGCGTGTTGCTAGTGTCTGAGGTCTACGGTTCGAATCCCTGCTTGTGCGAATGAAGATTATTTTTGCTGGTTGCCTTGTGTGACAGCCCTAATTTGACCCTAGTCAGATTCTGGTTTCTGGACCACAAAATCGAGTCATAAAATTTATTTAAAATTTATTTGCATATCTTCTATGTGTGATAGTGCATGTGTGAAAATTTGATGTTTTAATTTAGTCTTATGAATGTGAATTTTTACTTGAAAGGACTTAGTTGAGAAACTTAGAAAAATATGATAGGTAAATTGTAAGGATCAAATAATTACAAAGTGGGAATGCTTGGGTTTGCATGTCAAAATGCCCATAATGCATGAAGTGGCCGGCCAAGTAATGATGTTCCTCCACTAATTCTAATTAAATATACTTTTATGTTGACAAATGATTAAATAATCCAAATAGAAATCAATTAATAAGAAATGAATGAATAAAAGAAGAAAAGGGAAGGAGAGAGGGAGTGTTCATCTTCTTCTTCTTCCAAAGCCGAAACAAAGGGAAAGAAAAAGGGAATTTTACCTAAGGCAATTCGGCACCTTCTCTTGCTAGTAGGAGGTAAGCTTTCAAGTGTTAGTTATCTCCCTTTTTATGGTAAGTTAATTTCTAAATGCACTTTTGGCAATGTCAAGAAAATTTGAAACTTCTATGGTGGTTTGGGCACTATGCTGTGTACCAAAGTGTTAGAATTAGAGGTTGTTTTCATGTTGAATTAAATAAGTAGACGATAGAATGGGGTGGATTTTGTTGAATAAGTAGTTGGGTAACACCTTGTACATTCGGCCATATGGAGTTTAGATGGAATGTCATTTTTATTTTTATATTCCTTGTATGATAAATGGTTCATTGTTAAGGCCGAATGAGTCATGATAGATAAGTGGAAATGTAAAAAAATTCATGTTATGAGATAATTTGAGTAATTGACCGAAACATGGAAGAGGGGGTAAGATTTATATTTTCATGTTTTAAGAGTGAAAGATATAATGAAACTGTACTGAGTTTAAGGTGAATATTTTAGTCTAGGTGTTGTGGAGAATTCGTTTAAAATAGTTGGTTTGAGAGTTACTGAATTTAAATTAAGATCGTGGTAGTGATAATGAATTTGACCTTGAGACATTAGATAAACATTAGTTGAAGTTTCAATGCTTGATCAGTGATGGTTGTAAGATAAAGTGGAAATTATTAAATTTATATATATGTGAGTAATTAGCAAGGAGTGGTTACCGTATACACATATATATATGTTGGTGTTTTATTGAAATATTGATTGGGTTATGGATAGTAATGTGGTCTTCGGTGATCAATAGCCAAATGGCTTAAAAGCCTAAGGTAGAAAAATCAAATTTTAGCCGTGTGATTCTTGTGATATGAAATCATTAATATTATGGGATATAACTAACTAGCAATGTAATTAAATTAGTTAATTTATTTATTTTAGCTCAAGAACCCAAAGGAGGAGAATCAAGCAAGGGCAAAGCAAAGAATGTCGAGTAGCCGGTTGGAACCGTTTCATCCAACACAAAGTAAGTCTATAAGCAATTAAGCTTGGTTATTCTATACATAAATGGTGTATGCATATTGTGAAGGAATTACTCTCGTTCATGTATTCTTTTGATTGAAAGGCATGTGACCGATTATACTTAGATAATTAAATATATCACTTTGTTAAAACGAAATGACTTTGGCACAATGTGTGCGAATTTGAATGGCACTATGTGTGCGAATTTGTACGGCACTATGTGTGCGGATATGTATGACACTATGTGTGCGGATTTTAATGTCAATATGTATGTGAATTACTAAGGCACTATGTGTGCGGGTAAACATGGCACCTTGGGTGCGAAATTCCTTGCTTGAGCACTACGTGTGCGAAATTGGTTGTTGATAAAATAAATGTAGGAACTAAATGAAGGGCAAAAACTATTGTCCGAATAAGAAATTGGAAACATGAAAATTGAAACATAGATACATGAATGCATCTATTTCATCGTTGTTAAATATTATAGGAAGGAATTAAGGTATTCGGTTATATGATACTTTGAGTTAGTAGTAAGACTTGACTAGTAGTTGAATTGATAATTTCGGTAATCTATGGACCTTTCTAGTTTCTAGTTCAACATATTCATTTAATTGTTTGCATCATATGGCTTACGACTTTCTGGGTTGAAAACTCATTTAGTGTGTTTACTTGTCTCTTATTTAGATTTCTTTTTGATCCGTTTCATGCTCGGGACCATCCTCGAAGTCATCACACCTGCCAGCAACGTTTTGGTACCCCTTCTTAGTTAATCCTAAGTTAACATTATGGCATGTATAGGATAATATTTTGGGAGATTTTGTTGTTTTGATAGCATTGTACATAAAGGCCATGAGAAAATGGCTTAACTTACATGCTTAAATTCGATTTTGTTGGATTATGATTAAGCTCTTTGTGGTTAAATGGCAATGTGTTATGGTGGAGTAGTATTTTTGATATTTATTATGAATGTCAAATTTGTTTAATGACTTTGAATGTGTGAAGTGTGTTGATTCGATTTTGCTTTGCATATTGAATGGATTATTTGAATTTCAATTGTTGTATTGATTAATGTGTTATATGTGATATGGCATTGAAAGTAGTTTAGTTATATCCAAACATGTATATGTTTGTTTTAACATGTTCACGGCTTGGTATGGGTGATTCATGTTTTCGAATACATATATATATTTATGTTTGTAGTTAAGGACATACCCTTATGAAGTATAAATTGTAATGTGAGATTGTTTGAAAGTTACATAAGCATATACTATAGATTCAGATATAAAATAAATCTATGTGGAATGGATATGATAAATCTACAATGCAATATTTGCTTAGATAAATACTTATGTATGTGAGGAAATGGTTTATGATAATGTGTTTCGGTTATATATTAAATAACGATGTGCTTTTCAATATAAAATGTTATGCACTAATAAATATAAATGGATGTTATTATATGAGGCATATTCGGTGTGCACTCTATGTGTAATATGATTATAGATATTGACTTATAAAGTTTATATGCTTTAATATTATACTAGAATGTGTCTAAATTACAATCGGCTATGTGATATTAATAATTGTTTGTTTTTTTTTTTAAAGTTAGTCCAAGTGTGTGCATGTAATATTACTTTAACAAAATGATATTTTGTTCAAGTAATACCTTGTAACCCCAATCTGGCGACGGATACGGGTTAGGGGTGTTACACCTTGTGAGGAAGTTGTGTTTGACTGAAACACCAAGAGTTTGAATAAGTTTGAACAGATTTGTTGTTAGCCGAATCTGAGGAGAGGTTTACGGGGGATTTCGATTGTTTGAATTTGTGGATAGAAGGAAATTGAGCAAGTTCGAATTTGAAGGAGAGTTGTGTCGTTTGTGAACTTCTACTTTCTAAGAATTTGGCTAGGCAACTGCTTCTCTTCATTTTTAGTTTTGTGATTGCTTTTGGTTCTTTTCTACACTTCTTGATTGTCGAATTCTGCTGGGGGTGTTTTGGGTACTTTTCATTTTTCCCATTTCAATTTTGTCCTTCATTTTCAATACCCTGCTAACCGATTTTGCTCTTCTCCCTCTTCTCCTTTAGCAACCATTTTCCTTGTTACTATTAAGCCAAATTTTTTCTTTGGTTTTACTGCTTCTCCACCTTTCGTTTTTCTCTCTTTTTGGAACTGATATTTGCTTAGAGACCATTCGGGTACTTCTCGTTCTATTGTTTCGACTTTAATTTTCCATGCAGCCTTACTCTACTTCGATTTTTTTCTTCCTCTACTCCTCTGACTGACATTCTTTTCTTTTTCTCTTTTTCCGAATGTCCTATTCTCCTTCTCTCTCAATTCTTTTAGTTTAACATATCCCACTCTTTTGATATTATTATGATAGCCGAATAATATTTTCTCCCTCTTTTTATTTTTGCTTTCGGTTTGGCAATTATTCTACGACAATCGGGGTACGATTGTACCGCTTTGTCCCTATCACTTCGTGTACGTTCAGATTTGGTGTGGGTGTAGGCCAATTATTCTTCCCTCCTAATCTGGGTGTGGCGGTTCTGGTAAGTGATTGTTCATCTCGTTCAGCCTATTCATTTGTTTGATGGTTGATAAAGGTTAGTTGGAGTGCAGGAAACCCCTAAGGCCTAATGTTTAGGGCTCTTGCAAACGGATTTAGTGAGCAAGCCATAATCAACTGATCTAATGAAGTAAGAGGTAAATATTTGGACAAGTAGTTCGGTAGAGGTTTTGATAAGTTGAGTGGGATGTGATTAATCAAAACTTATGATTAAATGTAGGTTTGAGTGCTCGTAGTCTAGTATCATAGTTTTGCAATCAGGTGTGTAACCACACTACTATAAACGTAGATTGGCAAAAGCTGGAAAAGTATAACTATTGACATTACACGAGCGTCCACTCGCTCGTGTGGTAATCCAAACGGGTGAAATATGGGCTTTTGATCGTATAGGCCACCATGAGCATCTTCATGGCCTTAAGCCGTTTTGGGCCATGTTGGACCGAAATGAGCAGTGTGGGCCCACATAGTAAATCACATGGATGTGTGGAGATTTTTGGTCCAGACTGCATAGTTCGCGCAGCCAAGGCCATTTTTGGGCTTATTAGGCCATACGGGCGTATAGGCCCACATGGGTCGGGTTTGGGCTTTGGGCACATTTTCACTCTTTGACCGTTAAGGTTGCACGATCGCCTGAGACAACTGTGGGCCTACTGTTGGGTTGGTAAGTATACCTAGACCCCAATTTGATGAAATGACCGTTATACCTTATGAGGTAAATGACTGATCTACCCCTATGTGATGTATGACTTTTTGAACATGCCATTTTTATTGTATATACATTTATATTATGTTGCATTGCGTGGGATGGGATATATGATATTGGAGGAAGTGTACTAAAAGGCTATAAGCCTATTACTGGAAGCTCTGTTGCAAATACTATTTTGGTGCCGCAACTGGTGCTACTTGGTGTGTAGGGATAAGTGGATCGATTTTATCCCGACATGGTGTGTAGGGTTAGTATAGAGATGGTGTGTAGAGGGTGGATTGGGTAGAATGTTCTGATTGCATACTACACTGATTCTGTAATAGGCTTAGGTCCACCGATACTATTACTAGAATGGGCTCAGGCTCACACTGTTTCTAATTCTAAAATGGGCTAAGGCCCTAACTAAAATTGAAAGGGCTTAGGTCTAAGTGTTTACTCTTATGGTTTGTTTATATGGGATGACACACTGAGTTTTCGTAAACTCACCCATCTATTTTAACTGTACAAGTAATCCCCAGTCTTAGCTGAATCAGTGCTGCGAGGGACTCGAAGGTGGCCACGCAACCGCTCTTACTTCCATATTAGATTTTTAATTCATAAGTAGTTTTATTTAGGTATTTTTATGTAATAAGGACTCTATAATTTTTAATTTTGGGGTTTTATTTATTTTGATTTATATCTACTATTAGTAGGATGCGGGTTTAGAAAAAATTTTCATGATTTACCAAAATACCACGAATACGCAAAACTGTGTCAAAAGCTTTCGAGATAAATGAGATTTTGAAATTAATAACGTTTTAAAGTATATAGTTTTGTTAGTGATGCAAGTTTTAAAATTATTTTCTACATCTCTCGAAGAGGCTAAATAAACATTGGGCTTTTGAAATGATAGTACGTTTTACGAAAAACACTTCACTATGACATATTCAGGTTCGGCCATAACGTCCAGGCCAGGTTTGGGGTGTTACATTTAGTGGTATCAGAGTCAAGTTACAAAACTCAGCTGTGGATTTGGGTTTCTTTTAAAAAATTGAAATTCAAAATAGGAACTGTTTCAAATGATTTGAAGTATTTTGAAAGGTTTTACTGAATGTGTAGTTTACCGAGTCTTCGCGCTAATCCTGTAAGTTTTCTCTGAAACCTGTATTTCGATTTTGACTGAAACTGCAATAGGTATGATTACTGAGACTACTGTAGGTAGTACTGCAAACTCTTAGGTAGTGTATATTGAAACTGTAGTGAAACTGGTAAACACAGATAGACACTGCGCTGTGCAGAAATAAAACTCTATACTTCTGTTACTGTCTCCATAAAACATTTGTTAATAAACACTGGAACTGTAAACTGATCTGCATAAAACTATTAACAAAGAGAAAATGCAATTCGATTATGAACATCGGAGGTACTCGCGAAGGGGTACAAGAGGTTATGGCAGAGGCATGAAGATCTCGAGCTAGGTCTTATGATCGCGCGGATGAGTATTGGATTAATGCATTGTTTCAGTCCATCTATAGACTGTAATAGAATCATTTAAGTTAAATGTGGTACCATTTTGGATCTAGAGTGCGTAGCGAGAGCGTCGTGGTGTAGTCTATGTTACGCGACTGATCTGGTAGTTGGAAATTTCAGAGATGAAATTTCTTTAAGGAGGGGTGTATTGTAACGCCCCAAATTTGGGCCTAGAAGTATTAGATTTTAAGCGTGGGAACAGTTAGGAGACTGCACATAAATGGTTGGTTGTATACGAAAGTGAAGCAAATTCATACGAAAGTGGATAAGTGGCGTGTTGCTAGTGTCTGAAGTCTGAGGTTAGAATCCTTGCTTGTGCGAATGAAGATTATTTTTGTAGGCGACCATGGGAGAAAGTTGTGTTTGACCGAGTTTGAATAAGTTTGAATAAGTTTGAATATATTTATTCTTAGCCAAAATTTGAGGAGAGGTTTATGAGGGATTTCGATTGTTTGAATTGATGGACAGGAGGAAATTAAGGAGGAAATCGAGCAAGTTCGAATTTGGAGGAGAGTTGTGCCGTTTGAGAACTTCTACTTCCCAAGAATTTGGCTAGGCAACTGTTTCTCTCCATTTTCAGTTTTGCGATCGCTTTTGGTTCTTTTCTACATTTCTTGATTGCTAAATTCTACAGGGGGATGTTTCAGGTACTTTTCATTTTGCCCATTTAGGTTTTGTCCTTCATTTTCAATACCTTATTGACCAATTTCGCTCTTCTCCTTCTACTCCATTAGCAACCATTTTCCTTGTTGCTATTAAGCCAAATTCTGTCTTTGTTTTTATTGCTTTGACACCTTTCATTTTTCTCTCTTTTTAGGACTGATATTTGCTTAGAGACCATTCGGGTATTTCTCGTTTTGTTGTTTCGACTTTATTTTTCCATACAGCCTTACTGTGCTTTGATTTTCTTTCTTCCTCTGCTCCTCTGACTGATATTCTTTTCTTTTTCTCTTTGGCCGAATGTCTTACTCTCCTTCTCTCTCAATTCTTTTAGTTTAACATATCCCACTCTTTTCATATTATTATGATAGCCGAATACCTCTTTCTCCCTCTCTCTATTTTTGCTTTCGGTTTGGCAATTGTTCTCTGACAATCGGGGTACGACTGTACCACTTTGTACCTATCACTCCGTGTACGTTCGACTTTGGTGTGGATGTAGGCCGATTATTCTTCCCTCCTAATCTGGGTGTGGTGGTTCTGGTAAGTGATTGTTCATCTAGTTCAAACTGTTCATTATTTTTATGGTTGATAAGGGTTAGTTGGAGTGCAAAAAACCCTAAGGCCTATTGTTTAGGGCTCTTGCAAATAGATTTAGTGAGCAAGCCATAATCAACTGATCTAATCAAGTAAGAGTTAAATTTTTGGACAAGTAGTTTGGTGGAGGTTTTGATAAGTCGACTAGGATGTGATTAACTGAAACTTGTGATTGAATGATCGGCAAAAGCCTATAATTATTGGCATTACACGAGTGTGCACTTGCTCGTGTGGTAATCTGAACACATGAAATGTGGGCTTTTGATTGTAGAGGCCACCATGAGCATTTTCATTGCCTTAGGCTGTTTTGGGCCATGTTGGACCGAAATGGGCGTGTGGGCCCCACATGATCATGGGCCCACACGGGTAAATCACACGGACGTGTGGAGATTTTTGGGCCAGACTGTGTAGTTCGCACAGCCAAGGCAATTTTTGGGTTTATTGGGCCACACGGGCGTGTGGGCCCACATGGGCCGTGTTATGGGCTTTGGGCTCATTTTCATTGTTTGACCGTTAAGGTTGCACGGTTACCCGAGATAACTGCGGACCTACTGTTGGGTCGATAAGTATACCTAGACCCCAATTTGATGAAATGACCATTATACCTTTATGAGGTAAATAACTTATCTACCCCTATGTGTTATATGACTATTTGAGCATGCCATTTTTACTGTATATACATTTTTATTATGTTGCATTGCATGGGGTGGGATATATGATATTGGAGGAAGTGGTCTGAAAGGCTATAAGCCTGTTACTGGCAGCTCTGCTGCAAATACTGTTTTAGTGCTGCAACCGGTGCTACTTGGTGTGTAAGGATGAGTGGATTGATTTTATCGCCACATGGTGTGTAGAGTTGGTACAGAGATGCTGTGTAGAGGCTGGATTAGGTAGGATGTTCGGATTGAATACTGCACTGATTCTGTAATGGGCTTAGGCCCACTGATTCTATTACTGGAATGGACTCAGGCCCACACTATTTCTGATTCAGAAATGGGCTAAGACCCTAACTAAAACTGAAAGGGCTTAGGCCCAAATTGTGTTTACTCTGATTTTTTGCTTATATGGGATTACACACTGAGTTTTCGTAAACTCACCCATCTATTTTAACTGTACAGGTAACCCTAGTCTTAAGCAGACCGGTGCTGCGAGGGACTCAAAGGTGGCTACACAACCGCTCTTGCTTCCTTTTTGGATTTTTAATTTATAAGTAGTTTTATTTGGATATTTTATGTAATAAGGCCTCTATAGTTTTTAATTTTGGGGTTTTATTTATTTTGATTTATATCTGCTAGTAGTTGGATACGAGTTTTGAAAAGATTTGCATGATTTACCAAAATACAACGAATGCGCAAAACTGTGTCAAAAGCTTCCGCGATAAACGAGATTTTGAAATTAATAACGTTTTAAAGTAAATACTTTTGTTAGTGACGCAAGTTTTAAAATTATTTTCTAGATCACGCAAATAGGCTAAATAAACATTGGCTTTTCAAATGATAGTACGCTTTACAAAAAACACTTTAATGTGACATCGACAGGTTTGGCCATAACATCCAAGCCGGGTTTGGGGTGTTACAGTGCGATACAAGACCAAAGAAAAAAGGCATATACAAATTAAAGTTTCTAGGCTCGGGGTTTGTAATGCGGTTCATCAAGAAGTGTAAAAAAGCTCAAAATTGGTACTAAAGGTGAAGTATAAATAGGATAGCTTTTTGGCTTTGGATGTGTTCCAAACAATACCTTACGTCATCCCTAAATATCTCATCATGCATGTAACATCCCGTACCCGAGACCGTCGCCGGAGTCAGACACGAGGGGTTCGTAGACTTAAATCACTTATTTGCACAGTCCATTTTAAATTTTTCCAGGCAGTTGGCTAACTGCGTCACTGTCACCTTAAAAATCATATCTTAAGTTCCAAAACTCAAAAATCAGTTTCGTAATTTTTCCCTGAAACTAGACTCATATGTCCATTTACAGATTTTTTTCTAGAATTTTTGGTCTGGCCAATTAGTACAGTTTATTAGTTAAAGTCTCCCCTGTTACAGGTTTCGACTACACTGACCTTCTTGCATTGCGACTTAGATAAATCCTTGTACAGGGCTTCAATACTTATGCCATTTGTTTCTAATGAAACTAGATTCAAAAAGGAATCTATACATATATGGTATGACTTCTAATTGTCTCTGGTTAATTTATAGAGAATTTCCAAAGTCAGATTAGGGGATCCAGATCACGAAAACTTTAACATCTCATAATATACTGTTCATATGAACGTTTCGTTACTTTCCTATGAAAATAGATTCATCAAAGTTCGATTACATAATTTATTCATGATTTAATTCCATTCCTACTATTTTTAGTGATTTTTCACATCCACATCACTGCTGCTGCCAGCATCTATTTTTAAGGTAAACTTTACCTATTTCATGATCCTCCATGCATCAACTAGAGTTTGTCATACATATACCAAAAGTGATCCTAAATGACCATTCCCATGGCTAACCGTTACCAACATTTCCATACCTCTCGACGAACAACATACAAAACGATTATAATGCTATGATCAAAGTATATTTAAGCCATTTTCGCATGGCTATCCAAATTTGCACAAAACCGAAGGGTACATGACCAATAACAAAAAGGGTAGTCCTATACATGCCATTTCAAAGTTCAACCAAAAGTATACCGAAAGGGGCTTTGATAGTGTGGGCGACTTCGACTTCAAAATTCCCGAGTCCGATAGCTGACGAACCAAAATCTATAAAATAGAGGATTAAAGAAACGGAGTAAGCATTAAATGCTTAGTAAGTCTTGAGCAAAGAATTTAAGCACAATTGAAGTATAGCATTCATATAACTAAACGGATAATCCCATATATACATATTCTCAGATCATTCCTACTTCACATTCCAACCCCTATATTCATACATAAGGGATCATCTTAGCCAAATACCGGAAGCTCATTACTAGACTAAGCGAATATTATTCGAAGGGAATCAACTATTCCAATGCACATACGAAACATACCTCATTTTTGGGATTTTACAAGCGTATTAACTGGAATTTTTACAGCAAGATTGCTCATTCCCGAATCACATACCTTCGGAATTTAACCGGATATAGCTACTCGCTCAAATACCTCGGGACATAGCCCGGTTATAGTAACTCGCACAAATGCCTTCGGGACTTAACCCGGATTTAGTAACTCGCACCAATGCCTTCGGGCTTAGCCCGGAATTAGTAACTCGCACAAATGCCTTCGGATCTTAGTCCGGATATAGTCACTTAGCACAAAAGCCTTCGGGACTTAGCCCAGATATCATTCGAATAACCAAGCACATATATCAATAAATCATGACACATCCGTATTTCATTTTCATTACCAAAGCTCAAACACAAGACACTTATCACACTTGCAATTTCGGCTCAATAGCCACATACAAAGAGCATGATTTTGATTTGCTTAAAACATGATCTAATCAAATCATAATCTAAGTTCTATTACTCAAAAACTTACCTCGGATGTCGTCGAACGATTTCGATGGCTATTCGACCACTTTTTCCTTCCCTTTATCGGATCTAGTTCCCCTTTGCTCTTGAGCTTAATTTAACAAATAAATTGATTTAATCATTTGAGCATCGAAAAGAGGAGCTCAAGGTACTTAGCCCATATATATTCATTAGACATTAAAGTCACATACATATGAAATCATGAATCAACTCGACATATTATCCCACACTTCCTTTTAGCCGATTGTCTAAGCCAAGATAAAAGCATCAATATGCTTGCCTCTAACCGAATACATGCAACACCAATCCATCTCATGTGGCCGAATATGCATGTCTACGTTGAGGCCAATTATATACTTAGTACCACATATAAATGACATACATTTTACTAACTAATGCATTACATATTATAACTCAATACGCATCCATCATTTACCCCATAACTAAAACACCACCATATATAAACATATACCTTGAGATGATATATATATGTCATACCAATACATCATGTGCAAATATATATATATGCAAGAGCCGAATCACAAGGCTGATTATAACCATCTCATATATTTTCATCCCATACCCGAATGCGCAAGTACATTATAATAGCTTCCAACTTAATTCATCATAAATTTTCTTTTTTTTTTCATGGCTGAATGCTCCTTCTACACCATTTACCTTCGCAAAGCAGGAATTTCATCATCCAACTTACAAGCTTACAATCTCATGAAGTTTAACCTCATAGTATCTATCAAACTCTCACTCATTAGCTTCTATCATAAACCTCCAACAACACCAAATAAACATATACTTCGTGGGTCTATGGTAGAACCAAGAAAGGAACTCATAGATATCAAGATGTAAGCAAACTACCATTATTCATCTAAGTTTAGCATGAAACACAACCATCACCCTTATTAATCTTTTATAGCTGAAAACCATACTCACCCCAAAAATCAAAATTTCAACATGCTTTACAAAAATCACTTGATATCTCACTCAATATCAACTCAAATTTCAAGAGCTAGTACAAACTTCCTTACCTTAATAGTGACCTAAGAGGATCGATTGCTTCACTCCCTTCTTCTTCCTTTCAATTCGGCCAAGAAGAACCAAAGAACACAACTTGTTTTTCTTTCTTCCTTAGAACATTCGGCCAAGAGAAATGAAAAAAGATGGACACTTTTTTTTTGTTTTCTTTCTTACATTCACGGCAATGGGGAGGGGGAGAAACAATCACACACATTCTTTCCTTTTTCCATTTCTTTATTACCCATACTCCTTAATTTATTGTTCCTAACATACATCACTAACATAACATGTTTGTGACATGTTTCCACTCATAGCATGGCCGGCCACTAGCTCAAATATTGGGCAATTTGACATGCAAACCCACCATTTCTATAACATGCATTAATAGGCCACTTTACATTTGCCTAACACATTTCTAAATTTTCTCACATAAGTCCTATTTACTAAAATTCACTTACAATGAACAAAATTCAAACATGAAATTTTCACACATGCATAAGTACATATAATGAGCATCAACTAGGACGGTTAATTATTTTTTTATGACTCGGTTTAGTGGTCCCGAAACCACTTTCCGACTAGGGTCAATTTAGGGCTGTCACAACTCTCCCCCACTTAAGAAATTTTCGTGCCCGAAAATCTTACCGGTAATTAGGTTTGGGTATCGTTCTTTCATAGAGTTCTCAGGTTCCCAAGTGGCTTCTTCCATTCCGTGTTTGAGCCATAACACTTTCACTAACAGAACCCTTTTGTTTCGCAACTCTTTCACTTCACGAGCTAGGATACGAATCGGTTCTTCTTCATAACTCATATCAGCTTGAATTTCGACCTCGGAGGGGTTTATTATGTGTGAAGGATTGGATCTGTAACGTCGAAGCATCGAAACATGAAAAATCCTTTCAAGTTCAGGGGGTAAAAGCAACCTATACGCAACTGGGCCAACTCGTTCGGAGATCTCATACGGCCCAATGAATCTCGGACTCAATTTGCCCTTACGGCCAAATCTGAGTATCTTTTTCCAAGGTGACACCTTAAGAAACACTTTGTCTCCCACCTGATACTCAATATCTCTTCGTTTTAAATCCGCGTACGACTTCTGACGGTCTGATGCTGCCTTCAGACTCTCACGAATTATTCTTACTTTCTGTTCAGCATCTTTAATCAAATCCACCCCGAAAATTTTACTTTCACCGAGCTCGGTCCAAAACAATGGCGTACGGCATTTTCGACCGTACAAAGCCTCGTAAGGTGCCATCTTAATACTTGACTGAAAACTATTGTTGTAAGCGAATTCAATCAAAGGTAAATACCGTTCCCATGAACCACTAAACTCAAGGATGCAGCATCTCAACATATCCTCGAGTATTTGAATTATCCGCTCGGATTGACCATTGGTTTGGGGGTGAAAAGCGGTGCTAAAATGCAACTTGGTGCCCAAAGCTTCTTGCAATTTCTTCCAAAATCGTGAGGTGAATCTCGGATCTCTATCCGACACAATAGAAATCGGTACCCCGTGTAATCTCACAATCTGAGAAACATACAATTCAGCTAGTTTATCCAATGAAAAATCCGTACGTACGGGGATAAAATGAGCCGACTTAGTCAGTCTATCAACAACAACCCAAATCGTATCCTTCTTACTTGCCGACACTGACAACCCAGATACAAATCCATCGTGACTTGATCCCATTTCCATTCAGGTATCATGATCGGCTGAAGTAAACCCGTAGGCACTTGATGTTCCGCCTTCACTTGCTGACATATTAAACACTTCGAAACAAAATCGGAAATGTCTCATTTCATACCATGCCACCAAAACTGATGTCTCAGATCGTTGTACATTTTCGTACTCCCCGGGTGGTTTGACATTCGGCTACAATGAGCTTCGTTCAGAATCATCAAAATGAGTTCTGAATTTCTTGGAACACACAAACGACTTCTGAACCTCAAACAATTGCCATCATCAATTTGAAATTCTGATTCCATATTCGGAGTACATTCAGCCCGCTTTGCAACCAAATCATCATCGACTTTCTGAGCTTCACGAATTTGTTGAATCAACAATGGTTTGGCCTTTAATTCTGCCACTAACACATTGTCGGATAGAACAGACAAGTGTACATTCATCGCTCGTAAAGCAAACAGTGATTTCTGGCTTAAGGCGTCCGTAACCACATTAGCTTTTCCCGGGTGATAATCAATGACAAGCTCGTAATCTTTCAACAACTCAAGCCAACGCCTGTGTCGCAGATTCAAGTCTCTTTGAGTCATCAACTATTTGAGATTTTGTGATCCGAATATACATGGCACTTCTCACTGAATAAATAATGTCGCCATATTTTCAAAGCGAATACGATGGCAGCTAGTTTGAGATCATGGGTCGGGTAATTTTTCTCGTGTGGCTTCAATTGTCTCGACGCATAGGCCACAACTCGACCTTCTTGCATCAATACGCAACCCAACCCAAGTAGGGATGCATCACTATAAATGACAAACTCTTTGCCTGATTCGGGCTGCACTAGAATTGGAGCTTCAGTCAAATAGGTTTTCAGTTGATCAAAACTTTTCTGACATTTTTCTGTCCATTCGAACTTAACATCTTTTTGAAGTAGCTTCGTCATTGGTGTGGCTGTCATCGAGAAACCTTTTACAAACCGTCGGTAGTAGCCGGCAAGTCCCAAAAAGCTCCGAACCTCAGTAATATTTCTCGGAGGCTTCCAGTTAAGTATGGCTGAAACTTTACTCGGGTCCACTCGAATACCCGATGCGGATACCACATGACCCAAGAAGCTAACCTCTCTTAACCAGAACTCACACTTACTGAACTTAGCATATAGCTGCTTATCCCGTAAAATTTGCAACACTAACCTCAGGTGCTCAGCATGTTCAGTCTCATCTCTTGAATAGACCAAGATGTCATCAATAAACACAACTACGAACCGGTCGAAATACTGTCTGAAGATCCGATTCATCAAATCCATAAATACCGCAGGGGCATTAGTGAGCCCAAACAGCATCACTAAGAACTCGTAGTGATCGTACCTCGTTCTGAAAGCAGTTTTGGGTACATCCGAATCTCGAATTCGCAACTGATAATAACCCGATCTCAAATCTATCTTTGAAAACACTGAGGCCTCATTTAGTTGATCAAACAAATCATCAATACACGGTAACGGATATTTATTCTTTATTGTCACTTTATTCAGCTGACGATAGTCGATGCACAATCTCATGGTTCCGTCCTTCTTTTTCACAAACAATACTGGTGCACCCCAAGGTGAGAGACTAGGTCGAGCGAAACCTCTATTCGTCAATTCTTGTAACTGAGCTTTCAACTCTTTTAGCTCGGTTGGTGCCATACGATACGGAGCTATCAAAATCGGCGTAGTCCCAGGTACAAGCTCAATACAAAACTTTACCTCCCGAACAGGTGGTAAACCCGATAATTCTTCGGGAAAAACATCCGGGTATTCACAAACCACCGGCACAGATTCGGGTTTCATTTTTAACTCTTTGTCATCAAGTACATACGCAAGGTATGCTTCGCACCCCTTTCTTACATATTTCTGGGCCAACATTGATGATAATACAGCTGGCAACCCCTTTAAGTCCGTAGACTCAACTCGGATTATCTCGTTATTTGCGCACCTCAGATCAATAGTCTTGCTCTTGCAATTCACAACCGCATCATGCACGGTCAACCAATCCAAACCAAGAATTACATCAAATTCATCAAACGGCAAAAGCATCAAGTCCGCCGGAAAACAGGAACCTCGAATTACTAGGGGACATTTCTTACACACTTTGTCGACAAGCACGTAACGACCCAAGGGATTTGACACCCGAATTACGAACTCAGTAGACTCAATAGGTAAGGTCTTACTGGATGCTAAGGTTTCGCATATATAAGAATGAGTAGAACCAGGGTCAATCAAAGCAATCACATTAGTATCAAAGAGAGTAAAAGTACTGGTAATAACATCTGGCGAGGAAGCATCCTCGCGTGCGCGTATAGCATAAGCCCTAGCAGGAGCACGAGCCTCAGATCTGGTCGTAGCATCTCTAGATCCTCTCTGACCACCACTAGCATTGCCCGTATTTCTAGATGGTCTACCTCGAGCAGTGGTAGCACCCGGTTTCCCACTCTGATTTACATTCTGTTCAGACAACCTCGGGCAATCTTTAATAAAGTGGTCAACTGACCCGCACTTGTAACAGGAGCGGTCATGGAATCTACAACTCCCAGAATGCCATTTGCCACAATATTGGCACTCCGTTCTGTCTCGGCGATCATTTCCAACACTGGCGATCGAAGTGACTCGTGTGCTCACAGGGGGTCGATCGTGATCTCGTCTAGAAAAGCCCGAAGTGTCCCTAGACCGCCTAAGCCATCTCTAAATTTCTTCGATGACTGTGGGAAGGGCTTCCCCGAAGACCTCTTACGAAACTCCCTTGCTCCCACTTCAGCTTTTCTTTTCTCCATACTGAGCTCCTCGGCCTTGCAAGCTCGCTCGACAAGTGCCACAAATTCTCGGATTTCCAAAATGCCTACATACAACTTTATATCGTCATTCAGCCCATCCTCGAAACGTTTACACATCACGGCTTCTGAAGAAATGCATTCTCGCGCGTACCGGCTAAGCCTTACAAATTTTCGTTCATAGTCGGTAACCGACATGGAACCTTGTTTGAGTTCAAGAAATTCCTTCCTTTTTTGGTCAATGAATCTCTGACTGATATACTTCTTTTGAAACTCGGTTTGGAAGAACTCCCAAGTTACTTGCTCTCTGGGCACGACAGAAGTCAACGTGTTCCACCAATAGTAGGCAGAATCATGTAGCAAGGAGATAGTACACTTTAGGCACTCATCGGGTGTGCAAGATAGCTCATCGAGTACCCGGATAGTGTTGTCCAACCAAAATTCAGCTTGCTCGGCATCATCGCTGTCCGTAGCCTCAAATTCAGTAGCCCCATGTTTTCGGATTCTGTCAACTGGGAGCTTATTTGACCTTATTTGGTCAGTTACCGGAGGTATTGTAGGTGCGGGGGTGGTATTTGTCGGGAATGGAGGTTGTGGAACAACCGTATTAGTTCGAATGCATTGGTTGAACCAATCATTCATCACGCTATAGAAAGCTTGTCTAGCTTCATCATTCGGGTTACTAGCATTAGGTTGAGAGTCCGCCGGCGCTGTCCCTTGTGCGGGAGCAGGCGCTACACTCTCAAGATCATCAGCTACCGCTCGGTCGGGATCGGGATCCATTACTATAAATAAACACATTTGCAAATGTCAGAAATCACCACACTATCAAATAATCACGTAAAATGGCATGTATAGCTAGCCCCAAACGCATTACGGTAGTCCTAGAATCGACTAAACCGTAGCTCTAATACCAATAAAATTGTAACACCCCGTACCCGAGACCGTCGCCGGAGTCAGACACGAGGGGTTCGCAGACTTAAATCACTTATTTGCACAGTCAATTTTAAATTTTCCAGGCAGTTGGCTAACTGCGTCACTGTCACCTTAAAAATCATATCTTGAGTTCCAAAACTAGAAAATCAGTTTCGTAATTTTTCCCTGAAACTAGACTCATATTTCCATTTACATATTTATTTATAGAATTTTTTTTCAGGCCAATTAGTACAGTTTATTAGTTAAATTCTCCCTTGTTACAGGGTTTGACTACACTGACCTTCTTGTATTGCGACTTAGATAACTCCTTGTACAGGGCTTCAATACTTATGCCATTTGTTTCTAATGAAACTAGATTCAAAAAGGAATCTATAAATATATGGTATGACTTCTAATTGTCTCTGGTTAATTTATAGAGAATTTCCAAAGTCAGATTAGGGGATCCAGAAACTGTTCTAGCCCTGTCTCACGAAAACTTTAACATCTCATAATATACTGTTGATATGAATGTTTCGTTACTTTCCTATGAAAATAGATTCACCAAGGTTCGATTACATAATTTATTCACTATTTAATTCCATTCCTACTATTTTTAGTGATTTTTCACATCCACATCACTGCTGCTGCCAGCATCTATTTTTAAGGTAAACTTTACCTATTTCATGATCCTCCATGGATCAACTAGAGTTTGTCATACATATACCAAAAGTGATCCTGAATGACCATTCCCATGGCTAACCGTTACCAACATTTCCATACCTCTCGACGAACAACATACAAAACGATTATAATGCTATGATCAAAGTATATTTAAGCCATTTTCGCATGGCTATCCAAATTTACACAAAACCGAAGGGTACATGACCAATAACAAAAAGGGTAGTCCTATACATGCCATTTCAAAGTTCAACCAAAAGTATACCGAAAGGGGCTTTGATAGTGTGGGCGACTTCGACTTCAAAATTCCCGAGTCCGATAGCTGACGAACCAAAATCTATAAAACAAAGGATTAAAGAAACGGAGTAAGCATTAAATGCTTAGTAAGTCTTGAGCAAAGAATTTAAGCACAACTGAAGTATAGCATTCATATAACTAAACGGATAATCCCATATATACATATTCTTAGATCATTCCTACTTCACATTCCAACCCCTATATTCATACATAAGGGATCATCTTAGCCAAATACCGGAAGCTCATTACTCGACTAAGCGAATATTATTCGAAGGGAATCAACTACTCCAATGCACATACGAAACATACCTCATTGTTGGGATTTTACAAGCGTATTAACTGAAATTTTTACAGCAAGATTGCTCATTCCCGAATCACATACCTTCGGAATTTAACCGGATATAGCTACTCGCTCAAATGCCTTCGGGACATATCCCAGTTATAGTAACTCACACAAATGCCTTCGGGACTTAACCCGGATTTAGTAACTCGCACCAATGCCTTCGGGCTTAGCCCGGAATTAGTAACTCGTACAAATGCCTTCGGATCTTAGTCCGGATATAGTCACTTAGCACAAAAGCCTTCGGGACTTAGCCCGGATATCATTCGAATAACCAAGCACATATATCAATAAATCATGACACATCCGTATTTCATTTTCATTACCAAAGCTCAAACACAAGACACTTATCACACTTGCAATTTTGGCTCAATAGCCACATACAAAGAGCATGATTTTGATTTGCTTAAAACATGATCTAATCAAATCATAATCTAAGTTCTATTACTCAAAAACTTACCTCGGATGTCGTCGAACGATTTCGATGGCTATTTGACCACTTTTTCCTTCCCTTTATCGGATCTAGTTCCCCTTTGCTCTTGAGCTTAATTTAACAAATAAATTGATTTAATCATTTGAGCATCGAAAAGAGGAACTCAAGGTACTTAGCCCATATATATTCATTAGACATTAAAGTCACATACATACGAAATCATGAATCAACTCGACATATTATCCCACACTTCCTTTTAGCCGATTGTCTAAGCCAAGATAAAAGCATCAATATGCTTGCCTCTAACCGAATACATGCAACGCCAATCCATCTCATGTGGCCGAATATGCATGTCTACGTTGAGGCCAATTATATACTTAGTACCACATATAAATGACATACATTTTACTAACTAATGCATTACATATTATAACTCAATACACATCCATCATTTACCCCATAACTAAAACACCACCATATATAAACATATACCTTGAGATGATATATATATGTCATACCAATACATCATGTGCAAATATATATATATATGCAAGAGCCGAATCACAAGGCTGATTATAACCATCTCATATATTTTCATCCCATACCCGAATGCACAAGTACATTACAATAGCTTCCAACTTAATTCATCATAAATTTTCTTTTTTTTTTCATCGCTGAATGCTCCTTCTACACCATTTACCTTCACAAAGCAGGAATTTCATCATCCAACTTACAAGCTTACAATCTCATGAAGTTTAACCTCACAGTATCTATCAAACTCTCACTCATTAGCTTCTATCATAAACCTCCAACAACACCAAATAAACATATACTTCGTGGGTCTATGGTAGAACCAAGAAAGGAACTCATAGATATCAAGATGTAAGCAAACTACCATTATTCATCTAAGTTTAGCATGAAACACAACCATCACCCTTATTAATCTTTTATAGCTGAAAACCATACTCACCCCAAAAATCAAAATTTCAACATGGTTTACAAAAATCACTTGATATCTCACTCAATATCAACTCAAATTTCAAGAGCTAGTACAAACTTCCTTACCTTAATAGTGACCTAAGATGACCGATTGCTTCACTCCCTTCTTCTTCCTTTCAATTCAGCCAAGAAGAACCAAAGAACACAACTTGTTTTTCTTTCTTCCTTAGAACATTCAGCCAAGAGAAATGAAAAAAAGATGGACACTTTTTTTTGTTTTCTTTCTTACATTCACGGCAATGGGGAGGGGGAGAAACAATCACACACATTCTTTCCTTTTTCCATTTCTTTATTACCCATACTCCTTATTTTATTGTTCCTAACATACATCACTAACATAACATGTTTGTGACATGTTTCCACACATAGCATGGCCGGCCACTAGCTCAAATATTGGGCAATTTGACATGCAAACCCACCATTTCTATAACATGCATTAATAGGCCACTTTACATTTGCCTAGCACATTTCTAAATTTTCTCACATAAGTCCTATTTACTAAAATTCACTTACAATTAACAAAATTCAAACATGAAAATTTCACACATGCATAAGTACATATAATGAGCATCAACTAGGACGGTTAATTACTTTTTTATGACTCGGTTTAGCGGTCCCGAAACCACTTTCTGACTAGGGTCAATTTAGGGCTGTCACAATGCATAAATTTAATCAACCAAACAAACACAAATTCAACCATTTATCATTCATACTAACTTGTTTATTTCCTTTTATTTTCTATATCACTTGGTACAAACAACGGTTTAGTACTTAGTTACAGTGTAACATATAGAACTTTAGTAGTCTAATAATAAAAAATGTAAAATCACCTATCATCATGCCAAGTTTATTCATTAACACAAGAAACCTATGTACAATGCAGGTTGGAGGAAACACCAAAATTTCTCATGGGGAGGCCAAGGAAATCAAAGACCACAACATCCTACAGGCTACCAACAACAACTTTGCCAGCAAGAGAAAAAGCCGAACCTTAAGGAGATAATGTCAAAATTTATTTCAGTAGTGGAAACCTGTTTTCAGAACACTAAATCTAAACTTAAAAATTAGCAAGCGTCAATCCAAGTACTCGAGAATCAAATTGGGCAGCTCGCTAAGATGATTTCAGAAAAACCATCAGGAAGTTTACCTAGTAACACCGAACCCAATCCAAAAGAGCATGTGAAAGAAGTTACACTAAGGAGTGGGAAGGTGTTAGCTGAATCCAAAAAGAAGCCACCACAAGAAGCTGAAAGAGACAAATGAGAGGAGGAAAAACCTGAAAACAATGACAATCCAATGCCAAAGGAATATAAACCACCAATACCATATCCAAAAAAGTTGAAGAAAGACTGCATGGATGCACAATTTAGTAAATTTCTTGAACTTTTTAAACAACTGCATATTAACTTACCTTTTGTTGATGCTATATCACAGATGCCTACATATGCAAAATTTTTAAAGGAGCTTCTAACAAACAAAAGGAAGTTTGAAGACCTAACTACAGTGGAACTTAATGAGGAGTGCTCAGCAATACTCCAAAATAAACTGCCAACCAAACTGAAAGACCCAGGAAGTTTTACTATTCCCTATTTAATTGGTAGTTTGAATGTTGATAAGGCACTAGCTGATTTAGGAGCTAGCATTAATTTGATGCCATATAAAATGTTTAAACAACTTGGTCTTGGGGAACCTAAACCCACTAGGATGAGTATTCAATTAGCTGATAGATCTGTTAAGTATCCTAGGGGAATTATAGAGAATGTACTTGTAAAATTAGATAAATTTATATTCCCTGTTGATTTCATTGTGCTTGACATGGATGAGGATGTTGAAGTGCCTTTAATCTTAGGATGTCCATTTTTAGCCACTGCTAAGGCTGTTATTGATGTGGGCGATGGTAAATTGGTACTTAGAGTTGGTGACGAAGAGATTATCTTTAAAATTTATGATGCCATGAGTTTTCTAGGGAACAGGATGACTCATGTTATTTTATTGACTCTATTGATCATGCTACTCAAGATTCTTTTTAGGAAATCATACATAAGGACATGTTGGAACTGTGTCTTGCCTAAGGAGAGGAGGGGGATGATAATTCTGAGATAGGAACTGAACTGAATTCTAATGAACCCTCCCCAAGACTAGCAGAATATGAGGGTATTAAGGTAAACGATGAACTTAAGCAAAAACCCTCTATTGAAGAACCTCCCAAACTGGAACTTAAACAATTGCCAAATCACTTGGAATATGAATTCCTTGGAAATAACTCTACATTACCGGTAATTATTGCGTCTAACTTGAAACCCAAAGAGAAAGAGGAATTAGTGCAAGTCTTAAGACAGCATAAAAGGGCCATAGCTTGGAAAATTTTTGACTTTAAAAGGATCAGCCCTTCTTTTTGTACCCATAAAATTTTAATGGAAGATGAATATAAGCCATGCGTGCAAGCCCAAAAATGACTGAACCTGTAACAGCCCAAAATTTACCCTAGTCGGGAAGTGGTTTCGGGACCGCTAAACCGAGTCACTGAAATGTTTGAATGTGATAATTATTGTCTAGAATATGTAATTATGAATGTGTGAAAATTTCAAGCTTCGATTTAGTCGATTGCATGTGAATTTAGTCAATAGGACTTATGCGAAAAAATTTTAAAATGTGATAGGTCAATGCGTAAGGACCTATTAGTGCATGTGGAAAAAGGGGGGACTTGCATGTCAAATTCCCCCCCCTTTTAGTAGTGGCCGGCCATGACAAATAAGGTGGACAAGGTGTGATGGGCAAAACATGTCATAGACATGTTTTGTTGGTGCATCATGGGATGAATAACAAATAAAAGTTAGTAATAAAGAAATGGAAAAAAAAGAATGATGAAAGGAAAAAAAAAGGGATCATCATTCATGTTCTTGCTAGCCGAATCTAAAGAAGAAAGAAAAATTGTTCATCTTTTATCATCCTTGGCCGAAAATGCTAAGAAGAAGGGGAAGGGGAAGTAAGACATTCGGCCACTCCTTCTAGTCTTGAATAAGGTATGTAATGCATGGTAGCTTTTGGAAATTGTTGAATGTATTAAGCTAGTTACTAAGTCCCTTACCTAGCCCATGTTCAAATCTTGAATATTGTTGGTAACATGAGCAATCGGTCATCTTAAGTCACTATTAAGGTAAGGAAGTTTGTACTAGCTTTTGAAATTTTAGTTAATATTGAGTGAGTTATCAAGTGATTTTTGTAAACCATGTTGAAATTTCGATTTTGGGGGTAAGTATGGTTTTCGGCTATAAGAGATTAATAAGGGTGATGATTGTGTTACATGCTAAACTTAGATGAAATTGTGTGATTAGATAAATTAAAAGTAATAGTATAGTTGATGAATATATATAGATATACATATTCGGCCATCACTTAGGAGCTTATGTGATGTTGGGTTTAAGCTTTGCATATTCGGCTATATGTATATATACATATATATGTAAGCCCATTCGTGATATTACCTTAGGACTATGTATATATAACCGACAAAAAAAATGGGGAAAACTAGCAAAGGTGAAGGCCGAATGAACTATAGGAGGTGTGGATGACTTTTATGCATGTGGGTGTGTGTGTATGCCATTTAGTTGGTGACATTCGGCATTTCTTAATTAAAATTAGAGATGAGTGAATGAAATCGGCATGTGTGTTTGTGAAAATGCCGAATGTGAATTTGGATAATATTGAGTAATGTATGTGCTTTAAAATGATGGAATGGAGTGGATGCTTTAAATGTGTTATGAACAATTATAAGTTAAATTAAGGTTTGCTAAATTACCATTGTCATTGCCGAATATACAAACATACACATGCATGTGTAATTGAAGTATGAATGTTTACCAAGATGGTTAAACTAGTTAATTTATCGATTTAGCTCGAGAAGCTAAAGGTGGAGAGGCAAGCAAGGGCAAAGAAAAGATCATCGAGTAACCGAGTTGGAACCGTCTTACCCAACACAAAGTAAGTCATCAAGCAGATATTTTGTATTGATCTAAATAGACATAATGTCTATGTAATCATGCTGAATGGAATGATAAATTTATATACATGTATGTATGTGGTGATGAAAGTGTTGAATGAAGAGAAAAGAGGTGAGATGTATTGAGTTGTTGACCTCGGCACTAAGAGTGCGGGTATAAACATTTATGATCATGAGATTGGCGCTAAGTGTGCCGGTTTAAATTGTACAGCACTAAGTGTGCGAGCTTGATTATGTAGCACTAAATGTGCGAGCTTGATTATGTAGCACTAAGTGTGCGAATTTGATTATGTAGCACTAAGTGTGCGAGTTTGATTATGTAGCACTAAGTGTGCGAGTTTGATTATGTAGCACTAAGTGTGCGAGTTTGATTATATAGCACTAAGTGTGCGAGTTGATTATATAGCACTGAGTGTGCGGACTTAATATATACGTTTGAATCATTATGGACACTAAGTGTGCGACATTATTAAGTCGATCACGGACAGCGGATCGGGTAAGTACCTTGAGTTCATGGCCAATAGGCGCTATGTTTATAATTGGAGTTGAGCTTGGTAAGTTGAAACCTATGTGACAATTATAATTGAAGTCACGTACATAAGATTTATTGTGGAATAGGTGAAAGGCCGTTTAGTTGTATGATTGTAACGAAAATAAAATGATGTATGAAAATGCCTCAAATATCCTATTGATGAGTATATGGAATGTGAATGCATGATTTGGTATGAGATTGAACCGATGGGTCTGAGGAACTATGGCATGGTTCGGTATGGATGGAGTAACTAGCCTCGTTCCATCTTATTTCCTATTGTGATAATGTTATTAAAGGATGGTAGTGCATTGCTTATGACTTACTGAGTTATATACTCACTCGGCGTTTCCTTGTCACCTATTTTAGGTTTCTTGGACTCGTCTCTTCTTGCGTGATCGGGCCGTCATTGGAGTCATCACACCGGCTAGCAACCTTTGGTATTTTCTTCTTAGTTGGTCTAAGAGAACATTTCGGCATGTATAGGCTAATATGTTTTGTTGAAATTTGGTATGTAAACTTTTAGCCATGCGAAAATGGCATAAATGTTCGGTTGGGTTTGGTTTCATAACGTTAGGTCGTAAATCTTGACAATTCGACCTTTTTATGCCATATGTCATGGTTGATTATTTTGGTGTTAAAATTCATGATATGGCAATAGTGTAGTAGGGGGATGTTTGACAATGATTAGCCTTTGGCATGGCTAGTCATGATCATAATTTGTGATATGTATGACGAATCACTAGTTAGATCAAGGAGAAATCACGAAATGGGCATAGTTGCTTTCATAACAGATGCTGGCAGCAGCAGTGACGTGAGGTTGAAAAATCACTAAAAATAGTAGGAGTGGGATTAATTGATGAATAAATTATGTATTCGAAGCTCGATGAGTCTATTTTCATATAGAAGCAACGAAAAGATCATATGGACAGTATGTTAAGAGATATTCAGGTTCTCGTGAGACAGGGCCAGAACGGTTTCTGGATTCCCTGTTCTGACTTTGGAAATTCATTATAAATTAACCAGAGACAATTACGAGTCATACCATATATGGATAGATTCCTCTCTGAGTCTAGTTTCTATAGAAACAAACGGCATCAGTATTGAAGCTCTAGGCAGGGAGATATCCAGGTCGTAATGGGCAAAGGTCAGTGTAGTCGATCCCTGTAACATGGGAGACTTTGACTAATAAACTGTACTAATTGGCCTGACCAAAAATTCTAGAAAAAATATGTAGATGGGCATATGAGTCTAGTTTCAGGGAAAAATCACGAAACTGATTTTAGAGTTGTGAAACTCAATATATGATTTTTAAAGAGACTAGTATGCAGATTGGCAGTGTCTGAGAAATATTTTTATAAAGGGTTTAAAGTCTGCTAACACCTCGTGTTCGACTCCGGTGTCGGTCTCGGGTTCGGGGTGTTACAGAACCCTAACATGAAGGAAGTTGTTAAAGCTAATGTAATTAAACTCCTAGATGTTGAAATTATTTATCCTATTTCTGACAGTTCTTGGGTAAGTCCAGTGCATGTTGTTCCTAAGAAAGGAGGTATGACTATTGTAGTCAATGAGAAGAAAGAATTAATCCTAACAAGGACAGTCACAGGTTGGAGAGTTTGTATTGATTATAGGAAGCTAAATGATGCCATGAGAGAAGATCATTTCCCCTTCCAATCATTGACCAAATGTTGGAGAGATTGTCAGGGCACATGTACTACTGCTTTTTAGACAAACTCTCTGGCTATTTTCAGATCCCAATAGCTCTTGAAGATCAAGAAAAGATGACATTTACATGTCCATATGGTACATTTGCTTATCGTAGAATGCCTTTTGGATTATGTAATGCTTCTGCAACTTTTCAACACTACATGATGGCCATTTTTGACGAACTCGTAGAAGACGTCATGGAGGTATTTATGGATAATTTATCGGTTTTTGGTAACTCTTTCCATCTTTGCCTTAAAAATTTAAAACGAGTGTTAATAAGATGTGAGGAAACAAACCTTGTACTTAATTGGGAAAAATGCCACTTTATGGTTCAAGAAGGTATTGTGTTAGGACATAAAATTTCTAGTAAAGGGATTGAGGTTGATAAATCTAAAATTGAAACCATTGAAAAACTACCTCCCCCAAATTCAGTTAAGGCTATTAGAAGCTTTTTAGGACATGTTGGGTTTTATAGAAGATTTACTAAAGGCTTTTCTAAAATAGCTAAGCCTTTGACTAAATTACTAGAAAAAGATGTGCCTTTTAATTTCGATCAGGAATGTTTAGAAGCGTTTAACACTTTAAAGGATAAACTGACTAAAGCTCCAATTATAATTGCACCTGATTGGAATTCACCTTTTGAACTAATGTGCGATGCGAGTGATTTTACAGTAGGTGCAGTTTTGGGACAGTGAAGAGATAAACATTTTCAACCTATCTATTATGCTAGCAAAACTTTGACAGCTGCACAAGAAAACTACACCACCATGGAGAAAGAGCTGCTAGCTGTGGTTTTTGCATTCTATAAATTTAGCCCATATCTAATATTGTCTAAAGTTGTTGTTTATACTGACCATTCTGCTCTTCTCTACCTTTTGGCTAAAACTGATGCAAAATCTTGACTCATTCGATGGATTTTATTATTGCAGGAATTTGACTTGGAGATTAAGGATAAGAAAGGAGCTAAAAATCTCTCAGCTGACCATCCCTCCATGCTTGAAAATTCAAGTATCAATGAGCTAGATGACGTTGAAATAAATGATTCATTCCATGAAGAATAATTTTTTGCTATATTTAATTTTGAGGTACCTTGGTTTGTAGACATTGCAAATTTTTTAGCCGCTAACATTATCCCAAAAGGGTTGACACATCAGCAAAAGAAGTGATTCTTTACTGATGTGAAAAACTACTTTTAGGAAGACCCTTTTCTTTTTCGTATATGTACAGATCAAGTCATTAGGAGATGCATTACAAGGACAGAAACATTGAAGATCTTGGAAGATTGCCACTCAGGACCGACTGGAGGACATTACAGTGGAAATAAGACCGCACATAAAATCCTCAAATCAGGATTTTATTGGCCCACACTATTCAAAGACGCCAACAGGTATGTTACTTCTTGTGATAAATGCCAACGGACAGGTAATATCTCCAAACGTGATGAAATGCCTCAGACATATATGCTCTCATGTGAAATATTTGACGTTTGGGGTATCGACTTCATAGGTCCATTCCCTAGTTCATTTGGGAATAAGTACATCTTAGTAGCTATTGATTACATGTCCAAATGGGTTGAAGCCCAAGCTTTACCTACTAATGATGCTAGAGTAGTAGTACGATTCCTTAAGAAACTTTTCTCACGATTTGGAACACCTAGAGCAATTACCAGTGATAGGGGTACTCATTTTTGTAATGCCCAATTTGACAAGACCCTTAAGAAATACAGTGTTCACCACAGAACAACCACCCGTTTCCACCCTCAAACTAGTGGCCAAGTCGAAGTAGCAAATCGAGAGCTTAAACGTATCCTAGAAAAGACAATACTAAACAGGAAGGATTGGGCGATGAAAGTAGATGATGCTTTATGGGCTTATAGAACCGCTTTTAAAACCCCCATAGGAACATCACCTTATAGACTTGTTTATGGAAAAAGTTGTAATCTACCATTTGAGTTAGAACACAAGGCATTCTAGGCTATAAAATTTCTAAACTTCGATCCCAAATTTACAGGTGAAAATAGGTTGATGCAGTTGAAACAGTTAGATGAGTGGCGAACCAATGCATATGAGAATTCTTGCCTATACAAGGAAGCAAGAAAGCGCCGCCACGACGCTCGTTTAAAACAACACAAACAATTTGATGTGGGAGATCTTGTCCTATTGTATAACTCGAGGCTCAAATTGTTCCCAGGGAATCTTAAATCACGATGGTCAGGTCCTTTCATAGTCCAAAATGTCTTTCCATATGGGACAATAGAGGTAAGTCACCCATCACAAGGCACTTTCAAGGTAAATGGACATCGTGTGACAGCCCAAAATTGACCCTAGTCGGGAAGTGGTTTCGGGACCGCTAAATCGAGTCATAAAAATAATTAGCTGTCATATTTGATGCTTATTATATGTATATATGCATGTGTGAAAATTTCATATTTGAATTTTGTTTAATTGTAGGTGAATTTTAGTAAATAGGACTTATGTGAGAAAATTTTGAAATGTGATAGGTTAATTTATAAGGACCTATTAAAGCATGTAGTGAGAATGATGGGTTTGCATGTCAAATTACCCAAAATTTGAGCTAGTGGCCGGCCATGCTATGAGTGGAAACATGTTGGGAACATGTTGGCTTAGTGAGGTATGTTAGAAAAAAATAAAATAGGGAGTATGGGTAATAAAGAAATAAAAACAAAAAATGTGTGGTTGTTTCCCCCCCCATGGCCGTGAGCTAAAGAAAAGAAAAAGAAAGGATAATAGAAAAACAAAAGAAAGACAAAATGTTGGTTTCATCTTCTCCCTTAGTAGCCGAACTTTAAAGAAGAAAAGGGATATAGCATTCGGCCATCTTAAGCTTAAAACAAGGTTAGTAATTCATGTTAGATTTTGAAATTTTAGCTTATTTTAAGTTAGTTACTAAGTTCCTTACTTTGCCCATGTTAAAAATTTGGATTTGGGTGGTGAATGGAGCATTCGGCCATGGTGGTTAATGAAGAGATTTGATTATTTTCTTTATGTTTTAATGAATAAATGTTGATGAGAGATGTTTGATCTAGTTAAAATTTAATTTGATAGTATTTATATGTGTAATAGCCGAACTTGGACTTGCTTAGTTACTTGAATAAATGTTTTGTATTTAAATGCTAGAATGTGAGTGTTGCCGTTTAGATGATTTGAAAAGAATAGGGTAGATGTTTGAATGTCTAAAGGTTCGGTATTGTACATGAATTCTAATGGTATGATTTTGTGAATGCCGAATGAGCTATAGGAGGTGTGGATGACTTTTATGCATGTGAGTGTGTGTATGCCATTTAGTTGGTGACATTCGGCATTTCTTAATTAACATTAGAGATGAGTGAATGAAATCGGCATGTGTATTTGTGAAAATGCCGAATGTGAACTTGGATAATATTGAGTAATGTATGTGCTTTAAAATGATGGAATGGAGTGGATGCTTTAAATGTGTTATGAACAATTATAAGTTAAATTAAGGTTTGCTAAATTACCATTGTCATTGCCGAATATACAAACATACATATGCATGTGTAATTGAAGTATGAATGTTTAGCAAGATGGTTAAACTAATTGATTTATTGATTAAGCACAAGGAGAATCAAGCAAAGGTAAAGAAAAGATCATCGAGTAGCCGAGTTGGAACCGTCTTACCCAACATAAAGTAAGTCATCAAGCATATATTTTGTATTGATCTAAATAGACATAATGTCTATGTAATTATGCCGAATGGGATGATAAATTTATATACATGTATGCATGTGGTGATGAAAGTGTTGAATGAAAAGAAAAGAGGTGAGAGGTATTGAGTTGTTGATCTCGGCACTAAGTGTGCGGGTATAAACATTTATGATCATGAGATTGGCACTAAGTGTGCGGGTTTAAATTGTTCAGCAGTAAGTGTGCGAGTTTGATTATATAGCACTAAGTGTGCGAGTTGATTATATAGCACTGAGTGTGCGGACTTAATATATATATTTTTGAATCACTATGGGCACTAAGTGTGCGACATTATTGAGTTGATCACGGATGGCGGATCGGGTAAGTACCTTGAGTTCGTGACTACTAGGCGCTATGTTTATATTTGAAGTTGAGCTTGGTAAGTTTGAACCTATGTGACAATTATAATTGAAGTCACGTACATAAGATTTATCGTGGAATAGGTGAAAGGTCGTTTAGTTGTATGATGGTAACGAAAATAAAATGATGTATGAAAATGCCTCAAATATCCTATTGATTAGTATATGGAATGTGAATGCATGACTTGGTATGAGATTGAACCGATAGGCATGAGGAACTATGGTATGGTTCGGTGTGGATGGAGTAACTAGCCTCGTTCCATTTTGTTTCCTCTTGTGATAATGTTATTAATGTATGGTAGTGCGTTGCTTATGACTTACTGAGTTATATACTCACTCAGTGTTTGCTTGTCGCCTACTTTAGGTTTCTTGAACTCGTCATTTTGCGTGCTTGGGACCGTCATCGAAGCCATCACACCGGCTAGCAAGTTTTGGTACTTTCTTCTTAGTCGGCTTAGGAGAACATTTCGGCATGTATAGGCTATTATGTTGTGTTGAACTTTGGTAAGTAAACTTTTAGCCATGCGAAAATGGCATAAATGTCGATTGGGTTTGGTTTTATAACGCTAGGTTGTAAGCCTTGGTAATTCGACTTTTCTTTTTATGCCATATGTCATGGTTGATTATTTTGGTGTTAAAATTCATGATATGGCAATAGTGTAGTAGGGGGATGTTTGACAATGATTGGCCTTTGGCATGGCTAGTCATGATCATAATTTGTGATATGTATGATGAATTACTAGTTAGATCAAGGAGAAATCACGAAATGGGCATAGTTGCTTTCGTAACAGATGCTGGCAGCAGCAGTGACGTGAGATTGAAAAATCACTAAAAATAGTAGGAGTGGAATTAATTGATGAATAAATTATGTAATCGAAGCTCGATGAGTCTATTTTCATATAGAAGTAACGAAACAATCATATGGACAGTATGTTAAGAGATATTCAGGTTCTCGTGAGACAGGGCCAGAACGGTTTCTGGATTCCCTGTTCCGACTTTGGAAATTCATTATAAATTAACCAGAGATAATTTGGAGTCATGCCATATATTTACAGATTCCTCTCTGAGTCTAGTTTCTATAGAAACAAACAACATCAGTATTGAAGCTCTGTGCAGGGAGATATCCAATTCGTAATGCGCAAGGGTCAGTGTAGTCGATCCCTGTAACATGGGAGACTTTGACTAATAAACTGTACTAATTTTCCCGACCAAAAATTCTACAAAAATTCTACCATATAGGTATATGAGTCTAGTTCCAGGGAAAATTTACGGAACTGGATTTCGAGTTTCAGAACTCAAGATATGATTTTTAAAACAACTAGTACGCAGATTGACAGCTTGTCTGGGAAATGTCAAATAAGTGGTTTGAAGTCTGTTAACACCTCGTGTTCGACTCCGGCGATAGTCTCAGGTTCGGGGTGTTACAATTTTATTGGTATCAGAGCTATGGTTTAGTCGGTTCTAGGACTACCATAGCGCGTATGAGTCTAGCTATACATGCCTTAATGTTAATGTTTAAATGTGTGATGACTTCTGACGGTTAAAATGTTTTTGTTTTGATTAGTAAATGGACCCCGGTGTAGAAAGAACTTTAGCGGATGACGTTGAAAGTGTAGCGGCTGCTCCTGCACAAGGGACATGGCCTGTTGAACCTCAGTCATCTGCGAATAATCAAGGTGAGAGGGCTAAACAAGCCTTCTTTACCATGATGAATGAGTGCGTCGCGCAATATGCCCGAACCAATCCGGCTGTCCAACAATTCCCGAATTTGAATAATCCACCCCAAGAGCCCGTAATGCCATCAGTCACTAATCCTGTGAGGCTGAGTAAGCCACCTGTAGACTTGATTAGGAAGCGCGGGGCTGAGGAGTTCAGGGCCATAGTTACTGATGATGCTGAAAGGGCCGAGTTCTGGCTTGATAACACCATTCGGGTGTTTGATGAACTGTCATGCACACCCGATGAATGTCTAAAGTGTGCTATATCCTTGTTGCGGGACTCAGCCTACTATTGGTGGAGGACCCTGATTTCCATAGTCCCAAACGAACGAGTTACTTGGGACTTCTTTCAAACGGAATTCCGAAAGAAATATATTAGCCAACGGTTCATTGATCAAAAGCGCAAAGAATTCTGGGAACTCAAGCAAGGCCGTATGACAGTATCTGAATACGAACATGAATTCGTAAGACTCAGTAGGTATGCCCAGGAGTGTGTAGCTGATGAGGCTCCTATGTGCAAAAGATTCGAAGAAGGATTGAATGAAGATTTAAAGCTACTAGTGGGTATTTTGGAGATAAAAGAATTCGTAACACTAGTCGAACAAGCCTGCAAGGCGGAAGAACTTGGAAAGGAGAAGAAGAAGGTTGAATCTGAAGCTAGAGACTATCGTAAAAGATCGACGGGTAAAGCTCCGTTCTCGGCTGTAAAGAAGTTCAGGGAGGACACTAATAAGTCGAGGACGACTGCGGGAATTTCCGTCAGACCACGACCATCGACGGACTCCCGAGCTACTTCGGTAACTAGTGTGGGCAATAATCGTCAAGAGAAACCTGAATGTCCCCAATGCGGAAGACGACACCTAGGCGAATATTGGGGTAAGTCTATTAACAGGGCCTGTTACGGATGCGGTTCAAAGGACCACTTCATTAGAGATTGCACGGAGCTGGATGAGAAGAATAAAATTCAAAGTGCAAGACCTATTGGAGTGACAACTAGAGGTAGACCACTGAGAATTTTAGGAGGTAGGGGTGGTAGTCAGAGAGGGGCCTCTGATACGGCTGTTCGAGCCGAGAACCGTACTCCTGCTAGAGCATATGCCATTCGCGCACGAGAGGAGGCATCCTCCCCTGACGTCATCACTGGTACCTTCACTCTCTTTGATACTAATGTGATTGCATTGATTGACCCTGGCTCTACTCATTCATATGTATGCGAAACCTTAGCATCCAGTAAGACTCTACCTGTTGAGTCTACTGAGTTCGTAATTCGAGTGTCAAACCCTTTGGGTCAATGCGTACTTCTTGATAAAGTGTGTAAGAGATGCCCTCTAATAATCCGAGAATCCTGTTTTCCGGCCGATTTGATGCTTTTGCCGTTTGACGAATTTGATGTTATTCTTGGTTTGGATTGGTTGACCGCGCATGATGCGGTTGTGAATTGCAAAAGCAAGACTATTGATTTGAGGTGCGCAAATAACGAGATAATCCGAGTTGAGTCTACAGACTTAAGGGGGTTGCCAGCTGTAATATCAGCAATGTTGGCCCAGAAATATGTAAGAAAAGGGTGCGAAGCATACCTTGCGTATGTACTTGATGACAAAGAATTAGAAAAGAAACCCGAATCTGTGCCGGTGGTTTGTGAATACCCGGATGTTTTCCTGGAGAGTTACCGGGTTTGCCACCTGTTCGGGAGATATATTTTGGTATTGAGCTTGTACCTGGAACTACGCCAATTTCGATAGCTCCGTATCGTATGGCACTAACCGAGTTAAAGGAATTGAAAGCTCAATTGCAAGAGTTGACGGATAGAGGTTTCGCTCGACCAAGTTTCTCACCTTGGGGTGCACCAGTATTGTTCGTGAAAAAGAAGGACGGAACCATGAGATTGTGCATTGACTATCGTCAACTGAATAAAGTGACGATAAAGAATAAATATCCATTACCGCGCATTGATGATTTGTTTGATCAACTAAAGGGAGCCTCAGTGTTTTCAAAGATAGATTTGAGATCGGGTTATTATCAGTTGCGGATTCGAGATTCAGACGTACCCAAAACTGCTTTCAGAACGAGGTACGGTCACTACGAGTTCTTAGTGATGCCGTTCGGGCTTACTAATGCCCCTGCGGTATTTATGGATTTGATGAATCGGATCTTCAGACAGTATTTGGACCGGTTCGTAGTTGTGTTCATTGATGACATCTTAGTCTATTCAGGAGATGAGACCGAACATGCTGAGCACCTGAGATTAGTGTTGCAAATTTTGCGGGATAAGAAGTTATATGCTAAGTTCAGTAAGTGTGAGTTCTGGTTAAGAGAGGTTAGTTTCTTGGGTCATGTGGTATCCGCATCGGGTATTCGAGTTGACCCGAGCAAAATTTCAGCCATACTTAACTGGAAGCCTCCAAGAAATGTTACCGAAGTTCGGAGCTTCCTGGGGCTCGCCGGTTATTACCGACGATTTGTAAAAGGGTTCTCGATGATAGCCACACCAATGATGAAGCTACTTCAAAAGGATGCTAAGTTCGAATGGACGGAGAAATGTCAGAAAAGCTTCGATCAACTGAAAACTCATTTGACTGAAGCTCCAATTTTAGTGCAACCCGAATCAGGCAAAGAGTTTGTCATTTATAGTGACGCATCCCTACTCGGGTTGGGTTGCGTATTGATGCAAGAAGGTCGAGTTGTGGCCTATGCGTCGAGACAATTGAAGCCACACGAGAGAAATTATCCAACCCATGATCTCGAACTAGCCGCCATCGTATTTGCTTTGAAAATATGGCGACATTATTTGTTTGGCAAAAAGTGCCATGTATTTTCGGATCACAAAAGTCTCAAATATTTGATGACTCAAAGAGACTTAAATCTGCGACAAAGACGTTGGCTTGAGTTGTTGAAAGATTACGAGCTTGTCATTGATTACCACCCGGGAAAGGCTAATGTGGTTGCGGACGCCTTAAGCCAGAAATCGCTGTTTGCTTTACGAGCGATGAATGTACACTTGTCTGTTCTACCCGACAATGTGTTAGTAGCTGAATTAAAGGCCAAACCATTATTGATTCATCAAATTTGTGAAGCTCAGAAAGTCAACGATGAATTGGTTGCAAAACGGGCTGAATGTATTCCGAATATGGAATCTGAATTTCAAATTGATGATGACGATTGTTTGAGGTTCAGAGGTCGGTTGTGTGTTCCAAGAAATTCAGAACTCATTTCGATGATTCTGAACGAAGCTCATTGTAGCAGAATGTCAATTCACCCGGGGAGTGCAAAAATGTACAACGATTTGAAACGTCGGTTTTGGTGGCATGGTATGAAACGGGACATCTCCGACTTTGTTTCGAGATGTTTAATATGTCAACAAGTGAAAGCGGAACATCAAGTGCCTTCAGGATTACTTCAGCCGATCATGATACCCGAGTGGAAATGGGATCGAGTCACAATGGACTTTGTGTCCAGACTGCCCTTGTCAGCAAGCAAGAAGGATGCGATTTGGGTTGTTGTTGATAGACTGACTAAGTCGGCTCACTTTATCCCCGTGCGTACGGATTTTTCATTGGATAAACTAGCCGAATTGTATGTTTCTCAGATTGTGAGATTACATGGAGTACCTATTTCTATCGTGTCGGATAGAGATCCGAGATTCACCTCACGATTTTGGAAGAAATTGCAAGAAGCTTTGGGTACCAAGCTGCATTTTAGCATCGCTTTTCATCCACAAACCGATGGTCAATCCGAGCGGATAATTCAGATACTTGAGGATATGTTGAGATGTTGCATCCTCGAGTTTAGTGGTTCATGGGAACGGTATTTACCTTTGATTGAATTCGCTTACAACAATAGTTTTCAATCAAGTATTAAGATGGCACCTTACGAGGCTTTGTACGGTCGTAAATGCCGTACACCATTGTTTTGGACCGAGCTCGGTGAAAGTAAAATTTTCGGAGTCGATTTGATTAAAGATGCCAAACAGAAAGTAAGGGTAATCCGTGAAAGTCTAAAGGCAGCCACGGATCGTCAGAAATCGTATGCGGACTTGAAACGAAAAGACATTGAATATCAGGTGGGAGATAAAGTGTTTCTTAAAGTTTCGCCTTGGAAAAAGGTACTCAGATTTGGCCGAAAGGGCAAGTTGAGTCCGAGATTCATTGGGCCATACGAAATATCCGAACGAGTCGGTCCAGTTGCGTATCGATTGATTTTACCCCCTGAACTTGAAAAGATTCACGACGTCTTTCATGTTTCGATGCTTCGACGCTATAGATCTGATCCTTCGCACATAATTAGTCCGTCGGAGGTTGAAATTCAAGCCGATATGAGTTATGAAGAAGAGCCGATGCGTATCCTAGCTCGTAAAGTGAAGGGGTTGCGAAACAAAAGGGTTCCGTTAGTAAAGGTGTTATGGCTCAAACACGGGATCGAGGAAGCTACTTGGGAAACCGAGAGCTCGATGAAAGAACGATACCCAAACCTATTTACCGGTAAGATTTTCGGGGACGAAAATTTCTTGAGTGGGGGAGAGTTGTGACAGCCCAAAATTGACCTAGTCGGGAAGTGGTTTCGGGACCGCTAAACCGAGTCATAAAAATAATTAGCTGTCATATTTGATGCTTATTATATGTATATATGCATGTGTGAAAATTTCATATTTGAATTTTGTTTAATTGTAGGTGAATTTTAGTAAATAGGACTTATGTGAGAAAATTTTGAAATGTGATAGGTTAATTTATAAGGACCTATTAAAGCATGTAGTGAGAATGATGGGTTTGCATGTCAAATTACCCAAAATTTGAGCTAGTGGCCGGCCATGCTATGAGTGGAAACATGTTGGGAACATGTTGGCTTAGTGAGGTATGTTAGAAAAAATAAAATAGGGAGTATGGGTAATAAAGAAATAAAAACAAAAAAATGTGTGGTTGTTTCCCCCCCCCATGGCCGTGAGCTAAAGAAAAGAAAAAGAAAGGATAATAGAAAAACAAAAGAAAGACAAAATGTTGGTTTCATCTTCTCCCTTAGTAGTCGAACTTTAAAGAAGAAAAGGGATATAGCATTCGGCCATCTTAAGCTTAAAACAAGGTTAGTAATTCATGTTAGATTTTGAAATTTTATCTTATTTTAAGTTAGTTACTAAGTTCCTTACTTTTCCCATGTTAAAATTTGGATTTGGGTGGTGAATGGAGCATTCGGCCATGGTGGTTAATGAAGAGATTTGATTATTTTCTTTATGTTTTAATGAATAAATGTTGATGAGAGATGTTTGATCTAGTTAAAAATTTAATTTGATAGTATTTATATGTGTAATAGCCGAACTTGGACTTGCTTAGTTACTTGAATAAATGTTTTGTATTTAAATGCTAGAATGTTAATGTTGCCGTTTAGATGATTTGAAAAGAATAGGGTAGATTTTTGAATGTCTAAAGGTTCGGTATTGTACATGAATTCTAATGGTATGATTTTGTGAATGCTGAATGAGCTATAGGAGGTGTGGATGACTTTTATGCATGTGAGTGTGTGTATGCCATTTAGTTGGTGACATTCGGCATTTCTTAATTAACATTAGAGATGAGTGAATGAAATCGGCATGTGTATTTGTGAAAATGCCGAATGTGAACTTGGATAATATTGAGTAATGTATGTACTTTAAAATGATGGAATGGAGTGGATGCTTTAAATGTGTTATGAACAATTATAAGTTAAATTAAGGTTTGCTAAATTACCATTGTCATTGCCGAATATACAAACATACATATGCATGTGTAATTGAAGTATGAATGTTTAGCAAGATGGTTAAACTAATTGATTTATTGATTAAGCACAAGGAGAATCAAGCAAAGGCAAAGAAAAGATCATCGAGTAGCCGAGTTGGAACCGTCTTACCCAACAAAAAGTAAGTCATCAAGCATATATTTTGTATTGATCTAAATAGACATAATGTCTATGTAATTATGCCGAATGGGATGATAAATTTATATACATGTATGCATGTGGTGATGAAAGTGTTGAATGAAAAGAAAAGAGGTGAGAGGTATTGAGTTGTTGATCTCGGCACTAAGTGTGCAGGTATAAACATTTATGATCATGAGATTGGCACTAAGTGTGCGGGTTTAAATTGTTCAGCACTAAGTGTGCGAGTTTGATTATATAGCACTAAGTGTGCGAGTTGATTATATAGCACTGAGTGTGCGGACTTAATATATATATTTTTGAATCACTATGGGCACTAAGTGTGCGACATTATTGAGTTAATCACGGACGGCGGATCGGGTAAGTACCTTGAGTTCGTGACTACTAGGCGCTATGTTTATATTTGAAGTTGAGCTTGGTAAGTTTGAACCTATGTGACAATTATAATTGAAGTCACGTACATAATATTTATCGTGGAATAGGTGAAAGGTCGTTTAGTTGTATGATGGTAACGAAAATAAAATGATGTATGAAAATGCCTCAAATATCCTATTGATTAGTATATGGAATGTGAATGCATGACTTGGTATGAGATTGAACCGATAGGCCTGAGGAACTATGGTATGGTTCGGTGTGGATGGAGTAACTAGCCTCGTTCCATTTTGTTTCCTCTTGTGATAATGTTATTAATGTATGGTAGTGCGTTGCTTATGACTTACTGAGTTATATACTCACTCAGTGTTTGCTTGTCGCCTACTTTAGGTTTCTTGGACTCGTCATTTTGCGTGCTTGGGACCGTCATCGAAGCCATCACACCGGCTAGCAAGTTTTGGTACTTTCTTCTTAGTCGGCTTAGGAGAACATTTCGGCATGTATAGGCTATTATGTTGTGTTGAACTTTGGTATGTAAACTTTTAGCCATGCGAAAATGGCATAAATGTCAGTTGGGTTTGGTTTTATAAAGCTAGGTCGTAAGCCTTGGTAATTCGACTTTTCTTTTTATGCCATATGTCATGGTTGATTATTTTGGTGTTAAAATTCATGATATGGCAATAGTGTAGTAGGGGGATGTTTGACAATGATTAGCCTTTGGCATGGCTAGTCATGATCATAATTTGTGATATGTATGATGAATTACTAGTTAGATCAAGGAGAAATCACGAAATGGGCATAGTTGCTTTCGTAACAGATGCTGGCAGCAGCAGTGACGTGAGATTGAAAAATCACTAAAAATAGTAGGAGTGGAATTAATTGATGAATAAATTATGTAATCGAAGCTCAATGAGTCTATTTTCATATAGAAGTAACGAAACGATCATATGGACAGTATGTTAAGAGATATTCAGGTTCTCGTGAGACAGGGCCAGAACAGTTTCTGGATTCCCTATTCCGACTTCGGAAATTCATTATAAATTAACCAGAGATAATTAGGAGTCATGCCATATATGTACAGATTCCTCTCTAAGTGTAGTTTCTATAGAAACAAACGACATCAGTATTGAAGCTCTGTTCAGGGAGATATCCAATTCGTAATGCGCAAGGGTCAGTGTAGTCGATTCCTGTAACATGGGATACTTTGACTAATAAACTGTACTAATTGGCCTGACCAAAAATTCTACAAAAATTCTACCATATAGGTATATGAGTCTAGTTCCAGGGAAAATTTACGGAACTGGATTTCGAGTTTCAGAACTCAAGATATAATTTTTAAAGCGACTAGTACGCAGATTGACAGCTTGTCTGGGAAATGTCAAATAAGTGGTTTGAAGTTTGTTAACACCTCGTGTTCGACTCCGGCGACGGTCTCGGGTTCGGGGTGTTACACATCGCCTAAAATTTTACAATGGTAAGAATTACAAAGACGATAGAGGGGAGCTACGACTCCACGAACTACCCTAAATATATCCACAAGGTAGAGTCAAGCTTAGACTTTAAATAAGCGCTTCTTCGAAGGCAACCCAAGCACTAACCTCACTAAATACGGTTTAATTTTTCTTAAACTATTCATAGTCTAACTACAGGAAGTGTTGACATTTGATAAGGGCAAACATGGCCTAACCCATGGGCGTGCCTTAGGCCGTGCTCATACCACGGGCAGAGACACGACCGTGTGAAAACAAAGCAATTTTTTCCCAAAACACGGGATTTGATACATTGCCACGGCTACGCGACATGGCCGTGGGCAATCCTGCCAAATCAACACAGGCGTACAACACGTCCGTGTCTATAAACCGTGGTCAAAACTAAGAAATTAGCACGGGTGTGGGCATATAAACATGGGCACGAGAGAAGCGAACGAATTAACACGGGTGTTCGGCATGCCTGTGCCCACCTCCCGTGGATAAAACTAAAAAATTAACAGCACGCCCGTGCCCACCACCCGTGGTTGAAACTATCAAAATGAAACGACCATGTGCACCAACACGCCACGAGGAACACAAGCGTGCGTGTTTTACTATTATTTTAATTTTTATCTTTGTTTCTATTTTTATTCCATTGTCTCTTATTTACTTTTGAAGACCTCCATCTTATATTCTACCTACCTTTATGTTTATCATCAAATTATTCCCTTAATTCTCCTTTACAGTGGTGTCTTCTCATTTATCCCTCAGAATCATGCCTTCCTTTCAACGTTTTCTTCAATTCTCACTCTCGCTAATCCAAGGATATCGTTCACAATTTTAGGGCAGTTTCACTTCTCTACCTCTCTTTTGATATTATCTTTATATTACTATTATACATCTTTGTTCATTGAGGACAATGTACATCTTAAGTGTAGGGGTCATTTATATCATTATCAGAAAAATCCCTGAATTTTGTCTTGTTCTCATTTGATCTTATCATATCATAATTAGAATGAATTTTGATTAATTTATGATTTTTATTGATATGTCTTGAATTAAAACATAGGCATTCATGCATTGATTTTTTAAACTTTAAGGAATTAGAGAATCAAGCATAATAAGTTGATTTTTGAGATTTAAAAATTTTTAGGTTGTTTCCCCATGTTTAGGTATTATCTTGAATTGAAATTCACAAGTTTAAACATCAAAAAGCCATAATTTTTGTGAGATCTTGAGACCTTAGAGCATATATTATTTCTTTCAAGCTCACTTTTATTGTTTCTTTGAATGCGTCAATATTGATCTGTTATTCTAGAACTTCCTTGATTATACATGTCAAGACCACACCATTTGATTTGATATGTCAAGATGATAAAGGCACTTAGGTTTAACCCACTCACTCTATAAAAGCCTACCTTCATAATTAACCCTTAGTGAACGCCCTTGAGCCTAACAACCCATTTATTAATTTACCCTCAATATTAATCCATAACCCATTATTGTTGAAATCCCCTAAATTAATATGATCCCTATTTTTGTCGATATTTGATTAGAATAAATTACTTAGCTATGTTTTATCTTTGATATTTAGCCTATGTTATTTGATTTGTTTTTAAAGAAAAAAAATTACAATACATACATTTATATTAGTAGTATTCTTTGTTTTTTAGCTTAAATGTTTAAATCCATATTCTGAGAATAAGCTCACTTGTATTCAATTGATGATTAGTTATTTTTCTAGTTAGGTAATTTTTCAATTCAATCTCGATTCTAACCTTTTCTTTCAGTTTGTGACCACACCCCCTAACCAAAGCCACGTTACAACCCTCTAAAGACCTTTTAATTGATGTTTCATTTCAATATATAGTCGTGGAGATTTGATTTTCATGCAAGCCTATGGTAATAACTTTTCATATTGATTATTGACTGCCTAACTTGTTGTCCTTCAACACCTCGAGTGATTTGAGTGAATCCTTAATGAGGATGTTAAAACTCTATGATATTTTGAATCAAAGGTAATCAATTAGATGAGGGGAGACACATATGTTTTCGTGATAAAATGCTCAACTTAGAATGTTTGAAACTTTGATGTTCTTCTAGTTGAACTCTTAATGTATGATTACTTATGGATTATTTTGAGATATTATTGATAGGAATTATAAGTTGAGAAAAAGGGAATTCTTAATTGTGAGTTGAGTATTTTGCTTGAGGACAAGCAAACACTTAAGTGTGGGGGATTTGATAAACCGTAATTTATACATATTTTTATCCCATGCTTAGCACATGTTTGGATGATTTATCCTTAGATTTGGTGAATTCAATGCTCCTAATCCTTTAATCTCATGTTTTATACTTATGTGAGCATAGAAGAGTAAAAAAAGCGAGAAACGGGATGAAAATGGAGAAAATGGACCAAAATGTGAAATCAACACGGCCTGGACTTATGTACACGGGCAAACTACACGCCCGTGTAGTTTCGGCAGGCTCTAACACGGCTTGGACTTCCTTGCACGGGTAGACCACACGCCCATGTCTATTTAACAGCCTTAAACACGGATTGAAGAAATCAAACTCGGGCGTGTCCCTGTTGAGCCCAAGTTTAGTCCAATTCGGAAAATGCCACTCTTGAGGGCTTTTATGCATTCTAAAGCCTATTTAGACACACTAGAGAAGGATTATAAGGGACACACAGAGTAGGAGGAAAGGAATTACTCGAAGAAAGCCGATTGATCAAATCATTTAGTTTTTCCAAAAACCGAAGTGAGGTCTAGGTGGATTTTTCCCTTAGGTATTGTCCAAATCATTCAGTTTTCCCAAAACTTATTTCCCCAATTTACTTTTTGTGCATTCTTAGTTTAGTAAGAATTTTATGTAACACCCCAAACCCGGTCCAGACATTATGGCCAGATCTGACGTGTCATATGGACTTACGACTTAGTATGTATTCGCTGGCTTAAGTGATTGGGGTGGTCTTTGTAAAAATAGCCGTTGAATGAAAAGTCGGTTTATCAATCTTTAGGTTATCCATTTGTTGTGCTTGTTGAGTCTTGAAAACCTTCATTAATTTTGAAAACCCGCGCAGCCTAACACTAGCAGTTTCATCATAGTATAAATATAATCAGAAAATAAAACCAAATAAATTTAAATAGCGGCCTTATTACAACTTAAAACCCAAAATTAAACCAGAATATAAAAATAATAAAAATAACTAACTTAAAAAATCCAACTTTGCAGATGATGTGGCCACTCCGAATCCCTCACAGCTCCAAGCCCACTATGGTTGTGGATTCCCTACAGAGATGAAAATAAAGGGTGAGTTCGGTAAACTCAGTATGTAACATAACCCAACCATAGCTCAAAACAGATCAAACCTCAGAGTCAGACTTATCTGGGCCTTGGCCCAGTACAGAAATCAGAATGAAACCCATAGGCCCATAGTAGATACAGAACAAATATATCATGAACGCAAAAATCCCAACCCAGAGCCATCCATAACACCCCCGTACCAGCCTTACACCATGTGGGGAGACTACTCGACCCACCCAACCGCTACACACCACAGAAATTGCAGTGAGGCTGTCAGATATTGTGACGAAGTCACCAGATACAGATATTGTGGCTAGGCCACCAGAACAGATATATATGTGGCGAAGCCACCAGATTGCAGCGAGGCTGTCAGATATTGTGACGAAGTCACCAGAACAGATATATGTGGCGAGGCCACCAGATTGCGGCGAGGCTGCTAGAACGCGTCCTCCATCAATATAAACCCATGTCCCATGCAACATAAATAATATGTCATGGCATACGCATATAGAAACAGAACATCATGCTTTTCAGAGAAAAAAATAACCCTAAGGGTAAAATCGTAATTTTGCATGCATAAGGGTATTTCAGTAATTATTACCTATTGCTAAGGTTTCATGCTCATTCTAACGTTTACCAAGTAATCAGAAGTACTTACCTCGTCTTTTAACCAAAGTGGGCCCGTTGGCCCATTGGCCTATTTTCGGCCCATTAAGCCCAAAAATACCGTTGTGCACGAAAATGCACACTCTACACTCTAATCATCCAAATGCACCATATTTATTAACAACTATCTCATGAGTGCTCGCACGCTCGCGAGTTCACAAAATACCAACGTTTCAATATTTCAGCTTTTACCGATTCAGTCTAAGGGAGGGTGTCGATTACACACCTGGTTGATGACGATTGATGACGATATCTCCCACGCGATAATCGTACAATCGATCACTAACACATTAGACTTACGAATTAACGATAACTAACATAAATCCACGTCAACTAACCCAATCATCACACAAGTTAGTCATTTACGCACAAGGGGCAAAATAGTCATTTTACCCTCCAGGGGTAAATCGGTAGTCCTACCCTATAGGGGTATTTTAGTAATTCTACAACTTATCCACTTGGGCCTACAGACCCATTCGGACCACATGGCCCATTTCATCCTATCGCGGCCCGAAATAGCCGTCCTACTGCTAGAGTAATGAGAAATACACACCTGTTAGGAGACTGCAGTTAATCCGCGCTCCAAACACTCTTAGCTGATGCGCAACCCAAATGAGCACATCACAAAGTGAAAGGGATCAGCCAAGAAGGGTATGCCTACTCTCCTCATGGTTTGCTCTATTTAAAGCCAGCTCTCCATCTACTCTTATGTTAGCTTCCCGATGTGGGATCCCTCCATCACCAGAGTTTAAAACCAACACCAACTCTTGCCGTCCCAACATAGCAAAATAATCAACCTTTGCGTGCCAAGGGATTCGAACCAAAGTCCTCTTACATACCAACTCACGCCACCACCACTAGGCCATCAACTCATTTCTGTCATAAATTCAACACATTAAACTTTAAAGCGCACCTACTTGCTCCAGATTTATTGAAAAGAAAAACCAAAATATATTGCAAAAGCCAAGACTTGAACCTTGGACCCCTTTCTTCCTCTATGGCGTCACTTCCTTGTCCCGTAAGTGGCGCCACTTTGCCACTACACCACACTCCTTTTTGTGTCTTCTTTTACCCCTTTACTCTTAAAAGCCCAAACGCCAATTGCATCACCTGTTCATAAAATTAAAATTCCGAAGACTACTACGGATTTAACTTAATTTTGGGCCTTCCAAAGGCCCACTAACCTACCAAAATATATATTTTAACCAACCAGAACACACAAATTTTAAAAATCACAGAAACATAGAAAACCCAAAAATTGGGGTGTTACAACTCTACCCTCCTTAAGGAAATTTCCTTCTCGAAATTTTACCTGAATCAAATAGATGAGGATATTGTTGACGCATCGCCACTTCTGGCTCCCAAGTAGCTTCCTCTCTGCCATGATTACGCCACAGCACCTCTACTAGCAGAACTGATTTCCTCCTCAAAATCTTAACATCTCGATCCAAAATCTGTACAGGCTCTTCCTCAAAAGTCAAGTCTGTTTGGACCTCGATCTCTGCAACCTGCACAACATGAGTAGGGTCAGAACGATACCGCCTTAACATTGAGACGTGAAAGACATCATGAATCCTATCCAATACTGGAGGTAGCTCCAACTGATAAGCCACTGGACCCATTCGCTTAAGAATCCGATAAGGCCCAGTGAACCGCGGACTTAACTTGCCTTTCCTCCCAAACCTTAATATTTTCTTCCAAGGCAAAACCTTCAAGAAGACCATATCACCCACAGAGTACTCAATTTCCTTGCGCTTCAAATCTACATATAACTTCTGTCTATCAGATGCTTCCTTCAACCAGTCTCTAATCAACTTGACCTTATCATCAGTATCTGCCACCAACTCAGGTCCAAGAACCTGTCGTTCACCCAGCTCAGTCCAACAACTAGGTGTACGACATCTTCGCCCATACAGTGCCTCATAAAGAGCCATTCGAATACTTCCCTAATAACTGTTGTTGTATGCAAACTCTGCCAACGGTAAGTAATCCTCCCAACTGCCTCGAAAGTTGATAACGCATCCCCTCAACATGTCTTCTAGAATCTGAATAACTCTTTTCGATTGACCATCAATCTGAGGATGAAAGGCTGTACTAAAGTGCAACCGCGTACCCAACGCCTCATGCAACTTTTGCCAAAATCAAAATGTGAATCTAAGATCTCGATCAGAAATAATCGACACTGGCACTCTGTGAAGTCGCACTATTTTTGCTACATACAATTTGGCTAACTTCTAAAGTGAATAATCAGTGCAGACAAGTATGAAATGAGCAGATTTGGTCAACCTATCCACAATTACCCAAATAGAGTCTTTCTTCGACGGTGTCAAGGGTAACCCACTCACAAAATCCATGGTTACCCTCTCCCACTTCCAAAGTGGTACTTTCACTGGCTACAAAAGTCCGGAAGGTAATTGATGTTTAGCTTACACTTGCTGACAAGTCATACATGTTTCCACAACTTCCGTTACCTCTCGCTTCAATCCAGGCCACCAATACATCTCCTTTAAGTCGCGATACATTTTACTCCCTCCAGGATGCATAGCACATAGACCTCCATGAGCTTCTTTCAGAATTGCTTGCCTCAAGTTAGAGTCCTTCGGAATACAAACTCTACCTCGGTAACACAGAACTCCCTCACTGTTTAGTCCGAACTCAGAAGTATCCCCATTCTTAACTTGCCAGAATCGAGAAACTAGAGACTCATCTCTTGACTATTTTTCCTTAATCTCATCCACCCAGGTCGGCCTAACTTGCAGTTCTGCTAACAGACTACCGTCGTCATACAGACTCAAACGAGCAAAGATGGCTCTCAGATCAGATACAGTTCTATGACTTAGGGCATCAACCACCACATTAGCTTTTCCTGGGTGATACTCAATCGCACAGTCATAATCCTTAAGCAACTCTATCCATCACCGCTGCCTAAGGTTCAGCTCCTTCTGAGTCAGCAAGTACTTAAGACTCTTATGATCTGTGTATATAATACACCTTTCTCTGTACAGGTAATGTCTCCAAATCTTAAGCGCAAAAATTACCGCTGCCAACTCCAGATCATGAGTAGGATAGTTAACTTCATATAGTTTAAGCTGTGGCGATGCATAAGCAACCACTTTACCCTCTTGCATCAGTACACAGCCCAACCCTACATGTGATGCATCACTGCATATGGTAAAATCTTTTCCAGACTCCAGCTGAATCAGTACAGATGCCTCGGTCAGAACTTTCTTTAGTTTCTCAAAAGATTCCTGTTGTTTCTCAGTCCAAACAAATGGTACTCCCTTCCTTATAAGCTTTGTCAAAAGGCGCTGCCATCACAGAAAATCCTTCCACAAACCTTCTATAGTACCTAGCTAAACCCAGAAAACTTTGAATTTTTGACACTGACCTCGGTGGCTTCCATTCCAGAATCGCTTCAATCTTTTGAGGGTCCACCTTGATCCCTTCAGCAGAGACAACATGCCCCAAGAAAGTTACCTCTCTTAACCAGAACTCACACTTACTGAATTTCGCATAAAGCTCCTTCTCCCTCAGCACTTGCAGCACAATACGAAGATGCTCATCATGCTTCTCCTCAGTTTCAGAATAAACCAGAATATCATCGATAAAGACGACCACGAATCGATCCAAGTATGGCTAGAACACTCGATTCATCAGATCCATAAATGCCGCAGGTGCATTCGTCAACCCAAATGGCATAACCAAGAACTCATAGTGACCATGCCGAGTTCTAAATGTCGTCTTGTGAATATCCACCTCCTTAGCCCTCAATTGATGATACCCAGATCGAAGGTCAATCTTGGAAAATACTGAAGCTCCTCTAAGTTGGTCGAATAAATCATTGATTCTTGGCAGTGGGTACTTGTTCTTAATCATCAGTTTGTTCAACTGCCAATAATCGATGCACATCCACATTGACCCATCTTTCTTCTTTACGAACAACACTGGTGCTCCCCATGAAGACACACTTGGTCTAATGAAGCCTCTATCCAATAACTCTTGAATTTGGGCTTTCAGCTCCACCAACTCCTTCGGTGCCATCCTATAAGGTGCAATGGACACCGGTGCTGTTCCAGGCAACAAGTTGATTCCAAACTCAACTTCTTGGTTCGGGGGAAAACTTGGAAGCTCCTCTGGAAAAACATCTTGAAAATCCTTGACGGTTATAACTTTATCCACTGTTAGATCCTCAGTTTTCGATTGGCTTACAAATGCCAAATAAGCCTCACATCCCTTATGAATCTACTTCTCAGCTCTCAATGTCGACACCAAATTAGACAGATAATCCCTACGCTCGCCTATCACCAAAACCTCCCTATCCTTTGTGGTCTTTAACATCATTCGCTTAGCAACACAATCCAGAGTAGCCCTATGCTTAACAAGCCAATCCATTCCCAAAATGAGATAGAATTCTCCGAAAGGTAGCTCCATTAGATCTCTAGAGAAAACTTTTCCTTGAGTTTCTATAGGCACATCTCTATACAGTTTATCTACCCTAACCGAGTGACCCAAAGGACTTAGTACAGATACCCCACTCACGGTCTTCTCAGAGCACACACCCAGCGACCCAGATATAGCACATGCAACATATGAATGGGTAGATCTAACATCTATCAACGCAGTGTATGGCATACTGGAAATCAGAAACGTACCAGTTATGACATCAGGTGCATCACTCTCCTCTGAGCGACGAGTTGCATACACCAACGCCGGCTGACGAACCTCAGCAAATCCAGTACTCCTGCCAGGCGCTCCTCTTCCTCGACCGTTTCCATTACCACCTCTGCCTTGCCAACGTCCTCTCGAAAACTGTGGTCCACCCCTCACTGGTTGCCAACACTCTTAGTTGATGCCCAACCCAAACGAGCACGTCACAAAGTGAAAGGGATCAGCCAAGAAGGGTATGCCTACTCTCCTCATGGTTTGCTCTATTTAAAGCTAGCTCTTTATCTACTCTTATGTTAGCTTTCCGATGTGGGATCCCTCCATCACTAGAGTTTAAAACCAACACCAACTCTTGCCGTCCCAACATAGCAAAATAATCAACCTTTGCATGCCAAGGGATTCAAACCAAAGTCCTCTCACATGCCAACTCACGCCACCACCACTAGGCCATCAACTCATTTCTGTCATAAATCCAACACATTAAACTTTAAAGCGCACTTACTTGCTTCTAGATTTATTGAAAAGAAAAACCAAAATATATTGCAAGAGCCAAGACTTGAACCTTGGACCCCTTGCTTCTTCTATGGTGTCACTTCCTTGTCTCCTAAGTGGCGCTACCTTGCCACTACACCACACTCCTTTTTGTGTCATCTTTTACCCTTTTTCTCTTAAAAGTCGAAATGCCAATTGCATCACCTGTTTATAAAATTAAAATTCTGAAGACTACCATTGATTTAACTTAAGTTTGGGCCTTCCAAAGACTCACTAACCTATAAAAATATATATTTTAACCAACCAGAACACACAAATTTTAAAAATCACAGAAACACAGAAAACCCAAAAATTGGGGCGTTACATTTTAGATAAAAACAAACCCCTTAATTTTTAGGCTAGATAATAAAAAGAAAAGTTAATACTATTACTTTTAGTTTCTTTGGGTTCGACATCCCTATCTCGCCATAAGCTATACTACTGTTCGAAAAGGTGTGCTTGCCTTTGTCGTGATAATAGTTAGTTTTCAAGAACGAACATTCATAAATTATAAAACTTAAGTGTTCTGGGAAGAATCTGAGAAGTCTTGGGTTCGAGCCTGAGCAAGTACAAAAAGGTTTTGTTTTTTGAGGAATAGGCATTGTCTCTAGGCTATATAGCTTTTAAATAAATACAAATAAAACATGACAGAAAAGAGCCTACTAGCCCAGGGGACAAGTGGCGTGTTGCTAGTGTCTGAGGTCTGCGGTTTGAATCCCTGCTTGTGCGAATGAAGATTATTTTTGCTGGTTGCCTTGTGCGACAGCCCTAATTTGACCCTAGTCGGAATCTAGTTTCGGGACCACAAAATCGAGTCATAAAATTTATTTAAAATTTATTTGCATATCTTCTATGTGTGGTAGTGCGTGTGAAAATTTGATGTTTTAATTTAGTCTTATGAATGTGAATTTTTACTTGAAAGGACTTAGTTGAGAAACTTAGAAAAATATGATAGGTAAATTGTAAGGATCAAATAATTACAAAGTGGGAAAGCTTGGGTTTGCATGTCAAAATGCCCATAATGCATGAAGTGGCCGGCCAAGTAATGATGTTCCTCCACTAAGTCTAATTAAATATACTTTTATGTTGAAAAATGATTAAATAATCCAAATAAAAATGAATTAATAAGAAATGAATGAATAAAAGAAGAAAAAGGAAGGAGAGAGGGAGTGTTCATCTTCTTCTTCTTCCAAAGCCGAAACAAAGGGAACGAAAAAGGGAATTTTACCTAAGGCAATTCGGCACCTTCTCTTGCTAGTAGGAGGTAAGTTTTCAAGTGTTGGTTAGATCTCCTTTTTTATGGTAAGTTAATTTCTAAATGCACTTTTGGCAATGTCAAGAAAATTTGAAACTTTTATGGTGGTTTGGGCACTATGCCGTGTACCAAAGTGTTAGAATTAGAGGTTGTTTTCATGTTGAATTAAATAAGTAGACGATAGAATGGGGTGGATTTTGTTGAATAAGTAGTTGGGTAACACCTTGTACATTCGGCCATATGGAGTTTAGATGGAATGTCATTTTTATTTTTATTTTCCTTGTATGATAAATGGTTCATTGTTAAGGCCGAATGAGTCATGATAGATAAGTGGAAATGTAAAAAAATTCATGTTATGAGATAATTTGAATAATTGACCGAAACATGGAAGAGGGGGGTAAGATTTATATTTTCATGTTTTAGGAGTGAAAGATATAATGAAACTGTATTGAGTTTAAGGTGCATATTTTAGTCTAGGTGTTGTGGAGAATTCGTTTAAAATAGTTGGTATGAGAGTTACTGAATTTAAATTAAGATCGTGGTAGTGATAATGCATTTGACCTTGAGACATTAGATAAACATTAGTTGAAGTTTCAATGTCTTGATCAGTGGTGGTTGTAAGATAAAGTGGAAATTATTAAATTTATATATATGTGAGTAATTAGCAAGGAGTGGTTACCGTATACACATATATATATGTTGGTGTTTTATTCAAATATTGATTGGGTTATGGATAGTAATGTGGTCTTAGGTGATCAATAGCCGAATGGTTTAAAAGCCTAAGGTGGAAAAATCAAATTTTAGCCGTGTGATTCTTGTGATATGAAATCATTAATATTATGGGATATAACTAACTAGCAATGTAATTAAATTAGTTAATTTATTTATTTTAGCTCAAGAACCCAAAGGAGGAGAATCAAGCAAGGGCAAAGCAAAGAATATCGAGTAGCCGGTTGGAACCGTTTCATCCAACACAAAGTAAGTCTATAAGCAATTAAGCTTGGTTATTCTATACATAAATGGTGTATGCATATTGTGAAGGAATTACTCTCGTTCATGTATTCTTTTGATTGAAAGGCATGTGACCGATTATACTTAGATAATTAAATATATCACTTTGTTAAAACGAAATGACTTTGGCACTATGTGTACGAATTTGAATGGCACTATGTGTGCGAATTTGTACGACACTATGTGTGCGGATTTGTATGGCACTATGTGTGCGGATTTGAATGTCAATATGTATGTGAATTACTAAGGCACTATGTGTGCGGGTAAACATGGCACTTTGGGTGCGAAATTCCTTGCTTGAGCACTACGTGTGCGAAATTGGTTGTTGATAAAATAAATGTAGGAACTAAATGAAGGGCAAAAACTATTGTCCGAATAAGAAATTGGAGACATGAAAATTGAAACATAGATACATGAATGCATCTATTTCATCGTTGTTAAATATTATAGGAAGGAATTAAGGTATTCGGTTATATGATACTTTGAGTTAATAGTAAGACTTGACTAGTAGTTGAATTGATAATTTCTGTAATCTATGGACCTTTCTAGTTTCTAGATCAACATATTCATTTAATTGTTTGCATCATATGGCTTACGACTTACTGGGTTGAAAACTCATTTGTTGCGTTTACTTGTCTCTTATTTAGATTTCTTTTTGATTCGTTTCATGCTCAGGACCATCCTCGAAGTCATCACACCTGCCAGTAACGTTTTGGTACCCCTTCTTAGTTAATCCTATGTTAACATTATTGCATGTATAGGATAATATTTTGGGAGATTTTGTTGTTTTGATAGCATTGTACATAAAGGCCATGAGAAAATGGCTTAACTTACATGCTTAAATTCGATTTTGTTGGATTATGATTAAGCTCTTTGTGGTTAAATGGAAATGTGTTATGGTGGAGTAGTATTTTTGATATTTATTATGAATGTCAAATTTGTTTAATGACTTTGAATGTGTGAAGTGTGTTGATTCGATTTTGCTTTGCATATTGAATGGATTATTTGAATTTCAATTGTTGTATTGATTAATGTGTTATATGTGATATGGCATTGAAAGTAGTTTAGTTATATCCAAACATGTATATGTTTGTTTTAACATGTTCACAGCTTGGTATGGGTGATTCATGTTTTCGAATACATATATATTTATGTTTGTAGTTAAGGACATGCCCTTATGAAGTATAAATTGTAATGTGAGATTGTTTAAAAGTTACATAAGCATATACTATAGATTCAGATATAAAATAAATCTGTGTGGAATGGATATGATAAATCTACAATGCAATATTTGCTTAGATAAATACTTATGTATGTGACGAAATGGTTTATGATAATGTGTTTCAGTTATATATTAAATAACGATGTGCTTTGCAATATAAAATGTTATGCACTAATAAATATAAATGCATGTTATTATATGAGGCATATTCGGTGTGTACTCTATGTGTAATATGATTATTGATATTGACTTATAAAGTTTATATGCTTTAATATTATACTAGAATGTGTCTAAATTACAATCGGCTATGTGATATTAATAATTGTTTTTTTTTTAAAGTTAGTCCAAGTGTGTGCATGTAATATTACTTTAACAAAATGATATTTTGTTCAAGTAATACCTTGTAACCCCAATCTGGTGACGGATACGGTTTAGGGGTGTTAAACCTTGTGAGGAAGTTGTGTTTGACTGAAACACCAAGAGTTTGAATAAGTTTGAACAGATTTGTTGTTAGTCGAATCTGAGGAGAGGTTTATGGGGGATTTTGATTGTTTGAGTTTGTGGATAGAAGGAAATTGAGCAAGTTCAAATTTGAAGGAGAGTTGTGTCGTTTGTGAACTTCTACTTTCCAAGAATTCGGCTAGGCAACTGCTTCTCTTCATTTTTAGTTTTGTGATTGCTTTTGGTTCTATTCTACACTTCTTGATTGTCGAATTCTGCTGGGGATGTTTTGGGTACATTTCATTTTTCCCATTTCGATTTTGTCCTTCATTTTCAATACCCTGCTAACCGATTTTGCTCTTCTCCCTCTACTCCTTTAGCAACCATTTTCCTTGTTACTATTAAGCCAAATTTTTTCTTTGGTTTTACTGCTTCTCCACCTTTCATTTTTCTCTCTTTTTGGAATTGATATTTGCTTAGAGACCATTCGGGTACTTCTCGTTCTGTTGTTTCAACTTTAATTTTCCATACAGCCTTACTCTACTTCGATTTTTTTCTTCCTCTACTCCTCTGACTGACATTCTTTTCTTTTTCTCTTTTTCCGAATGTCCTATTCTCCTTCTCTCTCAATTCTTTTAGTTTAACATATCCCACTCTTTTCATATTATTATGATAGCCGAATAATATTTTCTCCCTCTCTTTATTTTTGCTTTTGGTTTGGCAATTGTTTTCCGACAATCGGGGTACGATTGTACCATTTTGTCCCTATCACTTCGTGTACGTTCAGTTTTGGTGTGGGTGTAGGCCAATTATTCTTCCCTCCTAATCTGGGTGTGGCGGTTCTGGTAAGTGATTGTTCATCTAGTTCAGACTATTCATTTGTTTGATGGTTGATAAAGGTTAGTTGGAGTGCAGGAAACCCCTAAGGACTATTGTTTAGGGCTCTTGCAAATAGATTTAGTGAGCAAGCCATAATCAACTGATCTAATGAAGTAAGAGGTAAATATTTGGACAAGTAGTTCGGTAGAGGTTTTGATAAGTCGAGTGGGATGTGATTAATCAAAACTTATGATTAAATGTAGGTTTGAGTGCTCGTGGTCTAGTATCATAGTTTTGCAATCAGGTGTGTAACCACACTACTATAAACGTAGATTGGAAAAAGCTGGAAAAGTATAACTATTGACATTACACGAGCGTCCACTCGCTCGTGTGGTAATCCAAACGGGTGAAATATGGACTTTTGATCGTAGAGGCCACCATGAGCGTTTTCATGGCCTTAAGCCGTTTTGGGCCATGTTGGACCGAAATGGGCAGTGTGGGCCCACATAGTAAATCACACGGATGTGTGGAGATTTTTGGGCCAGACTGTATAGTTCCCACAGCCAAGGCCATTTTTTGGCTTATTGGGCCACACGGGCGTATAGACCCACATGGGTCGGGTTTGGGCTTTGGGCCCATTTTCACTATTTGACTGTTAAGGTTGCACGATCGCCTGAGACAACTGTGGGCCTACTGTTGGGTTGGTACGTATACCTAGACCCCAATTTGATGAAATAACCGTTATACCTTATGGGTAAATGACTGATCTACCCCTATGTGATGTATGACTATTTGAACATGCCATTTTTATTGTATATACGTTTATATTATGTTGCATTGCGTAGGGTGGGATATATGATATTGGAGGAAGTGTACTAAAAGGCTATAAGCCTATTACTGGAAGCTCTGCGGCAAATACTATTTTGGTGCCGCAACTGGTGCTACTTGGTGTGTAGGGATAAGTGGATCGATTTTATCCTGACATGGTGTGTAGGGTTAGTATGGAGATAGTGCGTAGAGGCTGGATTGGGTAGAATGTTCTGATTGCATACTACACTGATTCTGTAATGGGCTTAGGTCCACCGATACTATTACTAGAATGGGCTCAGGCCCACACTGTTTCTAATTCTAAAATGGGCTAAGGCCCTAACTAAAATTGAAAGGGATTAGGCCCAAGAGTTTACTCTTTTTGTAAACTCACCCATCTATTTTAACTGTACAGGTAATCCCAGTCTTAGCTGAATCGGTGCTGCGAGGGACTCGAAGGTGGCCACGCAACCGCTCTTACTTCCTTATTAGATTTTTAATTCATAAGTAGTTTTATTTAGGTATTTTTATGTAATAAGGACTCTATAATTTTTAATTTTGGGGTTTTATTTATTTTGATTTATATCTACTATTAGTAGGATGCGGGTTTTGAAAAGATTTGCATGATTTACTAAAATACCACGAATACACAAAACTGTGTCAAAAGCTTTCGCGATAAATGAGATTTTGAAATTAATAATGTTTTAAAGTATATAGTTTTGTTAGTGACGCAAGTTTTAAAATTATTTTCTACATCTCTCAAAGAGGCTAGATAAACAATGGGCTTTTCAAACGATAGTACGCTTTACGAAAAACACTTCACTGTGACATATTCAGGTTCGGCCATAACATCCAGGCCAAGTTTGGGGTGTTACATTTAGTGGTATCAGAGTCAAGTTGCAAAACTCGGCTGTGGATTTGGGTTTCTTTTAAAAAATTGAAATTCAAAATAGGAACTGTTCCAAATGATTTAAAGTATTTTAAAAGGTTTTACTGAATGTGTAGTTTACCGAGTCTTCGTGCTAATCCTGTAAGTTTTCTCTGAAACCTATATTTCGATTTTGACTGAAACTGCAATAGGTATGATTACTGAGACTACTATAGGTAGTACTACAAACTCTTAGGTAGTGTATATTGAAACTGTAGTGAAACCGGTAAACACAGATAGACACTGCGCTGTGCAGAAATAAAACTCTATACTTCTGTTACTGTCTCCATAAAACATCTGTTAATAAACACTGGAACTGTAAACTGATCTGCATAAAACTATTAACAAAGAGAAAATGCAATTCGATTATGAACATCGGAGGTACTCGCGAAGGGGTACAAGAGGTTATGGCAGAGGCATGAAGATGCTCGAGCTGGGTCTTATGATCGCGCGGCTGAGTATTGGATTGATGCATTGTTTCAGTCCATCTATAGACTGTAATAGAATCATTTAGGTTAAATGTGGTAGCATTTTGGATCTAGAGTGCGTAGCGAGAGCGTCGTGGTGTAGTCTATGTTACGCGACTGATCTGGTAGTTGGAAATTTCAAAGATGAAATTTCTTTAAGGAGGGGTGAATTGTAACGCCCCAAATTTGGGCCTAGAAATATTAGATTTTAAGCATGGGAACAGTTAGGAGACTGCACATAAATGTTTGGTTGTATAAGAAAGTGAAGCAAATTCATACTTGTCTAAGTGGTTAAGTGTTCTAGGAAGTGTCTGAGAAGTTCTAAGTTCAAGCCTGAGTAAGTGCAAAAAGGTTTTGTTTTTTATGGAATAGGCACTGTCTCTAGGTTGTAGGCTTTTAAATAAATATGGATAAAACATTTTAGAAAAGAGCTTGCAGGTGTCTGAAGTCTGAGGTTAGAATCCTTGCTTGTGCGAATGAAGATTATTTTTGCAGGCGGCCATGGGAGAAAGTTGTGTTTGACCGAAACACCAAGAGTTTGAATAAGTTTGAATAAGTTTGAATATATTTGTTCTTAGCCAAAATTTGAGGAGAGGTTTATGAGGGATTTCGATTGTTTGAATTGGTGGACAGGAGGAAATTAAGGAGGAAATCGAGCATGTTCGAATTTGGAGGAGAGTTGTGCCGTTTGAGAACTTCTGCTTCCCAAGAATTTGGCTAGGCAACTGTTTCTCTCCATTTTCAGTTTTGTGATCGCTTTTGGTTCTTTTCTACATTTCTTGATTGCTAAATTCTACAGGGGGATGTTTCAGGTACTTTTCATTTTGCCCATTTAGGTTTTGTCCTTCATTTTCAATACCTTATTGACCGATTTCGCTCTTCTCCTTCTACTCCATTAGCAACCATTTCCCTTGTTGCTATTAAGCCGAATTCTGTCTTTGTTTTTATTGCTTCTACACCTTTCATTTTTCTCTCTTTTTAGGACTGATATTTGCTTAGAGACCATTCGGGTATTTCTCGTTTTGTTGTTTCGACTTTATTTTTCCATACAGCCTTACTGTGCTTTGATTTTCTTTCTTCCTCTACTCCTCTGACTGATATTCTTTTCTTTTTCTCTTTGGCCGAATGTCTTACTCTCCTTCTCTCTCAATTCTTTTAGTTTAACATATCCCACTCTTTTCATATTATTATGATAGCCGAATACTTCTTTCTCCCTCTTCTATTTTTGCTTTCGGTTTGGCAATTGTTCTCTGACAATCGGGGTACGACTGTACCACTTTGTACCTATCACTCCGTGTACGTTCGACTTTGGTGTGGGTGTAGGCCGATTATTCTTCCCTCCTAATCTGGGTGTGGTGGTTCTGGTAAGTGATTGTTCATCTAGTTCAAACTGTTCATTTTTTTTATGGTTGATAAGGGTTGGTTGGAGTGCAAAAAACCCTAAGGCCTATTGTTTAGGGCTCTTGCAAATAGATTTAGTGAGCAAGGCATAATCAACTGATCTAATCAAGTAAGAGTTAGATTTTTTGACAAGTAGTTTGGTGGAGGTTTTGATAAGTCGACTAGGATGTGATTAACTGAAACTTGTGATTGAATGTAGGTTGGAGTGCTCATGGTCTAGTATCGCATTTTTGCAATCAGGTATCTAACCACACTGCTATAAACTTAGATCGGCAAAAGCCTATAATTATTGGCATTACACGAGTGTGCGCTTGCTCGTGTGGTAATCTGAACACATGAAATGTGGGCGTTTGATTGTAGAGGCCACCATGAGCGTTTTCATTGCCTTAGGCTGTTTTGGGCCATGTTGGGCCGAAATGGGCAATATGGGCCCCACATGATCGTGGGCCTACACGGGTAAATCACATGGACGTGTGGAGATTTTTGGGCCAGACTGTGTAGTTAGCACAGCCAAGGCAATTTTTGGGTTTATTGGGCCACACGGGCATGTGGACCCACATGGGCCGTGTTATGGGCTTTGGGCTCATTTTCATTGTTTGACTGTTAAGGTTGCACGGTCACCCGAGATAACTGTGGACCTACTGTTGGGTCGGTAAGTATACCTAGAACCCAATTTGATGAAATGACCGTTATACCTTTATGAGGTAAATAACTTATCTACCCCTATGTGTTATATGACTATTTGAGCATGCCATTTTTACTGTATATACATTTTTATTATGTTGCATTGCATGGGGTGGGATATATGATATTGGAGGAAGTGGTCTGAAAGGGTATAAGCCTGTTACTGGCAGCTCTACTGCAAATACTATTTTAGTGCCACAACCGGTGCTACTTGGTGTGTAAGGATGAGTGGATCGATTTTTTCCCCACATGGTGTGTAGGGTTGGTATAGAGATGCTGTGTAGAGGCTGGATTAGGTAGGATGTTCGGATTGCATACTGCACTGATTCTGTAATGTGAGATTGTTTAAAAGTTACATAAGCATATACTATAGATTCAGATATAAAATAAATCTATGTGGAATGGATATGATAAATCTTCAATGCAATATTTTCTTAGATAAATAATTATGTATGTGAGGAAATGGTTTATGATAATGTGTGTCGGTTATATATTAAATAACAATGTGCTTTGCAATATAAAATGTTATGCACTAATAAATATAAATGCATGTTATTATATGAGGCATATTCGGTGTGTACTCTATGTGTAATATGATTATAGATATTGACTTATAAAGTTTATATGCTTTAATATTATACTAGAATGTGTCTAAATTACAATCGGCTATGTGATATTAATAATTGTTTGTTTTTTTTAAAAGTTAGTCCAAGTGTGTGCATGTAATATTACTTTAACAAAATGATATTTTGTTCAAGTAATACCTTGTAACCCCAATCTGGCGACGGATACGGGTTAGGGGTGTTACACCTTGTGAGGAAGTTGTGTTTGACTGAAACACCAAGAGTTTGAATAAGTTTGAACAGATTTGTTGTTAGCCGAATCTGAGGAGAGGTATATGGGGGATTTTGATTGTTTGAATTTGTGGATAGAAGGAAATTGAGCAAGTTCGAATTTGAAGGAGAGTTGTGTCGTTTGTGAACTTCTACTTTCCAAGAATTCGGCTAGGCAACTGCTTCTCTTCATTTTTAGTTTTGTGATTGCTTTTGGTTCTTTTCTACACTTCTTGATTGTCGAATTCTGCTGGGGGATGTTTTGGGTACATTTCATTTTTCCCATTTCGATTTTGTCCTTCATTTTCAATACCCTGCTAACCGATTTTGCTCTTCTCCCTCTACTCCTTTAGCAACCATTTTCCTTGTTACTATTAAGCCAAATTTTTTCTTTGGTTTTACTGCTTCTCCACCTTTCATTTTTCTCTCTTTTTGGAATTGATATTTGCTTAGAGACCATTCGGGTACTTCTCGTTCTGTTGTTTCGACTTTAATTTTCCATACAACCTTACTCTACTTCGATTTTTTTTCTTCCTCTACTCCTCTGACTGACATTCTTTTCTTTTTCTCTTTTTCTGAATGTCCTATTCTCCTTCCCTCTCAATTCTTTTAGTTTAACATATCCCACTCTTTTCATATTATTATGATAGCCGAATAATATTTTCTCCCTCTCTTTATTTTTCTTTCGGTTTGGCAATTGTTTTCCGACAATCGGGGTACGATTGTACCACTCTGTCCCTATCACTTCGTGTACGTTCAGTTTTGGTGTGGGTGTAGGACAATTATTCTTCCCTCCTAATCTGGGTGTGGCGGTTCTGGTAAGTGATTGTTCATCTAGTTCAGACTATTCATTTGTTTGATGGTTGATAAAGGTTAGTTGGAGTGCAGGAAACCCCTAAGGCCTATTATTTAGGGCTCTTGCAAACGGTTTTGGTGAGCAAGCCATAATCAACTGATCTAATGAAGTAAGAGGTAAATATTTGGAGAAGTAGATCGGTAGAGGTTTTGATAAGTCGAGTGGGATGTGATTAATCAAAACTCATGATTAAATGTAGGTTTGAGTGCTCGTGGTCTAGTATCATAGTTTTGCAATCAGGTGTGTAACCACACTACTATAAACGTAGATTGGCAAAAGCTGGAAAAGTATAACTATTGACATTACACGAGCGTCCACTCGCTCGTGTGGTAATCCAAACGGGTGAAATATGGGCTTTTGATCGTAGAGGCCACCATGAGCGTTTTCATGGCCTTAAGCCGTTTTGGGCCATGTTGGACCGAAATGGGCAGTGTGGGCCCACATAGTAAATCACACGGATGTGTGGAGATTTTTGGGCCAGACTGTATAGTTCGCGCAACCAAGGCCATTTTTTGGCTTATTGGGCCACACGGGCATATAGGCCCACATGGGTCAGGTTTGGGCTTTGGGCCCATTTTCAGTGTTTGACCGTTAAAGTTGCACGATCGCCTGAGACAACTGTGGGCCTATTGTTGGGTTGGTAAGTATACCTAGACCCCAATTTGATGAAATGACCGTTATACCTTATGAGGTAAATGACTGATCTACCCCTATGTGATGTATGACTATTTGAACATGCCATTTTTATTGTATATAAATTTATATTATGTTGCATTGCGTGGGGTGGGATATATGATATTGGAGGAAGTGTGTGACACCCCTAATTTGACCCTAGTCGAAAAGTGGTTTCGGGACCACAAAATCAAGTCATAAAAATAATTAGCCGTCATATTTTATGTTTATTATATGTGAATATGAATGTGTGAAAGTTTTAAGCTTCGATTTAGTAAATTGCATGTGAATTTAGTTTATAGGACTTATGTGTGACATTTTTGAAATGTGATAGGTTAATCTATAAGGGTCTATTAAAGCATGTATTGAAAATAATGGTTTTGCATGTCAAATACCCCTTTTTGTTAATAGTGGCCGGCCATGATGATGGCATATATTAAAATATGTATTAAATTTTAGTTAAATGGTTATTACTTTACATAAAAGAAAGAAAAAAATTTTGGTTATGTTTTTGTTCTTCTTGCCGTGAACTAAAGGAAGAAAAAAGGGGGGAAAAGAAGCTAGGCATTCGGTCTTCTACTTGCTTAATTAAGGTAAGTTTTAGGTAAATTCTTTGAGATTTTATGAAGTTTTAGTTGATGGATAGCTCTTTGATTGATTCCATGTGTGAATTTTGATCCTTGTGGTGATTTGGGCATTCGGTTAAGGTAGGAAACTTAGAAGATGATTTCTATTCCTTATGTTTTATGAGTTGGGAGCCTAAATTGAAGTTGAATAAGGGGAATATGTGTGTTGAGGATTTTAGTAATATGGAAATTCGATTATGAGAGTGTGTGTGTGGTCACTTGCCGAATGTGGGTGTTAAGGTTAGTAGGTTGGCTTAATTCTTGTATTGGAAATCTATTTGAGAAATTAGATAGGCTTTGAATGGTTGAAGTAACGAAATTAGAAACTCATGAACTTGATTTAAATACTTTAAATTTATGGTAGTTAAATGGAATAGAAAGGATCTATTCGGCCATGGAGGTTAAACATATTGTTAAATTGTTGAATATATGCTTTGGTTGTTAATGAATTTTCGGTCTTGGTATGAATCTCATTAATAACATTTAGTTATTAGATTTGGTATAAAATACTTATTGAAATGGTGGAATTGGATGACTTACTTATGGATTTTAGTTATGAGAGTCTCTTGTAAGTAGAGCTAGAGGGTTTAAAGGGTGGTGTTTAAAAATAAACATGTATATGGACCCTATGTATGTACCTTGTAATTTTATTGTAAACTTTTGGTTTAACTCGTATCATATTAATTGCTAAAATACTAGCTTGTGTGGAAAATTTTGTGTATGTTTTTATGTGCCGAATGTGAGTTAAAGAAAATGGAGCTCACTATGTGTATGTGTGATTGACTGAACGTATATGTGTGAGGTAGTGAGGATAATTGTATTTCTTGCTTTGATTAAGTGAAGTATATGAAGTTGATATACTTAATTTACTCAATTAAGCTTAAGAGCACATAGGGACAATTTCGGATAAGAGAAAAAGCTACCTAACCGAATAGTCGATCTGTAATCGTTCTACAAATTTCGAGGTAAGTTCTTAAGTATTTGAGTTTGATTCTTTGTAAGTTTTAAGTTTTTAAATGGGATGAATATGAATTAAGTATATACGTTAAGGTCAATGACTTTTCTAAATGATGGCATATATGATATTATGTTTTAAATATGTGAATGAGAACTTTACAGAGTAAATTTGTATAAATCTGCTTGGGACAGCAGCAGTAGTGTGTTTTGGAAAAATTACCATAAATTGTGGGAATTGAGTTAAAGGCTGAATAGATTATGTAATTAAAGCTTTATGCGTCTAGTTTCGTATAAAAGAAATCGAGTAAGTAAAGGGGTTGCCGATAATGAGATTTTTTAAAGTTGTGTGAGACAGAGTCAGAATGGCTCTGAAATCCCCTGTCCAGTATTTGGAAAATCATTATAAATCGTACAAAAATGATTATAAGATAAGATTTATATGCTTAGACTCCTTAATGAGTCTAGTTTCAAAAAAAAACGAAATCATATTTTGAATTCTGTACAATGAGAAATTCAATTCTTAGTGAAGAGTAGTCAGAATAGTCAAGCAGTAAAATAGGGGAAACTTTAAGAAAAATCTGGTATTGATTAGCCAAACCAAAAATTCTGAAAATTTTGTGGATAGAAGATATACGAGTCTATTTTCATGGAAAATTAACGGCACATCATTTGGAGTTTCGTAGCTCCAGTTACAAATAATTTAACGACTGTTGCTCAGGAAAACAGCTTGTAGAGAATATGTGATTATGTTGTAAACATTGATAAAACTTGTTTTAGTTGCTCATAAGCTATTGATTAAACCCATACGTGAATTCTAATTTGTGACATTATAGATATATGAGTGTTAGATGGATCTTTGATATTAAAATTGTGAAATTGTAAGTTTATAAGTATTCGAATATGAAATGATAGTATGGCTTGAAATTGAATTATTCATTTGAAAATGATAGATGTAGATTCAGCCAAGACAAAGTGTATACATGAAAGTTTATGTGGTATATGAAGTATATTTGGATAATTGTGATGTGAATATATGAAAATTTATATTTTGATTCAGAATTTTATGTGATGAATGTGAATGTGTATATATGAGATAAGGCCGAATGGCCAATGTGATGAACGTGAAAGTGTATATATATATTGTGGCCAAATGACAAACTGTGGAAGGTGTGCTTTATTAGATATTTGATGAGGCAAATGAATTACAAATATGATAGTCGATGTGAATGCTGTAACATGTGAATAAATATGCATGAAACTTTGTGATGTAAATCCGGGATTTAAGACCCGATGACTATATGTGGTGACTATGTCTGGGTTAATACCCGCTAACTTCGTCTGGAGATTTCATCTGAGCTAAAGGTCTCGCCGATAATCCGAGTAGAGTTTAAAGCTATAAGACTTCGCAATAAGAATTGCATATAAATATATTCAATGCGAAAGGTTAAACAGGTATGTACTCCGAGTTTATATGTGAGCTTGATTTGAACTAAATCATAAGGTAGTTATGTGATGCATACGTGAGCAATCTATGAGACTATTCCTATGATTATGTGGCATCGGATTAGTGTGAAAGGTTATGTGAAATTATACAATATATCTATGTTACATGAGCTCACTTTTATGTGAAAGTTTATCTGCCAATTGTATATGATGAGATGTGCATATTCGGTAAATGGATGATATACCCAAAGGAAGAGTGAAATAAAAATACGAACAACTATGTTATAATTTGATTGTTATCTATTGACACTGCTTAAAACTTACTAGGCATTGTAATGCTTACTCCATTTACCTTGTTTCCTCTGTTTTATAGATCTCATTTGGAAGCTACAGACTCGGGGATCGTCAACAACTTGTTACACTCTCACTATCCACTGCTTGGTACTGTTATGTTTTGGGTTATTTTATGGCATGTGTAGAATAGACCAGTGGCAGAAGAATATTTTGGTTAATATATATAAGCCATGCGAAAATGGCATCTTTTAAATGTGTACTTATAGAAGTTTAAATTGTATCCCTGGCTGTCTTTAGTATTTATCTAAAGGAATGTTCTTTATTTTAAAAAAAAATTCAAAATTTTTACTGTTCTGATATGAGTTTCAAGCCCGGTAATGCCCCTTTACCTATTCCGACAACGGATACGGGATAGGGTGTTACAAAGTGTACTAAAAGGCTATAAGCCTATTACTGGAAGCTCTGCTGCAAATACTATTTTGGTGCCGCAACTGGTGCTACTTGGTGTGTAGGGATAAGTGGATCGATTTTATCCTGACATGGTGTGTAGGGTTAGTATGGAGATGGTGTGTAGAGGCTGGATTGGGTAGAATGTTCTGATTGCATACTACACTGATTCTGTAATGGGCTTAGGTCCACCGATACTACTACTAGAATGGGCTCAGGCCCACACTGTTTCTAATTCTAAAATGGGCTAAGGCCCTAACTAAAATTGAAAGGGCTTAGGCCCAAGTGTTTACTCTTATTGTTTGTTTATATGGGATGACACACTGAGTTTTCGTAAACTCACCCATCTATTTTAACTGTACAGGTAATCCCCAGTCTTAGCTGAATCGTTGCTGCGAGGGACTCGAAGGTGGCCACGCAACCGCTCTTACTTCCTTATTAGATTTTTAATTCATAAGTAGTTTATTTAGGTATTTTTATGTAATAAGGACTCTATAATTTTTAATTTTGGGGTTTTATTTATTTTGATTTATATCTACTATTAGTAGGATGCGGGTTTTGAAAAGATTTGCATGATTTATCAAAATACCACGAATACGCAAAACTGTGTCAAAAGCTTTCGCGATAAATGAGATTTTGAAATTAATAACGTTTTAAAGTATATAGTTTTGTTAGTGACGCAAGTTTTAAAATTATTTTCTACATCTCTCAAAGAGGCTAAATAAACATTGGGCTTTTCAAACGATAGTATGCTTTACGAAAAACACTTCACTGTGACATATCCAGGTTCGGCCATAACGTCCAGGCCAGGTTTGGGGTGTTACATTTAGTGGTATCAGAGTCAAGTTGCAAAACTCGGCTGTGGATTTGGGTTTCTTTTAAAAAATTGAAATTCAAAATAGGAACTGTTTCAAATGATTTAAAGTATTTTGAAAGGTTTTACTGAATGTGTAGTTTACCGAGTCTTCGCGCTAATCCTGTAAGTTTTCTCTAAAACCTGTATTTCGATTTTGACTGAAACTGAAATAGGTATGATTACTGAGACTACTGTAGGTAGTACTGCAAACTATAAGGTAGTGTATATTGAAACTGTAGTGAAACTGGTAAACACAGATAGACACTGCGCTGTGCAGAAATAAAACTCTATACTTCTGTTACTATCTCCATAAAACATCTGTTAATAAACACTGGAACAGTAAACTGATCTGCATAAAACTATTAACAAAGAGAAAATGCAATTCGATTATGAACATCGGAGGTACTCGCGAAGGGGTACAAGAGGTTATGGTAGAGGCATGAAGATGCTCGAGCTGGGTCTTATGATCGCGCGGCTGAATATTGGATTGATGCATTGTTTCAGTCCATCTATAGACTGTAATAGAATCATTTAAGTTAAATGTGGTAGCATTTTAGATCTAGAGTGCGTAGCGAGAGCGTCGTGGTGTAGTCTATGTTACGCAATTGATCTAGTAGTTGGAAATTTCAGAGATGAAATTTCTTTAAGGAGGGATGAATTGTAACGCCCCAAATTTGGGCCTAGAACTATTACATTTTAAGCATGGGAACAGTTAGGAGACTGCACATAAATGTTTGGTTGTATAAGAAAGTGAAGCAAATTCATACTTGTCTAAGTGGTTAAGTGTTCTAGGAAGTGTCTGAGAAGTTCTAAGTTCAAGCCTGAGTAAGTGCAAAAAGGTTTTGTTTTTTATGGAATAGGCACTGTCTCTAGGTTGTAGGCTTTTAAATAAATATGGATAAAACATTTTAGAAAAGAGCTTGTCAGCCTAGCGGATAAGTGGCGTGTTGCTAGTGTCTGAAGTCTGAGGTTAGAATCCTTTCTGGTGCGAATAAAGATTATTTTTGCAGGCGGCCATAGGAGAATGTTGTGTTTGATCGAAACACCAAGAGTTTGAATAAGTTTGAATAAGTTTGAATATATTTGTTCTTAGCCGAAATTTAAGGAGAGGTTTATGAGGGATTTCGATTGTTTGAATTGGTGGACAGGAGGAAATTAAGGAGGAAATCGAGCAAGTTCGAATTTGGAGGAGAGTTGTGCCGTTTGAGAACTTCTGCTTCCCAAGAATTTGGCTAGGCAACTGTTTCTCTCCATTTTCAGTTTTGTGATCGCTTTTGGTTCTTTTCTACATTTCTTGATTGCTAAATTCTACAGGGGGATGTTTTAGGTACTTTTCATTTTGCCTATTTAGGTTTTGTCCTTCATTTTCAATACCTTATTGACCGATTTCGCTCTTCTCCTTCTACTCCATTAGCAACCATTTTCCTTGTTGCTATTAAGCCGAATTCTGTCTTTGTTTTTATTGCTTCTACACCTTTCATTTTTCTCTCTTTTTAGGACTGATATTTGCTTAGAGACCATTCGGGTATTTCTCGTTTTGTTGTTTCGACTTTATTTTTCCATACAGCCTTACTATGCTTTGATTTTCTTTCTTCCTCTACTCCTCTAACTGATATTCTTTTCTTTTTCTCTTTGGCCAAATGTCTTACTCTCCTTCTCTCTCAATTCTTTTAGTTTATCATATTCCACTCTTTTCATATTATTATGATAGCCGAATACTTCTTTCTCCCTCTCTCTATTTTTGCTTTCGGTTTGGCTGTTGTTCTTTGACAATCGGGGTACGACTGTACCACTTTGTACCTATCACTTCGTGTACGTTCGAATTTGGTGTGGGTGTAGGCCGATTATTCTTCCCTCCTAATCTGGGTCTGGCAGTTCTGGTAAGTGATTGTTCATCTAGTTCAAACTATTCATTTTTTTATGGTTGATAAGGGTTAGTTAGAGTGCAAAAAACCCTAAGGCCTATTGTTTAGGGCTCTTGCAAATAGATTTAGTTTGCAAGCCATAATCAACTGATCTAATCAAGTAAGAGTTAAATTTTTGGACAAGTAGTTTGGTGGAGGTTTTGATAAGTCGACTAGGATGTGATTAACTGAAACTTGTGATTGAATGTAGGTTGGTGTGCTCATGGTCTAGTATCGTATTTTTGCAATCAGGTATCTAACCACACTACTATAAACGTAGATCGGCAAAAGCCTATAATTATTGGCATTACACGAGTGTACGCTTGCTCGTATGGTAATCTGAACACATGAAATGTGGGCGTTTGATTGTAGAGGCCACCATGATCGTTTTCATTGCCTTAGGCTGTTTTGGGCCATGTGGGCCCCACATAATCGTGGGCCCACACGGGTAAATCACGTGGACGTGTGGAGATTTTTGGGCCAGACTGTGTAGTTCGCAGAGCCAAGGAAATTTTTGGGTTTATTGGGCCACACGGGCGTGTGGGCCCACATGGGTCGTGTTATGGGCTTTGGGCTCATTTTCATTGTTTGACCGTTAAGGTTGCACAGTCACCCGAGATAACTGTGGACCTACTGTTGGGTCGGTAAGTATACCTAGACCCCAATTTGATGAAATGATCGTTATACCTTTATGAGGTAAATAACTTATCTACCCCTATGTGTTATATGACTATTTGAGCATGCCATTTTTACTGTATATACATTTTTATTATGTTGCATTGCATGGGGTGGGATATATGATATTGGAGAAAGTGGTCTGAAAGGCTATAAGCCTGTTACTGGCAGCTCTGCTGCAAATACTGTTTTAGTGCCGCAACCGGTGCTACTTGGTGTGTAAGGATGAGTGGATCGATTTTATCCCCACATGGTGTGTAGGGTTGGTACAGAGATGCTGTGTAGAGGCTGGATTAGGTAGGATGTTCGGATTGCATACTGCACTGATTCTATAATGGGCTTAGGTCCACTGATTCTATTACTGGAATGGGGTCAGGCCCACACTGTTTCTGATTCAGAAATGGGCTAAGACCCTAACTAAAACTGAAAGGGCTTAGGCCCAAATTGTTTTTACTCTGATTTTTTGCTTATATGGGATTACACACTGAGTTTTCATAAACCACCCATCTATTTTAACTGTACAGGTAACCCTAGTCTTAAGCAAACCGGTGCTGCGAGGGACTCAAAGGTGGCTACACAACCACTCTTGCTTCCTTTTTGGATTTTTAATTTATAAGTAGTTTTATTTGGATATTTTATGTAATAAGGCCTCTATAATTTTTAATTTTGGGGTTTTATTTATTTTGATTTATATCTGCTAGTAGTTGGATACAAGTTTTGAAAAGAGTTGCATGATTTACCAAAATACAACGAATGCACAAAACCGTGTCAAAAACTTCCGCGATAAACGAGATTTTGAAATTAATAACGTTTTAAAGTAAATACTTTTGTTAGTGACGCAAGTTTTAAAATTATTTTCTAGATCACGCAAATAGGCTAAATAAACATTGGGCTTTTCAAACGATAGTACGCTTTACAAAAAACACTTTAATGTGACATCGACAGGTTTGGCCATAACATCCAAGCCGGGTTTAGGGTGTTACAGTGCGATACAAGACCAAAGAAAAAAGGCATATACAAATTAAAGTTTCTAGGCTCGGGGTTTGTAATGCGATTCATCAAGAAGTGTAAAAAAGCTCAAAATTGGTACTAAAGGTGAAGTATAAATAGGATAGCTTTTTGGCTTTGGATGTGTTCCAAACAATACCTTATGTCATCCCTAAATATCTCATCATGCATAAATTTAATCAACCAAACAAACACAAATTCAACCATTTATCATTCATACTAACATGCTTATTTCCTTTTATTTTATATATCACTTGGTACAAACGACGGTTTAGTACTTAGTTACAGTGTAACACATAGAACTTTAGTAGTCTAATAATAAAAAATGTAAAATCACCTATTATCATGCCAAGTTTATTCATTAACACAAGAAACCTATGTACATGCTTCTAACCAATCACTCGTATTTCTACAAGCTCAAGCACAGACACACAAAAAAAAATCAAAGAACATGTAAAAATTTGAAGTAAATTTTATATGTTAGCCCCAACACTTCAGTTGACATGTTGTCTTCAATGTGTAGCCCAATAATAGATAAGAAAAGAAGTTACTCGATTGATCGTAGTCGCTCTAATTGCTAATGGTGGGTGCTTCCGCCTTTGGTTTTGTTAGCTCAAATTGTTTGTGTCTCATTCATGTTGGGTTCCTACATAGAAAATTTAACAAAGAGCAACAAAACGAAAAATTTACTTATTAATCCTACTCCTACAAAGTCTAAGTTAAAATTATCCAATAATTAATACAAGTCATTAAAAATGAAATCAAAAAAACTGCTCAATCCTCCTCCAAATCATCGAGGGGATGAGAATGCCTCTTCTTCATAGGGGCTTTACCCTTTTCCTTTGACATATGTTTTGTAGGATCTCCCACCCATTGAAGTCACATGGTGAGTTGGGGTTCGTATGATAGGCCTTTTTGGTGTAGAAAATTGCGACTAAAATGCTACTTCATACTCGGTCTTCGTTCCAGGGTATTCTTGAGTAGCACCTTCCTCCTCAAGATTAACACCCTCATTCTGATGAGTCAGAGTCGGCCTGAACATATCTGGGGAATAATTTGGAGCTTGTAGCCTATTCATCATTGCAAATTCTTTGAGTGCCAGCCCTGTCTCTTGCATCCATCGAATCATTGCATCCAGTTTAGCATCTATGCTTTTGAGAGCTCCCTTTTTAACCTTTGGGTGACCTTTCTATTTGAGTGATGCTGTCCATTTTTGTCTTTCTCCTTTGATTCCATTCAATTATTTGCTTCCGCTGAAGCTCGACATATTGGGTAAATAAGGTACCTTCGATGATACTTCTTGTTGGTTACATAAATTGCTCGTTTTTACTCATTGGCACCTCTGCCTAGCGACATAGACTTGTTAAAAGATGGAGGAAGAAGAATCCAACTTTTTGGCTTTGCACACACTATTTCAACTCTTGAAAGATCAATGCCCTATGCAAAATTTTTTTTGTTGCACGATACCATATAGCAAGACAGCTCGAAACACATTAACATTAGAAACATTCAATGCGGGTGCAATTCTAGTGCCAATGAATTGCATCTACATTTTAGCAACAGGAAACATAATGGCTTGATTACAATTTATGGGAAGGTAGGTGTCTGGCTTGTAGTTCCAACTACTCCTGCCATGTGTTAAATATTTTATAACTTTTTCCATGTCAATGTTTTGAAATCTGCCTAAATCTGTATTATCAATAAAATCTTTTTCATAAAATGGGACGTTATAAAATTCATAGATATCATTAGGGGAAATTGGAACGTCTTCCCCTCACACTTCAACATCAATTATTATAGCATTATAGCCTCGCTTAATGATTTGGTCCTTAAGGGACACAAAGTATTTCTGAACCACATATATATTTGCTTTATTTGTGGGAGTAACACAAAACTACTCCAATTGGTGATAATGGGTAAAAGTCCAGATTTCATTGTAATGGGTCATTGAGGGTTTGAACCCTCATTCTTGAATTAAAGGTATCCCTGGCAACTCCAAAAAGTATTTTCCCATATAGATATTATGGAATTGAACGGGGTTGGAAACACGGGGAGTTTTCGAAATAGGGGTTCTCTTTTTCTTTCTAAGAGGAATATTATAATAATTTGAATACAGATATAAACAGTACTCCATAAAAAAATAAAAGATTGAGAATACTTGAACGTCACCTTTTTTTGGACTTGTATGCACTTCCTTCTTTGTTTTGTTGTTGACAATTCCTTCAAATGTAACTTCTTAGAATTTGGAATGAGGGATTGGAAACTTAAGGTTTGAGGAGAAGAGGGGTTTTCGAGGTTAAGGGTTTTGGAGAGGTTTTTAAAGCAGTAGATGTTTAGAATGGATTTAGATTAAGTTAGAGAAATATGTTTATGTTTAAAAATAGTGTTTTTAGGGTTAAATTTTGGATAAAATAATGGTCATACCACTGGTTTGTGTAATTGAGTCGAGTCAACCCTACAAAAAATTGTAGCGATGGCGCGACACAAGGGATCCATGTCGTGACATCCCCAACAGACTACCTGTGTTGCGACAATGGGGTTTGAATGAAAGCTTTATTAAAAGAGTATATGGAAAAGAATGATGCAATTATTTAGAGCCAAACAACTTCCTTGAGAGCTCTAGAGAATCAAATGGGTCAAATTATCACTGCATTAAGCTCCAGAAAACAATGAGCATTGCCTAGTGACATAGAAAGTTCTAAATTTCAAGGAAATGAACAATGTAAAGACATAACACTCTGGAATGACACTCAGTTTCCAAGAGTTGTGAATGATGCCTTGTTTGAGAAAAGTTTTGAAGTTCCTGGAAGCATAACTTTCGAACCAGAAGTGGAAGAAACTACAAAAGATGGGAGTAGACAAAAGCATATAGAAGAAAATTCATCTTGTCGAGCGAATACAAATGCCATGGTAAGGTAACCTCAACAAATAGAAGGTCTTGAAATTTCGAAAATTCGAAAAAAGATGCTCAATTCAAGACATTTCTGGAGGTCTTGAAGCAATTACACATCAATATACCTTTGGTGGAAGCATTAGACGAAATGCCTAACTATGTGAAATTCATGAAAGATATTCTATCCAAGAAGACAAAGGTTAGGGGAATTCAAAACTGTTACACTTATTAAAGGGTGCACAACAATGCTGAAGAACAAACTACCACCAAAATTAAAAGATCCATGGAGTTTCACTATACCCTATTTGATTGGAAACCATTATGTAGGCAAAGCATTGTGCAAATTAGGTGCAAGTATCAATCTAATGTCTATGTTTATTTTCTGGAAACTTAGGATAGGAACGACAAGACCTACTACAGTCACACTGTAACTAGCTAATAGATCATATGTCCATCTAAAAGGTAAAATTGAAGATGTACTGGTAAGAGTCGACAAGTTCATATTTCTAGTAGATTTTATTATTTTGGAATGTGAAGTAGATAAAGAGGTACCTACAATACTTGGATGACCTTTTTTGGCAACTGGTAGAACATTAATTGATGTGTTGAAACATGAGTTAACCATGAGAATTAATGATCAGCAATTGACTTTTAATGTGTTTGATGCTCTAAAGTGTGAAGACTCAGATGAAGAATGAAATCCTGTAAAATTTATAAACATTGTAATTAAGGAAGAGTTTACAGAACAGATGCACAACAATTTTGATGCAGAAGCTGTCCAATTAAATGAAATAAATTTGAATAAAGAATCTAAAGAATTGCTGAAAACCCAACAATTTTTTAAATGGATTCGTAAGAAGCTTTGAATCATTAAATTTATCAAGTAGCTATTTCAACCATCCTCACTTATCAATAGAGTATCCATCAGTTTTTGAATTGAAGCCATTACTAGTGCATATGAAGTGCGCTTATTTAGGAGAAAACGATACATTGCCTGTAGTTATTTCTACCGAGCTTACAGCAAACCAGGAGATGCAATTAGTAGAGGTTTTAAAGAAATCCAATAAAGCTTTAGAATGGTTAATTGTGGATATCAAAAGAATTAGCACAATAATCTGCAGGCACAAAATAATACTTGAATATTTCCATAGTAAATCTTTTGAACAACAAAAGAGATTGAATCCTGTCATAATAGAAGTAGTTAAGAAGGAGATTATCAAATGGTTGGATATTGAGATTATATACCCAATTTCTGATAGCTCTTGAGTAAGCCCTGTTTAGTGTGTACCCAAAAAAGGAGGAGTCACGGTAGTTAGCAATGATAACAACAAACTCATTCCCACATGTACTGTCACTGGTTGGAGAGTTTGTATGGATTATCAAAAGCTCAACAAAGCAACGGAGAAGGACCATTTCCATTTGCCTTTTATAGATTAGATGCTAGACAGACTAGTAGGGAAAGCCTTCTACTATTTTTTAGATGGCTACTCAGGGTACAACCAAATTGCCATATCTCTTCCTGATTAAGAAAAAACTACATTCACCTGCCCTTATGGAACATTTGGTTTTAGAAGAATGTCATTTGGGTTACGTAGTACCCTAACAACATTCCAGCGTTGCATGATGGTAATATTTTCTGACATGGTAGAGAAATTCCTTAAAGTATTCATGGATGATTTCTCAATGTTTGGCAAACTTTTGAGGATTGCTTAAAAAATTTGGGGTCAGTACTTTGCCAATGTCAAGAAACAAATTTGGTGCTGAATTGGGAAAAATGTCACTTCATGGTTTGTGAAGGCATTGTTTTGGGCCACAAAATTTCACAGCAAAGAATTATCATCGACAAAGCAAAAATAGAAGTCATTGAAAAGTTGCCACTACCCACTTCAGTGAAAGGAATCTGAAGCTTCCTCGGGCATGCTTGATTTTATTGTCATTTGATCAAGGACTTTTCTAAGATATCGAAGCCTCTATGTCAATTGTTGGAGCAAAATAGACCATTTCATTTTGATGAGTTTTGTTCAAAGGTGTTCAAAAACTTAAAGGAATGATTAACTATAGCATCTATGGTCACTGCACTAGATTGGAATCTACCATTTGAACTAATGTGTGATACAAATGATTTTGTGTCAGAGTAGTGCTAGGGAAAAGAAATGCCAAGATGTTTCATGCTATATATTCTGCTAGTCACATGCTAACAAATACACAGCTCAATTACACGACCACAAAGAAGGAATTATTAGCAGTGGCATTTGGCTTTTAAAAATTCAGAGCTTATTTAGTAGGCACCAAAGTCACAGTTGATATAGGTCAATCTGCCATCAAATACTCGGTGACATAGAAAGAGGCCAAATCTAGACTCATTAGATGGATATTGCTGCTGTAGGAATTTAATTTGGAAATCAAAGACAGGAAAGGCATTGAAAATCAAGTGGTTGATCACTTGTCAAATGATTAAAGATGAATTTCCTGATGAGTAGATATTGTTGGTTATGACATTGCCACGGTATACTGATATTGTTAATTTTCTAATTAATGGTTACTACCACCTGTACTCAGTCATCAAGGAAAAATGAAATTCCTTCATGATGTCAAGTAATATTACTGGGACGAGCCATTTATATTCAAGCAGTATGCATATCAAGTAATTCGGAGATGTATTCCAGATGATGAATTTCAAACTATGTTGCATCACTATCATTTTGCACCTTATGGTGGACATTTTGGAAGCATGGGAACAGTTGCAAAGGTTCTCCAATCTGTTTTTTATTAACCCACCATGTTTAAATATGCTAATAAGTTCTGTAAGAACTGTGATCATTATCAAAGAACTTGTAACTTATCAAGAAGACAGAAGATACCACTGCAAAATATTCTAGAGGTGGAATTATTTGATGTTTGGGGAATTGATTTCATGTGTCCATTTCCACCATCTTGGGGAAAAATCTATATTCTTGTCTCTATGGATTATGTCTCCAAATGGGTTGAAGTTGTGGCTTTACCTACAAATGAAGCCAAATAAGTTCTGTGATTCCTTCATACAATATTTTTACCAGGTTTGGTACCCCTTGTGCTTAAATTAGTGATGAAGGCTCACATTTTGACTATAGATTAGTTGTCAACACTCTTAATAGATATAGGGTGAAACATAAAATTGCCAAGGCATATCACCCCCAAACGAATGGACATGCTGAAATTTCCAATAGAGAAATCAAGCAAATTCTGGACAAATTTTTCAATCCCAATCGCAAGGATTGGTCAATAAGGTTAGATGACGTCTTATAGGTTTATCACACAACTTTCAAGACACCATTGGACTGGGGTGCTATTGCTACTCATCGCCTATTGGAGCTTAATGAGATGGATAAATTTCGATCTCATGCTTATGAAAATACGAGACTGTACAAAGAAAATATAAAGTATTGACATGACAAGAAAATTTAGCCACGACAATTTGTACTTGGACAATAAGTCTTACTTTTCAATTCCAAACTTAAACTATTTATTGGAAAATTAAAGTCGAGATGGTCTAGACCATTCAAAGTTAAACAAATATATCCTTATGGAGCTATCGACGTTAAAGATGGAAAAACAAGATCCGCTTTCAAAGTCAATGGTCAACACCTGAAACATTATTTTGGAGCTCCTACAATACGCGACAAAAAATTTATTTCTCCATAAAAAACTTAATAATTTTCTTTTGCAAAAATTTTTCTTTGTTTATTATATTTTTACTTGTTACCCAATAAATAAATTAACTATTTATTTTCTTGTTACCAGTTTTTCTTTGGGCTAGAATAACTACAGCTTGGAGCCATTAGCCCAAATTATTTTACTCCTCCCAATTTGCGCTAATTCCATTTTTTTTCCCACTAAATTTTAATTGTTTTGCATTGTCAGCACATGATTAAGGTCAATCTTTTTGCACACATCACAATTTCTTCTCCCCCACGTTTTATCTAGTGGGTTCAGTTTTCTTCCACATCTTCTGTAGCAATCCGATTTTCTATGGTGATGGAATGGTGGTTTTAGGACCACAAATTTCCATTGTGTTGAGTCATAAATATTAATTATAAAATATTTATGAAGTCATTAGATGTCACAACCCGATTTTGGGTCTAGTCGAAACAGTGGTTTCGGGGCCACAAATCTGAAGTAAGAAAATTTATTTTACTATATTTTTATGGTCTATAATTTCACGGAATGATTTCATGAAAATTTCGTCCAAAAATTTTGACGTTTGGGCGCTCAATTTAGTCAAAAGGACTAAATCATAAAGAGTGCAAAACTTGAGTTCTAGAAGCTAGAGGTGTCCAATTGTTATGAAATTTTAAATAGGAGGTCCTTAAATTGTAAATAGACCATTGAATAATTTTTTAGACAAAAATGGACATGAAATAGGTGAAATAGAATATTTTTAAGTTAGGGGTATTTTGGTCATTTAGTAATTAAATTACTTAATAAAAAAATAAAAGCCAAAATTTCTTGTCCATCTTCTTCCTTGGCCGAATTTTACATGAAGAAACCATGTCTAGGATTTTCCAAGCTTCCAAGCTCGATTGTAAGTCCATTCTAGCCCTATTTTTAATGATTTTTACGTTTTTGAAATCCTCGTAACAAAATCTATCTATTTCTACTATTAATTTGAGTTATGGTTAAAGTATAGGGTTTTTACACATGATGAATATATGTGTATTGTGTGATTAATGGTAGAAAGTGCATGTTCATGGTTAGAGAAATGACTTTTACTAAGTGATTTTCGGTAAAAATGCCTAAAAGGACTAATTTGTAAAAGTTATAAAATGTGTCATAAAAGTGTGTTTTAATGGAAATTGTGGGTTGTTATAATTATGAAAATGGTTCAGCTAGGCTTAAAGGACAAAGAAATTGAATGAAAATCATTTTACGAGCTTAGGGGCGAAAGTGTAAATATGACAAAGTTTAAGGGCAAGAATGTAATTTTTTCCAAATATGATTTTTGGGTTGAATTGATTAGTATAATGATTAAATAAGTTAAATGTGATGTTTTAGATTAGGAAAAATGAAGTTTGGGCCTAGAACGAGGGAAAACGAATAAATAACGGTTAGGTCCCTCTTTGCCATTTTGGTATCGAGGTAAGTTCGTATGGAAATAATGCTATGTTATGTTTGTATTTTAAATATTCTAAATGCTTTGATGGTGTATAAAATAAATGATTGCTTTTATGGTTGTGTTTGGCGACATTCGGATAAATGAGAAAAATTCCGTTTGAATATTAGGAATAAAATAGGATACGAGCGACATGTCACTAAGGATATTTGTGATATATGTGTGATTATGTGATCCGAGTACTGGTCATGTACGTCTACCAATGGCTGGGTAGTCCGGCATGTGTTGCAGATACCTGACAGCTTGTGTGAGCAGCACTGCGTAGTTGCGTCTTAGCCATCAGATTGTGTGAGCAGGCCTGAGATTTGCTCAAGAGCGAGCATTTATGTGATATGAGATATGAGGTAGCTTTAGCTACATATGTGGCACTTATGTGCACAGACTTCTAGTGTATCCATTTAGTATTCCAAGTGTTCAACGGGTATGCCAAAGATGATAAAGTAAATGGTTATGTTACGAGATGGTACAGGTATGTACGTAAAGCTTTTAAGTATTGACTTCATGTTATTGTGAGTTATGATCACTATGAAAGTGACTTTGAGATAGCCCTATGATTTTTGATTTATGGCCATGATGTATAAATGCATGGAAACACGATTGATGACTATATGTTAGGCCTTGGAGGCTCAATTGATTGGTGAGATAGTAAATGTTGCTCATTTGAGTTGTGCTTTATCAGTTATGAGTGAAAGAAGAAATTGGAGGCCCCTATTTTTCTAATCACTTCATAAACAGATAGTTACACGAGCTGAGGACACGGGAGTGTGTGACCACATGGCCTACCCACACAGGCGTGTAACTCCCCAAAATAAGAAAATTTTCTAAAAGTTGTAAAAGTTCTCAGTTTAGTCCCGAAACACACCCAATGCATGTTTTAGGCCTCGAGGGCCCATATAAGGAAGGATATACATGTGAGTGAAAAGTTTTAAATTGGACGAAAATTTATGTCTCAATTTTGTATGATTGCGTGAGTTTATGTCCGGTAACACCTCGCACCCTGTTCTGGCACTGAATATGGGTAAAGTGTGTTATATTTAGTGGTATTAGAGCTATGGTTTAGTCGATTCTCAGACTAACTTGGCGTATGTGAGTCTAGCTATACAAGCCATATTATTATTTGTGATAGTGTGATATCTCCTGACTATAATGAGATTGTTTTCTTAAGACAGAGATGACTTCCAACCGAGCTAATTTTGATAGTGCTGAAAATGATGTTGAGATGATTGAAATGTGCTTACAATGTATTGAAATTTGGAAAGGTATGAATAGAAGTTCATGAATATGCATGTGCTAACGTACGAAATGAGATAACCATAAGTTGAGAAATGTGAAAAAATGAAATGAAACAAAGGTTTATGCTGTGATAAGCTCATCCATGTATGTTGGCATTCATATGATGTTATATGCCTAATTTAATTGTTCAAGTGAATATGATAAGTAAACTTACCCAATGGATGGAATGTGTGCGTATGTACACTTGTTTAAATAATGCATAATCAGTATGTCCATATAGTTGAATCTCATGTTTAAATTTTAAATTAGAGCATATATAATGTTTTGTTTTATGACTTTGTTATGGAACCCTAAATGTTATAATGGTATGGAAATTGAACTAGGAGATCAAATTGAGTAGAACGAAGGAGATGGTTACGATCGTTGAAAGATGAATTGATGGATAAGACCATGGTTGGACCATGGTAGTACATTTGAGTACGTTGATAAACCGTAATTTATACATATTTTTACCCCATGTTTAACGCATTTTATGGACGATTTTTCATTAGAATTGGTGAATTGGATGCTCCTAATCCTTTAATTTCATGTTTTACACTTAGGAGAGCATAGGAGAGCGAAAGAAACGAGAAACAGGCCAAAAACAGAGAAAATGGGCCAAAGTACGAAATCAACATGGCCTGGACCTCCTCACATGGGCAGACCACACAGCCGTGTCAATTTTGTAGGTTCGAGCACGGCCTGAAGTAATCGAACACGAGTGTGTGCCATGGGCGTGTCCCTGCTGAGCCCAAGTTGAGTCCAATTCAGAAAAGGCTAATTTTGAGGGCTTCTAGGCATTGCAAAGCCAATAAATACACCCTAAAGAAGGAAGAAAAAGGAGGCAGAGAAAGGGGAGTAAGGAATTACTCCAAGGAAGCCGATTGATCCATCTCAGAAGCCGAATTCATCATCAAGACTGAAGATCTCTCCTCAACTTCCCTTCAAGAGTTTTGGGTTTTCTTTATGTTTTGTATTCTTTATTCTTCTGAGATGTTTTCTTATTTAGTTAATAACTAAAACCCCTAAATACCTAAGGGGAATGAAACCTAAGACGAATCTTGTTATTATTTTCTGAATCGTATGACAAATATTTAACTTGTTCTTAATTATGTGTTCTTAATTCTTGTTTTGATATCCCAGGATACTGATTCAAGACATGCTCTTATTCAAAGGAGGAATAGACCCTGTCTAAGAGTACATTTGTCATAATTAAGTGGAGTTGATTGCACGCCTAGACATAGGGTGACAAGATTTTGTCGGATTAGGGTGAAACCTAATAAGGGGATCCATAGATCGAGTTAATGCAACCCTAGAGTGTTAATTAGAGAAAAGTCTCGGTTATTCAATCTAGGGATTAGACGTTATTAGTCTTGAATAGGGATAATAACATAACTTAGGGATCTCTATGGAACAAGTTGAATGAATAAATCGTCCGATTCGGAGGCAGAATAACAAGTAAAGTCTAGGTGGATTTTTCCTTAGGTATTGTCTTAAGTCAATCGATTTTTCCCAAAAGCAATTCCCCAATTCTTTTCTCTGTGCGTTCTTAGTTTAGATAATTAGTTAATTAAAACAAAACCTCTTTATTCTTAGGCTAGATAATAAAAAGACAGTCATTACTAGTACTTTTAGTTCCTTTGGGTTCGACAATCCGGTCTTGCTAAAACTATACTACTATTCGATAGGTACACTTGCCTACGTCGCGATAATAGTTAGTTCAAGAACGAGTAATTATAAATATTTAAAACCTATCACGAAACCACGCGTTCAAGTTTTTGGCGCCACTGCCGGGGAATTGAAATATTAGGAACGTTCAATTTTTCTTGCAATTTAATTTTATATTATTATTACTTACTTATTTATTCCGTCTCTTAGCAAGTTTATATAGTTTATGACTAGAAGAAACCCGTCAGGGCCACTACCTTTTGATGAAGAAATCGATCGCATAGTTTCTAGAAACCAAAGAGAAATAAAGCGAAGCTTAAGATACACAGTGAACGAGCAAGAAGACGATACTCAACCCCCAACCCAAGAGATGGCTAAAAACCAAGGCAATCAGCTACCTCCTGCAATTGCTGTTAATCAAAATCCTGCTCCACACACTATGTATGATTATGCTAAACCTTCTTTAGCAGGAACTGAATCTAGCATAGTTAAACCTGTTGTAGCTACAAATACTTTTGAATTAAAACCTAACACTATTCAGATGATACAGCAATTTGTTCAGTTTGATGGTTTGCAGGATGAAGATCCCAATGTTCACTTAGCAAACTTTCTCGAATTTTGCGATACATTTAAAATCAATGGCATTCTGATGATGCCATTCGTCTTCAGTTATTCCCTTTTTCATTAAGGAACAAAGCTAAACAGTGGTTGAACTCGTTACCACGAGGGTCAATTACTACTTGGGAACAAATGACAGAAAAATTTTTACTAAAATATTTTCTGCCGGCTAAAACGGCTAAATTGCGTAATGATATCTCTTCTTTTGTGCAAATGGATTTAGAAACACTCTACGATGCTTGGGAGAGATACAAGGACCTTTTGAGAAGATGCCATCACCATGGATTACCACTTTGGCTCCAAGTACAAACATTTCACAATGGTCTGAATCCTTCGACTCGGTAAATGGTTGACGTAGCGGTGGGCGGAACCATCAACAATAAAACAAAGGAAAATGCCTATGAGTTTATAGAGGAGATGTCACTGACTAACAATCACCATGCTCTCTAATCAAGTAGAACTCTTAAATAAAAAGATTGATGGTTTTCTTAGTTCTTCACAGGTTCGCCCAGTAAGGCAGTGCGAAGCAAGTAGCAATGGAACAAACCATTTAGAATACCAACCTTATTGCCACAGCATGGATAACGAGCAATTAAACTACATGGGTAGTAATCCTCGACCTCAAAACAATCCATATAGTAACACTTATAATGCAGGTTAGAGGAACCACCCCAATTTCTCGTGGGGCGGTCAAGGAAATCAAAGACCACAACATCCTTCGGGCTACCAACAACCACCCTACCAATAGGAAAAGAAGCCAAACCTTGAAGAGATGCTCTCAAAGTTTATATCAGTGTCAGAAACCCGTTTTCAGAACACCGAGACAGCACTTAAAAATCAACAAGTGTCGATCCAAAGCCTCAACAAGGTAGTTTTCCAAGTAATACCTAACCTAACCCAAGGGAACAACTCAATGCAATTAATATTCAAGATGACGAAGGAGTCGTTGAGCTTAAACCAGAACCAAGGCAAGAAACTATGGTAAGCAACGGTCAAGGTCAGGTAGATCAAAATACAAATAAACCAGTGACTGTCGAATATAAACCTCGTGTGCCATACCCCAACGCGACAAGGAAAGACCGCTCAGATGAACAATTTGGTAAATTCCTTAAACTCTTAAAAAAATTACATATTAACTTACCGTTTATTGAAGCTCTATCGCAGATGCCAGACTCAATGAAATTTTTAAAGGTACTTTTAGAAAATAAGCGGAAGTTGGACGAGGGGTCGCATGTGGAGTTGAACGCAGTTTGCTCAGCCATTCTCCAAAATAAACTACCCAAAAAACTAAAAGACCCAGGGAGCTTTACTATTCATTGCTTAATTGGTAGTTTAGATGTTAATCATGCATTAGCTGATCTAGGGGCTAGTATCAACGTCATGCCTTACAAAATGTTTAAGCAACTAGGTCTCCGGAAACCCAAACAGACTAGGATGAGCATTCAATTAGCAGACAAAACTATAATATTCCCTAAAGGTATTATTCAAGATGTGCTAGTTAAAATCGATAAATTTATATTTCCCGTTGACTTTATTGTTCTAGAAATAGAAGAGGATAGCAACACTCCCTTAATTCTAAGAAGGCCTTTTTTAGCAACTGCTAAAACCATCATTGATGTTGGCACAGGTGAACTCACACTCCGGGTAGGAGAAGAAACAATCACCCTTCAAGCTCGCAATTCTGGCAACACATCAAGAATTGAAGGTGATCATTTAAACCATTCTACTAGAACTAACAATATGGTGCAACCTATTTTGCTGGAAATGAGTCTGAAGGAAGCACACAAGTCATTTTCAAGCACCAGTAGAGGACCTATTCATGAAGATCGAAGATTACAAATTGACGAACTCGAAGAATGGTGCACGCACAAACCAAGAACACTTGACAAATAGAAACTACACCAAAACAAGCCCGATACCTCTCCAAATCAACTTAAGGTTGGTGACAAGGTCTTATTAGATGCCGTAGATCCCCACATTGTCACTACCACACCAAATGAGGAAATCCCTCTTACGGTACTCAGTATTTTTCCATTTGGTATGGTGAAGGTGAGACATCCCAAGTTCGACACTTTTAAGGTAAGCAACACCCGATTAAAACCTTATTTTGATGAGATTAATAGTAGGAATGAGGAGCATAAACTCCTCAAACCACCATGACCATTCACTGGAGAGGTAAGTCGAGCTTAGACTATAAATAAGCACTTCTCAGGAGGAAAATCGAGCACTAACAATATTAGTCTCTTTAAATTTTGGTATTTCATTCCTAACTTATTAATAGAAATCTTGAATACAGGTGTTTCCACAGAGACACGGCCAAGCTCACGGGCGTGCTTAAGGCCGTGTGAAAACAGGGCAAAAGATTTCCCCAACATAGGCTACAATTAAACGCCACGGCCGTGCGATATGGCCGTGGTCGAGCTTGCCAAAACAACACGGGCGTGTGACACGCCCGTGTGGAAGAACTGTGGGCGAACCTGCCAAAACAACACGGACGTTCGACACGCTCGTGTGAAACACCCGTGGTCGAACCTATTAAATTAACACGGGTGTGCGGCTTGTACACACGGGCATGGGAGAAGTGAACGAAGCTAGACACGGCCATGTTAACCCACACGCCCGAGGAACACGGGCGTGTACTAAATGTTAGACACGCCTAAATTTGAAATTCGCGAATCACACGGGCTGAAATTAGGGAACATGGGCTTGTGCCCTGGCTGTGTGTCCCAAAATCTATAAATACCCTGCACTATTCACTTTCTTCCCCATTCAAAAAGCCTAACCCTAGCCATTGCAACTCCACACGGCCTCCTTACCATGCCCGTGCACCGCTTCCACTTCATTTTTGACACTCAATCTCTTTCCCTTAGCGTTTGTTTACTCATTTCACTTCTATTTTACTTATTTCTAATCTTTATTTTTAACATAAACTTCATATCTTTTGAACTATTTTTCATTTTTCTATCATTCTTAGGTTAGTTATCATACATTTTGTGATAAATCAAGTTATTAGGAACATCTCATACCCATAACATTACTATGTTTTTCTCATGCTATTACCATGCCAATTTATATCATTTAATTTGCATTCCTACGTTAGTTACCATACATTCCGTGTTAAATTGAGATTAGGAAAACCTCATACCCATTACATTTCTCTTCTCATTCTCATTGTTATTGTGATTTAGTTCGCTTCATATTAATAGTATTAGATGAAATAGTTAGTTCCAAATTCATGCCTTTTATTGTTTAAAATTTGTTTACCTATTATTATTCTTTATATTACAGGCTTTTGATGTCCTCTTTACGAGGAAAGAAAATCGCCGTTCCTGCCTCAAAGAAGAGGAAGGGAGCGTCCTCTTCCGCGGGTCCAACTGCAAAAATTCATCACCCTCTCCAGCAGTTCCCCCGAAGGCCCCAAGAAGAGCTTTTCCAAATACTTCGGGCCTGATCCTTAATTGCAGGCCGCTGCATCGACTAGGCTACCATAGAACAAGTTCAGATGGCTGATACGATTCAGGCCCTCCTAACCACTAACCCTTAGGTGTTGTTCTTTGAGATTATCGAGCTGTCGTATCTCGAGCTCACGATGGAACTATGCTCAACGTTCCATCTTTACACTGTAATGACAAACTACAATGATCTCGGCATGATTCAATTTTGCGTAGGCAGATTAATCCACCAGCTAAGCGTCACAGAGTTTGGTGCTGCACTAGGCTTATATACAGAGGAGTTCAAGGAGGAAAATGAACTACATGCTTTCAGTCGCCACATACATTTCTCTCCCTCGAAGTGCTGACACACTTTAGCCCCTAGCACGGCCTCCTACAATCCTAGCCGCTCCAAGGCATCAGTTCTCCCACCATCCCTGAGGTACTTACACGCTATTTTACCTCACATGATTACAGGGAGGCGAGAGAGCACTGGTGTCGTCAACACCCATGACGTCTGCTTCTTATGGTGCATGTCGTAAGGGTACGTCATCGACCTTGCCTATTTTATTGCCCTTGCGATTTCGCACCAGACGGAGCGGCATCGGAAGGGCGTCATCTCCATTGGCCCCTATGTGACTCGACTGGCGTGACACTTCGGGCTCCTCAACACCGTGGCCTAAGAATCATCCCTCACCCTCATCGGCCAGATGTCTCCACAAGGCATCTCGAGCATGCTTAGCATGAGGATGATCGAAAGGTGCCGAGGAACCTACCTTCCCCAGTATCATCTCGCCCAATCTGCCGAGGAGGGGGCCTGCGAGGACATCCTGATGATGTCCCCCCACAGCATGAGGACCCACCGACTCAGCCACCACCACCCTCTCGTCCAGTTCATGCGGCGGCTTCATATGCTGACATCTCTGAGTGCCTCACCCAATTCGAGCAGTAGTGTTTTCAACAATTTGACAACATTGATGCTACTCTATAGAAGATTTGTTAGCACCTCCACATCTCATTGCCAATCCCACTTCGCGAACCATCCAGCGATGACGATGCTTAAAAACATTTATTTAGTATTTTATGTTTTTAATTTTTATTAAAACTACCTTTTATTTTTATTTTTATTTTTAGTAGATTTTAGAATTTTATTTTAATTATCAATTTCACTTTTTCTTTATGGGTAACTATTCTTCCTAATATCCCCTAAAAAGCTCCTGATTTTATCACAGTTCTATAGAGCTCTTAAACTCATCATCACATAGGAACTAAACCTCCACCTGGAAAGGCTCTCCACGACAGCCATGTCCTACTCACCCACGATCATAGCTACCACTAGAGATAATATCCTTTTAGCGTAGGACTTATGGCCTAATGAACCTCTACGACCGCCGGAGTATCCTCCTCCACTCTCGAACTGATTCCTCTCCAGAACTCCAGTTCGAGGAATTCATCATACAGGAAGTTTCACTTCTCTCCCTATCTTATTTTTATACTCTAATATCTATCTTTGTACATTGAGGGCAATGTACATCTTAAGTGTGGGGGTATTTATTTCATTTTTAGAAAAATCCTTGAATGATTGCCTTGTTCTCTTGAAAAGCTTTCATATCATATTTAGGATAAATTTTAATTGATTTATGATTTTGATTGATATATCTTGAATTAAAACATAGGCATTTATGCATTGATTGTTTAAACTTTAGGACATTAGAGAATCAAGCATGATGAGTTGATTTTTAAGAATTTAAAATTATAGGTTCTTTCCCTAAGTCTAGGTATTACTTTGAATTGGAATTCACAAGTCTAAACATCAAAAACCCATACTTTTTGTGAGATTTTTGAGCCTTTTGAGCATCTATTAATCTTTTCATGCTCACTTTTATTATTACTTTGAGTGCGTCAGTATTGAACTGTTATTCTAGAACTTGCTTGATTATGCATGTCGAGACCACACCATTTGATTTGATATATCAAAATGATTAAGGCATTTAGGATTAACCCACTCATGCCATGAAAAGCCTACCTCCATGATTAACCGTTAGTAAACCCATTTCAACCTTACAAGCCATTCCTTGTATTAACCTCAATATTAACCCTTAACCCATTATTGTTGAAATCCCCTAAATTAATTTGATTCCTATTTTGTCGAGATTTGAGTTGAATGGATTGCTTAGCTATGTCTTGTTTGTAATAACTTAGTCTATGATTATTTAACTTGTTCTTAAAAAAAAAACTATGTATACATATCTGTAATTTCATATTCTGAGAAGAAGCTTTGTTGTACGCAAGTGAAGATTAACTCTTTTTCCAGTTAGGCAATTTTTTTTTTCAATTCAATCTCGACTCTAACCCTTTCTTTCAGCTTGTGACCACACCCACTAACCAAGCCTCACTACAACCTTGTAAAGACCTTTTGATTGATGTATCATCTTAAATTATAGTGGTGGAGATTTGATTTTCATGCAGGCCTATGGTAATGACTTTTCATTATTGACTATTGAGTGCTTCATTTATTGTCCTTAAACACCTCGAGTGATTTGAGTGAATCTTTAGTGAGGATGTGAAACTCTGTGATATTCTGAATCAAATGTAATTACTTAGATGCGGAGAGACACCTATGCTTGCATGATTAAATACTCAACTTGGAATGTTTGAAACTTTTATGTTCTTTTAGTTGAATTTTCAATGTATGATTACCTACGGATTGTTTTGAGATATTACCGATAGAAATTATAAGTTGAAAAGAATTTATTTTGACTATGAGTTGAGATGTTTGCTTGAGGACAAGCAAATGCTTAAGTGTAGGGGTATTCTATAAACCGTAATTTATACATATTTTTACCCCATGTTTAACGCATTTTATGGATGATTTTCCATTAGAATTGGTGAATTCGATGCTCGTAGTGCTTTAATTTCATGTTTTACACTTAAGAGAGCATAGGAGAGCGAAAGGAACAAGAAACAGGCCAAAAACAGAGAAAATGGGCCAAAGTACGAAATCAACACGGCCTGGACCTCCTCACACGGGCAGACTACACGGCCGTGTCTGTAACACCCCGTACCCGAGACCATTACCTGAGTCGGGCACGAGGGGTTCATAGACTAAATTCACTTATTCTCACAGTCCATTTTGAAAATTTCCAGACAGCTGACTAACTGCATCACTGTCACCTTAAAAATCATATCTTGAGTTCCAAAACTCGAAAATCAGTTTTACAATTTTTCCCTGAAACTAGACTCATATATCCATCTACAATTTTTTTCTAGAATTTTTGGTCGGGCCAATTAGTACAGTTTATTAGTTAAAGTCTCCCCTGTTTTAGGGTTCGACTACTCTGACCTTCATGCATTACGACTTAGATATCTCCCTGTACAGAGCTTCAATACTTATGCCGTTTGTTTCTAATGAAATTAGACTCAAAATGGAATCTATACATATAAGTAATGTCTTCTAATTATCTCTGGTTAATTTATAATGAATTTCCAAAGTCGGAAAAGGGAATCCAGAAACCGTTCTGGCCCTGTTTCGCGAAAACCTAAATATCTCTAAACATACTATTCATATGATCGTTTCGTTACTTTCCTATGAAAATAGATTCATCAAGGTTCGATTACATAATTTATTCACTATTTAATTACATTCCTACTATTTTTAGTGATTTTTCACATTCACGTCGCTGCTGCTATCAGCATCTATTTTTAAGGTAGACTTTACCTATTACATAGTTTCCATGATTCAACTAGCCCTTTTGCATAAATAGCACAAAATATGATCATGATTAACCATTCCAATGGCTAATCGTTCCCAAACATTTCCATACCTCTTAATGAACATCATACAAGACGATTATAAAATTAAGCTCAAAGTGTATATAAGCTATTTTCGCATGGCTATCCAAATTTATACAAAACCAAAGGGTCCATGACCAACAACAAAAAGGGTAGTCCTATACATGCCATTTCAAAGTTCAACCAAAAGTGTACCAAAAGGGGCTTTGATAGTGTGGGCGACTTCGACTTCGACACTCCCGAGTCCGATAGCTGACGAACCAAAATCTATAAAACATAGATTGAAAGAAACGGAGTAAGCATTTAATGCTAGTAAGTTTTGAGCAATGGAATTAGGCTCAACTGAAGTATAGCATTCATATAACTAAACGGATAATTTCATATACACATATATTCTCAAAAATCAGTCCTACTTCACATTTCCAACCCTTATATTCATACATAAGGGATCAACTTAACCAAAAACCGGAAGCTCATTAATCGACTGAACGAATGCTATTTAAGAGGAATCAATTAATCCAATGCATGTACAACACATACCTCGTTGTTGAGATTTTACGAGCGTATTAATTGAAATTATTACAGCAGATCATTCATTCCCAAACTCAAGTAATCTTCGGGATTTAGCCGGATATAACTACTTGCGCAAGGCCTTCGGGTCTTAGCCCGGATGTGGTCACTAGCATAAATGCCTTCGGGACTTAGCCCGGATATAGTCGCTAGCACAAATGCCTTCGGGTTTTAGCCCAGATATAATCGCTAGCACAAATGCCTTCGGGTCTTAGCCCGGATATAGCAACTCGTACGAATGCCTTCGGATCTTAGTCCGGTTATAGTCACCTAGCACAAAAGCCTTCGGGACTTAGCCCGGATATCATTCGAATAACCATGCACATATATCAATAAATCATGACACATCCATATTTCATTTTCATTACCAAAGCTCAAACACAAAACACTTATCACACTTACAAATTTCGGCTCAATAGCCACATACAAAGAGCATGATTTTGATTTACTCAAGACATAATCTAATCGAATCATAATCTAAGCTCCATTACTCGAAAACTTACCTTGGATGTTGTCGAACGATTTCGGCGGCTATTCGATCACTTTTTCCTTTCCCTTATCCAACTTTGGTCCTCTAAGCTCTTGAGCTAATTCAAACAAATTTAACTTATTATAGTCTCATTATGCTAGTTTATGGCCGAACATGACAATGAATTTCATCGGTCATATGGCCACCTTTAGCTCAAATACAAAATGGTCATACGCATTTTTAATCACATTAATCAATTTAATACAATTCATTCGAACATCAAAAGAGAAGCTCAAGGTACTTAGCCCATATATACATTAGACATTAGAGTCACATATGTACGAAATCACGAATCGAATTCAACATATTAGCTAATATTTCCCCTTAGCCGAATTTCTAAGTCAAGGTAAAGTCATCAATATGGTTACCGATGGCCGAACATACACATCAACTTATGTACTCATTCATGTGGCCGAACATACATGTCTATGCTGAGGTCGATTGCAACACTTAATACATTCTACAAGTATGGTCACTTGTATTGACTAAACCCCATTTTGTTTCAAGTTCAAAACTTGGCTAATACACATATATACACTATTAAAGCATCCTCTCCCTTTCCATCAATTCAACACATGCATTACTCATTAATATACAAAATTATATTCGGCCTTAGCACACAACTTGCTAGCCGATTCTTCTCCATCTAGCATCTAATGCACATATGTGCTCATTTGTTAGACCCTACTTCATCCAACAACAACCATATTTCCCCTCTACTTCCTACCATGGCCGAATGCTCAAGATACCTCAATACCGAAACTTTTAGCTTGGATTGCTTAAAGAACTTGGTGATGAGTTCAAATTTACCTAACACCTCAAGCATCATAACACATCCATATAGCTAACATGCTAATAGTCTCAAGGCTTCAACTAAAACTTTTGAAGCCTCTTAGTAGAATACTAACTCTCTAATAATCCCAAATCCATCCATGAGATAGTTAGAATTTAGACTAATCATCCAAGGGATGTATGAACTTTCAAAGCAACATTAAACATACCTTAATCTAGTGAGCCTCCATAGCCGATTTTCTCCAAGCTCATTCCCTTCCTTTCTTTCTTCTATTAGGCCAAAGATGTTCAAGGATGAACACTTTTTTTTATTTTCTTTCTTCCATTCACGGCAAAAGGGGGGAACAATCACACACATTCTTTCTTTTTTTTTTCATCATATTCCCTTTCATTATTTTATTACCATGCTCTTTATTTTATTTTTCCTAACATACATCACTAACATAAAATGTTTGTGACATGTTTCCACCCATAGCATGGCCGGCCACTATGCTTTAATTTGGCTAATTTGACATGCAAGGACAAGCACTTTCCCACATATATTAATAGGCCACTTGAACACTTGCCTAGCATATTTCTAAATTGTCTCACATAAGTCCCTACTAATAAATTTCACATACACTGACCAAATTAAAGTATGGAACTATCACACAAGCATTTACGCACATCATAAACACAGAATATAACCTTTAATTATTTATAAGACTCGGTTTCGTGGTCCCGAAACCACTTTCCGACTAGGGTCAATTTAGGGCTGTCACAGTGTCAATTTGGCAGGCTCGAGCACGGCCTGAAGTAATCAAACACCAGTGTGTGCCACAGGTGTGTCCCTGTCGAACCCAAGTTGAGTCCAATTCAAAAAAGGCTAATTTTGAGGGCTTGTAGGCATTCCAAAGCCTATAAATACACCCTAGAGAAGGAAGAAAAAGGAGGCGGAGAAAGGGAAGTAAGGAGTTACTCCAAGGAAGCCGATTGATCCATCTCAGAAGCCAGATTCATCATCAAGACTGAAGATCTCTCTTCAATTTCCCTTCAGGAGTTTTGGGTTTTCTTTATGTTTTGTATTCTTTATTCTTCTAAGATGTTTTCTTATTTAGTTATGAACTAAAACCCCTAAATACCTAAGGAGAATGAAACCTAAGACAAATCTTGTTATTATTTTCTGAATCGTATGATAAATATTTAACTTGTTCTTAATTATATATTCATAATTCTTGTTTTGATATCCTAGGATACTGATTCAAGACATGCTCTTATTCAGAGGAGGAATAGACCCTGTCTAAGAGTACATTTGTCATAATTAAGCAGAGTTGATTGCACGCCTAGATATAGGGTGACAAGATTTTTTCGGATTAGGGTGAAACCTAATAAGGGAATCCATAGATCAAGTTAATGTAACCCTAGAGTGTTAATTAGAGAAAAGTCTCGATTATTCAATCTAGGGATTAGACGTTATTAGTATTGAATAGGGATGAAACATAACTTAGGGATCTCTTCAGAACAAGTTGAATGAATAAATCGTCCGATTCGGAGCCAGAATAACAAGTAAAGTCTAAGTGGATTTTTCCTTAGGTATTATCTTAAGTCAATCAATTTTTCCCAAAAGCAATTCCCCAATTCTTTTCTCTGTGCATTCTTAGTTTAGATAATTAGTTAATTAAAAAAAACCTCTTTATTCTTAGGCTAGATAATAAAAAGACAGTCATTACTAGTACTTTTAGTTCCTTTGGGTTCGACAACTCGGTCTTGCTAAAACTATACTACTATTCGATAGGTACACTTGCCTACATCGCAATAATAGTTAGTTCAAGAACGAGTAATTATAAATATTTAAAACCTATCACGAAACCATGCGATCATAAGTGTAAGACCATAGTCGGGCTATGGCATTGTAATAACATGTAAGACCATAGCTAGGCTATGGCATTGTGATCCCATGTAAGACCATGTTTGGGACATGGCATTGGCATCGATATGTGATCCTATGTAAGACCATGTCTAGGACATGGCATTGGCATCGATATGTGGTCCCATGTAAGACCATGTCTGGGACATGGCATTGGCATCAATATGTGATCCCATATAAGACCATATCTAGGATCTGGGGTTGGCATCGATATGTGATTTTGTGTAAGACCATGCCTGGGACATGGCATCAATATGAGACTTCGTGTAATATCATGTTGGACTATGGCATCAAGTAAACAACATACTCAAAACCGTAAGACATTCTCTAATTTGAAAAATGTTGGTAAGTAAAATTGAGGCTAAGTGTTGGAATTTAATTAGATATTAATATTGAGCTCGAGTAAGTAAATTCATTGTTTGAAATTATGGATGATAGAAAACATTTGTAAAATATGCTTGGAGTGAACTATGTGATTATGATGATATTACATTAATGATGAATGCTAAGTCATATGTGTATATTTATGAGAGTCAATTTAAAGGCTTTACGACCTCACCCCCTTACTAGTGTTGTTTTATGACGAAAATTCACGAGAATTATGTTGAATAAGTTCACATGTGTGAAACTAAAAAGTACAGTGATGGAATAATTAGTAATGTATACAAAGAAGAGAATAATTTGGAAAATGGAAACAGCTTTGGAAGAAATATCAGAATGTTTTAAAGATTATACGGACTATGCAATGTCACAGGTAAAGATGAAGTTAGTCTTGACTAATCGACTCAATTAGGTATGGAGTCTAAAGTAAGTGTTTGCCGAAATCCCTCCCGAATTGATTTTCGTCAATGAATAGAATAATACGGGGTTTTCTGATAATAGAATTAGTCGGCGAAATGATGTTTGAATTGTAAAGATGTCTGCATGTAACAGTTATGGTTGAATAGATTACAATGATTTCTTCTAAGTATTCTGTATATATATATTCATTCATCCTCAGGGGTTCATGTGAATGTCCGTTTCTAATAAAATTCTTATCAAGTGAAAATGTTAGCCAACTTTACTGTTAGATGAAAGAACTGATGGTTCGTTTATTTTATGATTGCCATTACCCTATTTCTTTGGGACTCTATTCTAGTGTGATTGGAATAAAAGTTGATGGCGAAAACTTATGTGAGACTATTCTTCTGTACCTCGGTTCTTCTCTCATTCTTATTTGGTGAATTATCAATCATGACACCTATTTAAAGAGTATTCTTTGGTTTACAATAACTATGTCTATCATAGTTGTATTTCTGAATCGATCATAGGACTGTGATAATTCTAGTATATGGATTATCTATAATTTTCATGAAAAGAATTGTCATCGGCAAAAGTATTAATGGTGAGAGCACAAGCTTAAATTGTATAGTAGTTTTCTTTCCCCAAGTAAGTTTGATTAAAGTTAATGACTTCAATCAGGATATCTATTTCCTTGAGCTAATATGGTTTAAAGGATCTTTGATTTGCATGCTAAAAGAATTTTGAAAGATTGTGTGTTTGAGCTGTATCCTTAGCATGAAGAAAAGAATATATTGATATGTTATTATTTGATAACTGAAATCAACTCAGTTGTTTTTATTTGAGTGAACTGATTTGTAGAGATATGATTCAAATTATATATATTTAAGCATGCCTCAAATAAGAGAATAAATTCTATGTATTCACGAGTATGAAGACGGATAGTCTGAATGAAGAAACTATATTCTAGAAAGCATAATACAGAGATATGCCTATTGGATTATTCTAACTAGATGATGTTATTACAAGTTAAAGTAGTTCTGATTGGAAAAGCTATCACATTTGTGAAAGTTTGAATGGTCTGTTGCATGTTAGCAAAGTTGAAAACAATTGAAGGTATTATTAAAAAAAAGTTCTAGTTCTGAGTTCAATTTGAATTGAGTAAGGAATTTATGATTTTCAGCAATGCACTATTGAACAAATTTGAATGTGTCTTAATACAAGAATGTAAAGTGGTAGTTTGTACTTTTAGACGGTTAAAGTTACATCAAAAGAATTGTTTGAGTGGTGATTTAGAGACGACCACTTTTATGTCTGCATTGAGAATTGGATGACTTCGTGTGTTTGACGGGAAATTTGACGGGAAATGTCACGTGCTTCCTGGTTCAAAAAAGTTAGAGTATTGAATGTCCTAGAAAGACCTGAAATTTAAGACAGTGCCAATGGTTTGTGATAATGAAAGATTTCGAGTCAGTTATTGATCTAATCTTTGAGAAAGCAGTTATAGCTATAGATTCTTTGATGGAAAATCTTTGTTTATTTTTTTGAGTACTGGTTACTTGATTGACCTTATTTGATGATCGTCTAATTCTAGCTATATTAAATGTTAAAGCAAGGATTTCTTTGTGAAACTGAGAAGCTCGGAAATGTGATAGTGAATGGTAATCTAAATGAGTTCAAAGTGAGTTTACTTCTGATGTTGAATTTCAGATCAGACGTGATTCCTGTTATTATTGTTATTTCTAAATAGAATTTTTGTACTGACGAATCTAAAACTTATGCAGAAGTTTTTGTACGAGGCTTAGTAGCAACATGTCTGTTCATCCAAGAGTAATAAAATGTACAATTATGTAAGTAGATGTGCTAGTGATTGCGTATGTTACATGATATTTGAGAATTCATATTTAGATGACGATATGTTAACAGATAAAAGTCAAAAATCAAGTTTAATCAGGACTAATACAGCCAGTGATGGTACGATTGCGATAATGAGATAGAGTTACCATAAATTTCATATCGGGATTGTCATAATCTCCAAAAAGGAAGATGTTATTTGGGTTGTGTTTGATTGTTTGGCAAAGGTCCGTATGATCATTACAGTATGCGCAGAGTTCTTAATTGACGTATCATTGAGTATATGTGTTCTGGAGAGAGTAATTCAAATTTTTGACGATGTGCTTCGATATTATGTGCTAAAGTTCAAAGGTTATTGGAAAGAGATATACGAGGTTAAATCGAGTTGTGATTCTGAGAAATTACTGAAAGTGTTTCATAAGATTTGAAAGTAGCTTATTCTGGTAATATTTTTGGGGACAAAAATCCTGAAGGGGGGAGAGTTGTAACAACCCAATTTTGGGTTTAATCAGAACAATGGTTTCATAGCCATAAATCTGACGTAAGAAAATCTATTTTTATTATATTTTTATGGTCTACAATTTCACGGAATGATTTTTTGAAAATTTTGTTTTAAAATTTTGACGTTGGATGCTCAATTTAGTCAAAAGGACTAAATCATAAAGAGTGCAAAACTTGAGCTCTAGAAGCTAAAGGTGTCCAATTGTTATGAAATTTCATATTGAAGGTCCTTAAATGGTAATTAGACCATTGAATAATTTTTTGGACAAAAATGGACATGAAATAGGTGAAATAGATTAATTTTAATTTAGGGGCATTTTGGTCATTTAGTAATTAAATGACTTAATAAACAAAATAAAAGCCACAATTTCTTGTCCATCTTTTTCCTTGGCTGAATTTTACATGAAGAAACCATGGCTAGGGTTTTGCAAGATTCCAAGCTCGATTGTAAGTCCGTTCCAGCCCTTTTTTTAATGATTTTTACATTTTTGAAATCCTCGTAACAAGATCTATTTTACATGACTTAATTTTAATTTTAATTTAGGGGCATTTTGGTCATTTAGTAATTAAATGACTTAATAAACAAAATAAAAGCCACAATTTCTTTTCCATCTTCTTCCTTGGCTGAATTTTACATGAAGAAACCATGGCTAGGGTTTTGCAAGATTCCAAGCTCGATTGTAAGTCTGTTCTAGCCCCTTTTTAATGATTTTTACATTTTTGAAATCCTCGTAACAAGATCTATTTACTTCTACCATTAATTTGAGTTATGGTTAAAGTCTAGGGTTTTGACCCATGATGAACATGTGCATATTTTGATGATTAATGGTAGAAAGTGCATGTTTATGGTTAGAGAAACGACTTTTACTAAGTGATTTTCAGTGAAAATGCCTAAAAGGACTAATTTGTAAAATTATAAAATGTGTCATAAAAGTGTATTTTAAATGAGATTGTGGGCTATTATAGTTATGAAAACGGTTCGGCTAGGCTTAAAGTACAAAGAAATTGAATGAAAATCATTTTACGAGCTTACGGGCAAAAGTGTAAATATGATAAAGTTTAGGGGGAAAATGTAATTTTTTAAAAATATGATTTTTTGGCTGAATTTATTAGTATAATGATTAAATAAGTTAAATGTGATGTTTTAGATCAAGAAAAACGAAGTTCGGGCCTAGAATGAGGGAAATCGAGTAATTAGCGATTAGATCCCTCTTTGCCATTTTGGTGTCGAGGTAAGTTCATATGTAAATAATGCTATGTTATGTTTGTATTTTAAATATTTGAAATGCACTGATAATGTATGAAATAAATGATTTGTTCTATGGTTGTCTTTGACGAAATTTGGATAAGTGAGAAAATTCCCATTTGAACATTAAGAATAGAATAGGATATGACTGACATGTCACTAGGATATTTGTGATATATGTGTGATTATATGACCTGGGTACTGGTCTCGTACGTCTACGAGTGGCTGGGTTTTCCGGCATGTGTTGCAGATACCTTACAGCTTGTGTGAGCAGCACTGTATAGTTACGTCTTAACTGTAAGCTTGTGTGAGCAAGCTCGAGATTTGCTCGAGAGTGAGCATTCATGTGATATGAGATATGAGGTAGCTTTAGCTACATATGTGGCACTTATGTGCAAAGACTTCCCATGTATCCATTTAGTATTCCAAAGTGTTCAACGGGTATACCAAAGATGAGAAAGTAAGTGGTTATGTTACGAGATGGTACAGGTATGTATAACTTCACGTTATTGTGAGTTATGATCACTATGAAAGTGACTTCGAGATAGCCCTATGATTGCTGATTTATGGTCACGATGTATAAATGCATGGAAACACGATTGATGACTATATGTTAGGTCTTGGAGGCCCAATTGATTGGTGAGATAGTAAATGTTGTTCATTTGAATTGTGATTTATCGATTATGAGTGAAAAGAAATATTGGCCTAATTACCTATTAAAACAGTTAAGAAAGTATTGAAAGAAATAGTCATTACAATTTGAAATATGTTGAGCTATATGCATGAAAACATGAATATACATAAGTAACGTGTACTTTTACTAAGATGTTTAAAATGATTTGCTAATTATGAAACATGCTACAATGGAGAAATTATGGCTGCTAGACTGAAAGTCGAGTAATGTTAAATTCTTTTGTTAAATCAAAAGAGAGTAAACATGTGAATAGGTTATATTAAAACCTTGAGATTTATAGCTACTTTTATATTAACTTGTGCTTATATTGTCAAGCATAGTATATGACTAGCATGAGTTGCTCATTATTTTCATATGGACTTACTAAGTTATATAGCTTACCCCCTTCCTTTCCCATGTCTTATAGGTTAAATTAGATAGCTCAGGTTGGAGACCACCGGAGATGCCATCACACTATCAAGCTATCATTTGGGTATAAGTGAACAGAAGTATTTTAAGTTTATGACATGTATAGGGACTTTGTCTTTTGATTAATTATGTCATTATTAATTTGGCCCAGTATGTTGGCTTATAGTGATTTGGTGATTCATTTTGTACATGGCCATGAATATGGTTCTTATTGATTATTTCGGCGTAAACCTATTCATTTATGCATGCAGGTGCCAAGGTCATACGTGATGTGCCAAGTTCATATTGTAATGAGTGGCATGATAATAACTAAGACATGAGTATGTTAAATGGAAGTAAACTTCAACTTTTAGTGCATGCAAATTTATAAATTTAGCCTCACAAAGTATGAAGTTTAATGTATGTATTAGTAAAGATGGAATGATCATGATCATGTCTTGTTTGTGTATGTTTTAAATGCTCAATTATGCCATGTTAAGTGCCTTTGAAGTCATGTATGTGTTTGTACAAATAAGGGTGGCAATTGGCTTGGAAAATAGCCTTGTATTTGTCCATACGGGTAGACACACGGGCATGTGTCTAGGCCGTGTGTGACACACGGTCAACCCTATGGGCGTGTGATCCGGCTGTGTGTCCTATACACCCTAATTAGGTAAAACAGAATGCTCAGTAGTAAACACACGGGCAAAGACACAGCCGTGTGTCTCAGTCATGTAAAGGACACGGCCTTAGCACACGGGCGTGTGACTTGGCCGTGTACCCTATTTTGCTAATGATTTCATAAATAGAAAGTTACATGGGCTGAGGACATGAGCGTGTCCAAGGCTACACGGGCGTTTGTAGCCACACGGCCTATCCACACAGGCGTGTAACTCCCCCAAATAAGAAAATTTTCTAAATGTTGTAAAAGTTTTGAAAGTTCTCGGTTTAGTCCCGAACCACACCCAATGTATGTTTTGGGCCTCGAGGGCCCATATAAAGGACGATATACATGTGAATGAAAAGTTTTAAATTGGACAGAAATTCATCTCTCGATTTTGTATGATTGCGTGAGTTTATGTCTGGTAACGCCTCGTACCCTGTTTAGGCGTCGAATACGAATAAGGCATGTTACATTAGATTCGTATTAAAATTTGGTTAATATATTGTATTTAATTATTATATAGATCAAAACTTGGATAAAAAAGACAATAACCGAGGAAAAGGGAAAATAGTTGATTAGTCTCTATGTGTTGGTTAGAATCGAAGAGTAGGTAAATTCATAGTGTTTCAATAAGTAAATGAATTTCTACTTGTACTCTTATATTATAGTTCTTTAATTAGAATTTTATAGTTAATTATTGAATGAATGCACATGTGTGGCCCTGTTTGTAGTGCGGTAGCCTTAAATGCACAAATGTGCCCTTGATTGTACTTTAGTAACCCTGAATGCACATACGTACCCCTACTTGTACTTTGGTACTCCTGAATGCACATAAATGCCCCTGATTGTACTTCGGTACCCCTAAATGCATATATGTGCCCCTGTTTGTACTTTGGTACCCCTGAATGCACTTACATACCCTTGTTTATACCTTAGTAACTCTAAATCATATAGTATCGGAATTGTATTTAATTTTATTTAGATTAAATGTTATACTATGTCTTTACTAAGCTTTGTAAGCTTATTAGTTCTATAGATAATCATTGTTGACATTTTGTAAGGATCATTCAATCAGCTCACACTATCCATCTAAGTTGGTAGTTTTTGTATCTCTTAGGGTAGTGGCATGTATAAATAGATAAATATGTTAGTTGATATACTTTGATACCTTACTAAATTGTGTCAGTTGGTTATTTTAATATACTTGTAAATAAGGTTCTTTTTGGTGTGATTAGAATGGTTTGAAATTGTTAATTTGAGGTATGTTTGGATAGTTGATGTGTTGACATAATTGTGGTGTCTTTGAATAACACATTGGTTAGTTGACTTAGGGTGTGTAAAATGGCATGTTATTGTGGTTTTGAATGATGTTTAAGTCCCTTGGATGAATGCTCAAATGGTTAGATTGGTTAGGTGTAAATTAGTTGTCAAATGGCTCAATTTTAGGTAAATATTAGGTTCACATGGCTTGGGCACGAGCTATCACACGACCATGTGCCTGGCACTGGCTGGCGACACGACTGCGTTTCTTCTGAGAATTTCTTAGGGTTCAAGTCTATGAGTTACTCGACCTAACACACAGGCTGGTACACAAGCATGTGACATGGCTATGTGACCCTACTCAGTGAGTTACACAGGTGAAGATATGAGCTAGGACATAGTTGTGTGTCCTTGGTTTGTAAGTTACACGGATTGGGGATATGTCACATGGCCTGGCCACACGGCCGTGTGATCCCCATTTTGAAATGTTTGCATATTTTTCTTAAACTTTCTAATTTGTTTAAAATTACTCCTGAATTGCTTCGAAGTTATTTCTAAGGCCTTGAGGGCTTGATTTAGGGACGAAATATATGGGAATGAATGGTTTATAATATATTTAGATTTTTGAATGTTATGATGTTTAAATGTTTTCGATTGTATGGTAATGCTCCGTAACCCTAATTTGACGATGCAGATGGGTTAGAGGTACTACATTTAGGGGTTTCAGAACTACGATTTAGTCGATTTTAGGACTAACTTAGCAAAATAGAGTTTATTATATACATGGCACATATACCCTGTGCTAGTGCAATGCTTTTGATCCGCTCTAATACTGTATTTTCTTATAGATTCAAGATGTCAACTGAGTCAAACCGTGCTATAGTTAACGAAGTTTAAAGTAATGTTCAAGCTTTGAACCTTTAATCAAGTAATAGTTCGTTGATTCCACAGTAATAGTTCGTTGAAATTAATGTGTTTCTTAGAATGATGAACCAGTGATTCAATGATTTCAAGCAAGCAAATCTTGCAACTCAGCCACCTCCACCCCCTATTGTGCCTCCTCCAGCACCTCTGAGTCCTTTAAATCCTTTACGTGTGGCTGTTACCCGAGTATCTATGGATAAAATCTGGCAATGTGAAATAAAAGAATTTAGAGGCAAGGTGGATGGTGATCCTGCAAAAGTTGAGTACTGGTTAATGAATACAAAGAGTCCTCACAGAATTTATGTACATTTCTGAAGATTATTTGTGATGTGTTGTGTTGTTACAAAAGATGAAGTGTATTTATGGTGGAATACTTTAAGCATGATGGGATCAAATAATCATATTAATTGGGATTTCTTTTAGACTAAATTCAAGAAGAAGCATGTTAGTTAGATGTTTATTGATAAGAAAAAGAAAGAATTTCTTGAGTTAAAACAAGGGAATCAAACTATACCAAAATATGAATGAGCATTTGTGTAGTTAAGCAAGTATTCCTGTAATATAGTATCAAATGAGGAATAAATGTGTATTACATTTGAGGACAGGTTGAATGATGATATCCGTATGTCTGTGGCAGTATTGAAGTTATGAAAATTTATAGAACTTTTGTAACAGGCTCAACAATTTGAAGAAATTTGCAAAAGTAAATGACAGTCAGATTCGAAATTTTGAGACTTTAACAAAAGGAGGTTATTCAAGCCTGCTTAAACATCTCCATTTAAGAAATTTAGAAATTACACAAGTCGATTGGCTACCTCTTCAGAGTTCACTAGTAGAGTGAAACTGAAGCAAAGTAATTTCTAGTCTGTTAATTCTACAGCGGGTAGTGTTGGAAGTGTCAGAAATGTTGAAAGAACCATTTTTGTTTCTGATGATTGCAACAAAAGGCATTCAAAGTTGGGAGCTTATTTCTATTGTGGATCGATTGATCATTTCTTTTGTGATTATCTAAAAAGGCAGAATGATTTTGGCAATCAATCAAACAAGCCTAAAGCAACCTCACAAAAAGGTAAACGATCTAGAAATTTTGGAAACACTACTCCTGGTTGAGGGAAGAATAGCAAGATGAATGAATAATCTGAAGCTAGAACACTAACAAGAGCTTATACAATCAGAGCTCGTGAGGAAGTTACTATCCCAGATGTTATGACGAGTACTTTTTCTCTCTTTGATATTACTGTATATGCATTGATTGATCCTGGACCAACTCGCTCGTATATATGCACTACATTAGTAAACAGAAAGATATTACCTATTGAGTTCACTGAATATACTGTCAAAGTTGCAAATCCACTGGGTCAGTTTGTTTTAATTAATCAAATATGTAAACCGTGTCCATTGAAAGTTAGGGGTTACAACTTTCTGGCTACTTTGATGTTGTTACCTTATTTTGAATTTATTTGTGTTAGGGCAGATAGGGTCGATTGTATTAAAAATGTAGTTTTAGCACTGTCAGCCTTAAAATTGATTAAAAAGGGATGTGAAGCTTATTTAACCTATGCTATTGATTCGAAAGTGGCTGAATCAAAAATTGAAGAAGTGCCGATAGTAAAAGAGTATGCTGTTCTTTTTCTTGAAGAACTGCCCTCGTTGCCACCAACTCGAGAAGTAGAATTTTTTATCAAACTTGTTCCTAGAACAACTCCAATTTCGATAATGTCATACCGGATGGCCCCTCCAGAATTAAAAGAGTTAAAAGTACAGTTATAAGAGCTGTTAGATCGCAGATTTATTCGATCGAGCGTGTCAACTTGGGGTGTTCTAGTTTTGTTCGTGAAAAAGAAAGATGGGCCATTGAGAGTATATATAGATTATCAAAAATTGAATTGAGCCACCATTAAAAATAAATACTTGTTACCTTGTATTGATGATTTATTCGATCAGCTAAAAAGAGCTACAGTGTTTTCGAAAACTGACTTGAGATTCAGATATTATGAACTGTGAGTTAAAGAAAAAGGTGTATTGAAAAGTACATTCAGAACTAGATATAGTCACTATGAATTTTTGGTGATGCCATTTGGTTTGACTAATGCCCTTGCAGCATTCATAGACTTGATGAATCGGGTGTTTCAACCATATTTAGATCAATTTGTTGTAGTAGTCATTGATAACATTCTGATTTATTCACTGAACGAGTTAGATCATGCTGAACATTTAAGAGTTGTGATGCAAACCTAGCGTGAAAAAACACTATATGCGAAATTCAGTAAATGTAAATTCTGGCTATAAAAAGTTGATTTTCTGGGACATGTTAAATCTACTGATGGAGTCAAGGTTGATTTGAATAACGTATCTGCAATTGTTGTTTGGAAAATTTCAAAGAATGTTTCTAACGTTCGAAGTTTCTTAGGACTCGCTGGATACTATCGGTGATTCGTTAAAAACTTTTCAATCATTGCTTCACCTATAACTAGGTTGTTATAGAGGAACATCGAATTTGTTTGGATCGATAAGTGCCAACAAAGTTTTGATTAGCTGAAAAACATGTTAATAAAAGCTCTAGTGTTAACTTAGCCTAAATTTGGAATGCAATATGTTGTTTACAGTGATGCATCCCTCAATGGTTTAGGTGGTGTTTTAATGCACTAAGGGAAAGTTGTAGCTTATGCTTCTCGATAGTTAAAGCCACATGAAGAGAATTATCCTACTCATAATCTTGAGCTAGCCGCAATTATCTTCACTTTGAAGATATGGAGGCATTATTTATACGGTGAGAAATATAACGTGTATACTAATCAAAAAAGCTTAAAATATTTAATGATTCAGAATGAACTGGATCTGAGACAGTGACATTGGATAGAGCTACTGAAAGATTACGATTTGGTTACTGATTACCATCCAGGAAAGGCTAATGCGGTGGTGGATGCAATTAGTAGAAATTCATAATTGTTTGCACTTCGAGCATTGAACGCTCATTTGGCTTTGAATGCCGATGGTTATCTATTGGCAGAACTGAAGACTAAACCCTTATTTCTACGATGAATTTGGAAGTTACAAAATGATGATCTGAAGTTGATAACGAAACGAAACTTGGTTCAGGATAATTTGACCATAGAATACAATATTAGTGATTATGGTACATTGCATTATCGCGATAGAATTTTTATTCTGAATAATGTAAATTTGAAACATGATATACTGCTAGATGCTCATAGTAGTACATATTTCATTCATCCAGGTAGCACGAAGATGTATTGTGATTTGAAACAGATGTATTGGTGGCCAAGTATGATTTGTGAGATTTGTGAGTTCGTAGCCAAATGTTTGATTTGTTAACAGGTAAAAGCAGAGCATCAAGTGCTGTTGGGATTATTATAGCCTGTTATGATTCCTTAGTGGAAGTGGGAGCGAGTCAGGATGGATTTCATATATGGTTTGCCAGTAACTCTGAAAAAGAAAGACTCAATATAGGTGATTGTTGATAGATTGACTAAGCCAGCCCATTTTATTTCGACCAGAACAAATTACTCACTTGGGAGGCTAGCAAAATTATATGTGTCAGCGACTGTGAGATTACATAGAGTTTCAACATCTATTATTTTTCATCGTGATCCGAGGTTTTGTAACAACCCATTTTTTAGTGAAATTGGAACAATGGTTTCGGGACCACAAATCCGAGCCAAAAATAAAATTTATTTTTATTTTATTATATGATTCGTATTATATTAGAAATGTCATGTGAAAATTTTGATAAGAAAATTTTTACCGATTCTGTGTTTAATTACGGAAAGGACCAAATCGCATCGAATGCAAAACTTGGATTCTAGTAGCTAGAAGGATCAAATAGTTATGGAATTGAAAACTTAAGGTCCTTATATGATAATTAGACCATTAAAGAAAGTATGTAGATATTTTGCTATGGCTCATCCATGGAAAAATAAAAAAGGGCTAAAGACTAAATTGGAAAGATGAAAAGTTATTAAATGACAATTGAATTAAATGAAAAAGAAAACAATTTCATATCATCCTCCCCAAATATCCCTATGGAAACCGTAGGAGAGAGGAAGAAGACTTATCAAGCTTATTTGGGTAAGTAATCAAGCCCCGTTTTTAGTATTTTTTATATTTTTAAAATCGAGATAGTCTAATCTATCTATTTAGGGGATTAATTTGAAAAGTTATCAAAGTATGAAATTTGGGTCAGGGATAAATATGCTGGAAATATGAAATTTATGGTAGAAAATGAAATAGTGTTGATAGATAAACAACTTTTACAAAGCAATTTTTGATGGAAACTTTATTTAGGGACTAAAATGAAAAAGTGATAAAACTCATGGAAAATTCTACAATTTGTAAAACGTATACGCTGTAAATGTAGTATATAAATTTTAGTTAGGCTTGGAATAGGGAGTAAATTGCATAAATTTCATTTTTCGAGCCTAGAGACGAAATGGGAATTTATGTAAAAGTTAGGGGCAAAATGGTAATTTTGCTTAGGATAACAATTGAGTCCACTTGAATGTAAAATATGATAAATTGGTGTCAAATTTACTCGTATAGATCCGGATAGACCAAATTCAGAGCTAGAATGTAACGCCCTAATTTTCGAGATTTTTCGGGTTTCTATGATTTTTGGTAAAAGTTGAAATTTTGGTGTTCTGAATATTGGAATTGTGTTTAAATGTGTTAGTGGGCCTTTAGAAGGCCCAAGCCTAAGTTAAACACGGTAAAATATCAAGGTTGGATTTTAAGTAAATAGGAGACTTGGTTAAGTGGGCTTTTAAGAAGAACTTCGTAAATTACGGCACAAATAATGCCTTGGTAAAGTGGCAAGGTGGCGCCACTAAGTTCCTAAAAAAATGGCGTCTGGGAAGGAATTAAAGGTCCAGGGTTCAAGTTGCAAGGTAGGCATATTGTTATTTTTTTTTAATTTTAGGCATGTGCCGGGCATGTCATCACTTAAGTGAATTTCGGCAAGGGCCTTAGGGAGGTTGGGCCGATTGTTTTAGTTGATATTAGGGTTAGGTTCTTTTCTTTTTCTGTCTTGGAGAATTAGGGTTAGCCACCTGAAAGCTTTCACTGTCATTCATCCTTTCTGAGTACTCACAAAAGTCGAAAACGCAAATTCCTTCTCCTTGGTGCCGATTTCTTCTTCCTTTCTTTTTCCTCCATTTTTTTCTTCCTTTTTGCTTTTTCTTCTAGCCGAAACATTCTGATCACCTTACTCACCTCCCTTGTCAATCCCATCCTCCACAAAACCTCCATAGCCGATTGCCATAAAAGCTGAAATCCCGAAAACTCACTTCTTGTGCCGTTTATTCCAAGCCAAAATCCTTTAGATATTTTTATTCTTTTTTATCAACTTTCATCTTCTCTAAAGCCTTAGTATCTGTCGGCAACATTTCTTCAAAGTTATAGCCTCAAATCGTCATCTTCTTCATCACTTAAAAAGTCGAAATACCATAGATTTAGGGATTTATAGCTGAAACTTCAGATCTCCTGGATTCGAGTTCTACTATTGTTTAGAGGATAGATCTGCATCAGATCTACGTAGAAATCAAAGAGGAATAGTGGCAAGTGCTCATCACCTCAGATCTAGTCTTATTTTACAATTTAGAAAAGCCGAAGTCCCTAAAATCTAGGGAGGCTGTCGATTTGGGCATAGGACTTTAAGGGTCTTTAACCGACGATTTATTTTGGTGATTAGTGTCTTCTAAAGGTTTGATCGAAGGCTTGGATCTTTGGAACAACTAGACTTATATCTAGTCATCGGTTTTAGGCAAAAAGGTAAGATTCTAAAGGCTTTAGGAGCATGGTTCGAATATGGGTTGCTGAATATTTGGATTGGTTGTTGTGGGTTGCAATCTAAGAATTGTGGTAATCAATTGTAGGACATCGTAAGAGATCTAAGTAGTAGTCGTCGCGAAATAGGTGTGTATCGAACACCGTCTCATAGTTCAATTCGGCAAAAGCCGAAATGCCGAAATTTCGGCATTTCATGGGCTTGTGAGTGTGCAAGTGCTCACAAGACGTTTAGAAATCATTAGATCTTAAATCGCAAGTGATAAGTTAGTCGTGTTTGAAGATTCATGCACTTTGGTAATTGGGCCTCGATAGGCTAAAACTAGGCCCAATGGGCTTACGGGCCCATACGGGTAAATAATAAAAATATATATAATATAAAAAAATAGGCAATAAGTATGTTCTGTTAGACTGTAGAATCGAAACTGCTTAAACCGGTAAACTGGTCATAAAACTTTAATTAAATGGGCTTAAATTGCTAATGGACACTGTAGGGCCTATTAAGGGTTTTAGGGCCCAATGGCTAAAATTGTGAAATTGAGATAAATAAATTACTGTGATGACAAATGGGCTAGTAAGGATCGTAACATTCGTGAGAACCCTTAAAACAGATAAAATTACTGAAATACCTTTATAGGTGGAAAGTTTACAGTTTTACTCCAAGGAGCAAAATTACTAATATACCCCTAGGGTTAGGTTAACCTGAATGCATGTTTGACTGTTACTCTTTACTGCATGCCATGTTATTAGTATCTGATGCATGGGACTGGGTTATTGATGGAGGAAGTACTGAAAGTGGCTTGACCACGTACTGGAGGCTTTGCCTCAACTTACTGATATCTGAGCAGCTATGCTGCAACTGTGGAGTGTAGGGCTGGGTGGGTTAAGCTATTCCCCACATGGAGTGGAGGGCTGGTACGGGTGGAGTGTAGTGGTTGGTTATAGGCTGGGTTGGGCTTGCATACACGAATATGTCTATTCTGTTCTGGAATGGGCCTACGGGCCATACTGTTATCTGAAAAGGGGCTAAGGCCCAGTTTATCATATTCTGAAAAGGGCTTCGACCCAGTACCTACGGTTATCTGAATAGGGCTTAGGCCCAGTGGGCTTGAGCTGACTTGGGCTTGGGATGGGTTTTCCATATACACTGAGTTTTCCAAACTCAGCCCCTTTCTCTTCCATCCTTGCAGGTGAGCCCTAGTTGGTGGACTTGGAGCTGGGCGGGATTCAGAGTGGCCACGAAGATTAATCTCTGGTTTTAAATAAGTTTCAAGTAGCTTCCTTTTAAATTTCGCATTTATTTTTGATTATTTCTATTTTGGTTAAAGTTGTAATAAGGCCGCTCTATTATTTTTATTTTGGGTTTTTAAATTACTTAAATCATTTTCGACTTGAGATTCACATCACTTAAATTGATTCCTTGAAATTGGTTAACTCTGGGTTTATCAAAAATTACTTGTTTCAAACCGACATGACAACCAAACGTCTTCGAAACGAAACTTTTCAAAGTACAACAAAAGTCACATTTTTTTCTAAACCCTTAACAAATCGATTATGGATAGGACTCACACTAGTGAATTGGAACATTTCTCTTAAAACTTCATTAATGGTTTTTGCAAAGCTCACCAAATCTTTAGTAAACTAGGTAACTTGGTTAGTGGTAGGTAATGTGACACCCTGGATTTGGCCGTAACGTCTAGGTCGGGTTTGTGGTGTTACATAAAACGAGGAAAAGAGGGAAAAGTCAAATTAGTAGATTTTTCATACACGAATAATTGTCGAGGTAACTTCGTGTAACTAAATTTTATATGTTTTTATGCTTGAATTAAGTGTTGTGTTTGTGAATTGTATAAATATCATATATGTATATGACGTTGAAAATATACCTGACAAAGCTCGATTAACGAAAATGCCCGATAAAGGATAAACGAGAAAAATGTTACTTTTATGCTTGGAACGAATGTGGAATATGATCATTTAAATTATATGAATGTTATAGATGTATGAAATAATTACATGTCGGAAAATGCTTGAAAATGTTAAATCTCATTGAATAAATGAATGTCGATGGATTTGTGATTTCTCGAAATGAATGAGGCCCTACAATTGCTGCTGATGGGATTTAGATCAGATGAGTAATCCTATTAACCTCATTTATGAAAGGATTTAGCCCTAAGGGGTAATCCTAATATAAATCCTCTAGAGCATATGTTATGAATTGGATTTATCCCAGACAGGTAATCCAGATCAAGCTCTTTAGAGCATATGTCATAAAAAGGATTTAGCCTGGACTGGTAATCCTGTCATATACATGTACGGCTCGAGAGTGTACTCTCCGATATAGTACCCTATGGGTACCATTGGATATGAATTGACGGATTCTGATTCGTACACCTCAAGTGTAGTACCTGTGTAACCATTGATATTTCAGATAAATTCAATGGGTAAAAATCTTAGTATGAATAGATATGGATAAGAAATAAGTTATTACATGTATTCGGCTGAAATACAAGTAAATGATGATACATGAAAAATGATATATGAAAACATGAGGTGATGATATCTGTACATGGACTTTATTTGATAAATATATGTTCATTCTTGATTATAGAATTGTACACCTTGAGTGTACTAATCGTGACCTTGATGTTTTGAGTAATATGAGTAAAGTTCTGATATGAAATGATCTTAACTCAAAATGAATTATTATGAAATTATACTAGAAATAATGAGATGAATTATGAATGTTGAATGAATTTATTTTGTGGAAAGCATATGTGCTTGGAAACTTGATTGTTGTTGAGCCCATATATGTTTTGATGTTAATACGGAATATATGACTAACAAGGGCAATGAGAACGAGTGTAGGGCTTGAGATCAAACTGATTGATTATGCCTTACATAGTTACCTCAAAATAGAATGAATGGTAAGTTAAGTACCATAAGTATTTTATGTTTACTTAGTTTCATTTCCTTGTTTTAGATTAAATCAGAAGCTCATTGGATTGGAAGCTTGGCGGAGATTACTCACACTATTCATCGTCCCATGTCGGTACAATATGGTAAATCAATTATGGTAATGGCATGCATAGGATATATTCACCATATTGGCATGTAAATGTAAATGATGCTTGTAATCTAGCCATTGGAATGGCTAGTAATGGTTTTTTTAATACACTTGTAATGTCAAACTATGGTAGCTACATATATGTTAAGTAGTTAATCAAATTATGTCTAACTTGAGGACTTAACTAAGGTAAAATTATGGACAAGTATGCATGAAATGATATGCCATGATGAATGATGGAATTTGCTTGATTTGAATTCTTGAAATGGTTGGTATTTGGATGTGTGATTCAACTGCAAGTTATGGGTGTGATTTTGGCTGAGAAATGAAGCTAGGAATGACTTTATTTTGTCCACATGGGCAGACAAGCGGGCGTGTGTCTAGACCATGTGTGACACACAGCTAGGTACATGGGCTTGTAGTTAGGTTTTGTGTCCCCTACACCTTAAATTTGAGAAACAGATTGCTCAAAATTAAGCACACGGACAGAGACACGGGCGAGTGTCTAAGCCGTGTGTGCTACACGGCCTAGCACACAGGCATGTGGCATGGCCGTGTGCTCAAGTCAGAGAGTCACACGAGGTCAAACATGACCTGCAGCACTGACTTATGGCATGGCCGTGTGCTCAAGTATATGAATTACACGAGGTCGAACACGGCCTGCAGCACGGGAGTGTCCAAGGGTCACACAAGTGTGTCCCTTGGACCACACGGGCTTGTGAGCCTTGCACCTTGGAAAATTTTTAAAATGTCGTGAAAATTTCCTAAAGTTCTCGATTAAGTCCCAACTCGATTCTAATGCTCGTATTTGGCCTCGAGGGTCCAATTAAGAGGCTTTTTGAATGATTTTGATTAATGAACAGTAATTTACATAAATTATTTGTAAAATGTTCTGAAAGTTTTGGTAATGCTCCAAAATCCTATTTCGATGACAGGTACCGATTAGGGGTGTTACATTTAGTGGTATCAGAGCTATGTTTTAGTAGGTTCTCAGACTGAACGTAGCATATGTGGAGTCTAGAAATACACGCCATTATGTAACCTATGATAGTCTGATATCTCTTGACTCTAATTAAAATTGTCTTATAAATAGACAGAGATTCTTTCCACCCGAGCTAATTCTAATACTACGGAAAGTGATACTCACGTGCCTGAGTAAAAACATTACTCATGATGAAATAGAATTCGAAAAGGTACAGATAAATGTTTTATAGTACATGAGAATGATGAATGTTATGTTATATGAGTATTTACATGAAAACTAAATTGTGAGGCTTACGATCTCCAGCCCCTTACCAGTATAGTTTTATATGAGAAAAACTCACAAGATTTATATTGATTAAGTTCATAAGTGTGAAAGAAACGTTCAAAGGCTGAATGATTAAAAATGTAATCAAAATTAAGAATGGGTTAATAAATAAAGACGATATTAAAAGAGATATCAGATTTTTCTGAAGATTTTTCTGAATATATGTTGTCATTGTTAAGGAAGAAGATTATTCATGAGTAATCGACTTATTTAGATATGATAATTATATAATGGATTAGCCAAAAATTCTTCTGAGTCGACTCTTTTAGTGAACTGAATAATGTAAGATTATAGATGACTTTATTAGTCAGTGGAATAGTGATGAAATTGCAAAGATATTTGAATACAGCTGTTATAATTGAGTATATTATAGTAATCTCTTCTGGGTATTCTATATGTCCTGTTTGTATCAGAGGCATATGAAATTGTGCATGTATAGATGCAATGTAAATCATATTGAAAGGCTAGTAAATTATGATAGATGGAACTACTGAAAGTCTGGTTGATAAATGAGCGGTATTGCTCTATCATACTTAGGTTTTCTAATTTATCATTATTGATATCAAATTTGATGATAAGGTTCATATATTATCATTTTCTACTTCAGTTAATTGAAGCCCTAAATTGCAAATATGCAAGTTATATTATCTTTATCACAATTGTTTCTACTAAGTATGCATGAGATTGCTCTTCTGAATTTTCTATGAGATATTGTAACATCCCGAAATAGGGCCTAAATGGAATAGTGGTTGCCAAACCATGAATCTGAGGTAAAAAAAAATTATTCCAATTAAGTTTTAAGCTTTATTCATTGATTGAATAATTGTGTGAAAATTTCGTGAAGAAATTTTATGTATAACTGTCTAATTTGATAATTAGGACTAAATTGCAAAATTAGCAAAATCTATGTTCTAGTTAATAAAGGGGATTTAATTGAAATGGGTTCTTAAAGTGGAGGTCCTTATTTTGTAATTGGACCATTATATTTAAGTTTGGACAAAAATGGGCAAGAATTGGGCAAATTTGAAAGAAAAGCCTTTAAGGGCATTTTGGTCATTTAGTAATTAAAAGAATTAAAAAGGGAAAATAAAACCAAAATTGGTCCACTGATCGCTTGGTTTTGTGATAGGTTTTAAATATTTATAATTACTCGTTCTTGAACTAACTATTATCGCGATGTAGGCAAGTGTACCTATCGAACAGTAGTATAGTTTTAGCAAGACTGGATTGTCGAACCCAAAGGAACTAAAAGTACTAGTAATGACTACCTTTTTATTATCTAGCCTAAGAATAAAGAGGTTTTGTTTTAATTAACTAATTATCTAAACTAAGAACGTACAGAGAAAAGAATTGGAAAATTGTTTTTGGAAAAAATTGATTGACTTAAGACAATACCTAAGGAAAAGTCCACCTAGACTTTACTTGTTATTTTGGCTCCGAATCGGATGATTTATTCATTCAACTTGTTCCGTAGAGATCCCTAAGTTATGTTATTATCCCTATTCAAGACTAATAACATCTAATCCCTAGATTGAATAACCGGACTTTTCTCTAATTAACACTTTAGGGTTGCATTAACTTGATCTATGGATCCCCTTACTAGGTTTCTCCCTAATCCGGCAAAATCTTGTCACCCTATTTCTAGGCGCAAAATCAACTCTGCTTAATTATGACAAGGTACTCTTAGACAAGGTCTATTCCTCCTCTGAATAAGAGCATGTCTTGAATCAATATCCTGGGATATTAAAACAAGAATTAAGAACATATAATTAAGAACAAGTTAAATATTTATCATACGATTCAGAAAATAATAACAAGATTCGTCTTAGGTTTCATTCCCCTTAGTTATTTAGGGGTTTTAGTTCATAACTAAATAAGAAAACATCTCAGAATAATAAAGAATACAAAACATAAAGAAAACCCAAAACTCCTGAAAGGAAATTGAGGAGAGATCTTCAGTCTTGATGATGAATCCGGCTTCTGAGATGGATCAATCGGTTTCCTTGGAGGAATTCCTGACTCCCCCTTCTTCTTCTCCCTTTCTTCCTCCTCTAGGGTGTAGTTATAGGCTTTGGAATGCCCAGAAGCCCTCAAAATTAGCCTTCTCTGAATTGGACTCAACTTGGGCTCAGCAGGGACACGCCCATGTTCGATTACTTCAGGCCGTGCTCGAGTCTACAAAATTGACACGGCCATGTGGTCTACCCGTGTGAGGAGGTCCAGGCTGTGTTGATTTCGTACTTTGGCCCATTTTCTTTGTTTTTGGCCCATTTCTCGTTCCTTTCACTCTCCTATGCTCGCTTAAGTATAAAACATGAAATTAAAGCATTAGGAGCATCGAATTCACCAATTCTAATGAGAAATCATCCATAAAATGCATTAAACATGGGGTAAAAATATGTATAATTTACGGTTTATCAAATACCCCCACACTTAAGCATTTTCTTGTCCTCAAGCAAAATTCACAACTCATAATCAAAATAAATTCTTCTCAACTTATAATTTCTATCGATAATATATCAGAATAATCCATTGGTAATCATACATTGAGAATTCAACTAAAAGAACATAAAAGTTTCAAACATTCCAAGTTGAGTATTTAATCATGCAGACATAGGTGTCTCTCGGCATCTAAGTAATTACCTTTGGTTCGGAATATCATAGAGTTTCACATCCTCACTAAAGATTCATTCAAATCACTCGAGGTGTTTACGGACAATAAATGAAGCACTCAATAGTCAATAATAAGAAGTCATTACCATAGGCTTGCATGAAAATCAAATCTCCACCACTATAATTTAGGATGATACATCAATCAAAAGGTCTTTAGAGGGTTGTAGTGAGGCTTGGTTAGGGGGGTGAGGTCACAAGTTGAAAGAAAGGGTTAGAATCAAGATTGAATTGAAAAATTGCCTAACTAGAAAAAGAGTTCATCTTCACTTGCATACAACAGAGCTTATTCTCAGAATATGAAATTATAGATATCTATACATGGTTTTTTTTAAGAACAAGTTAAAATAATATAGACTAACTATTAAGAACAAAACATAGCTAAGCAATCCATTCAACTCAAATCTCTATAAAAAATATAGGGATTAATTTATGGGATTTCAACAATAATGGGTTAAAGGTTAATATTAATGGTAATACAAGAAATGGCTTGTTAGGCTCAAGGGGGTTTACTAAGGGTTAATTGTAAAGGTAGGCATTTCATGGCATGAGTGGGTTAATCCTAAGTGCCTTAATCATTTTGACATATCAAATCAAATGGTGTCGTCTCGACATGCATAATCAAGCAAGTTCTAGAATAATAGTTCAATACGGACTGTAATATCCTGATTTTGGGCCTAGTAGGAATAGTGGTTTCGTGACCACAAAATCCGAGATAGAAATAATTATTTTATGGTTATTTTAAGGTCTATGATATGATTGCATGATTGTGTGAAAATTTCGTGAAGAAATTTTATGCATAAAGTGCTTAAATTGAAATTAGGGACTAAATCGAATAATTTGCAAAACTTGCATTCTAGAAGTTTCTAGTATTGTTTTGAAATATTAATTAGGAGGTCTTAAATATAAATTTTACCAATTTCTAAGTCTATGGACAAAAATTGGACATGGATGGAATTTTTGGAAAGTTTAGTAGTAAGGGCATTTTGGTCATTTAGGGGTAAAATGAATTAAAATACAAAATTAAAAGCCAATTTTGCTCATCTTCAACCCCATGGCCGAATATAGCAAGGAGAAACCATGGCTAGGGTTTTTCAAGCTTCCAAGCTAGATTTTAAGTCCATTCTAGCCCCGTTTTTTAAGTTCTTTACGTTTTTGGAGTCCTGGTAGCTCGATTAAGCTCATGCTAGCAATAATTTAACCTAGGGTTTATATTTGGAAAAATACCCATAGGTGAAATTTGTGTATTTTGGTGTTTTATGATAGAATATGAGGTTTTAAATTGTGTTAGACAACTTGTGCTACTCGGTTTTAAGCGAAAACTAGCAAAAGGGCTTAATCGGTAAAAATACCTAATAGTCATAAGTACATGTTAGAGTGATAATTTGATGTTGCCATAGAAGGGAAAAATGATCAGCATGTCATAAAACATAAGAAAATAGGCTGAAGTTTAATTTACGAGCTTTGGGGCAAAAGTGTAAATATGCAAAAGTTTAGGGGCAAAATTGTAATTTTTCCAAAATATGATTTTGGGTTAATTTGAATAATGTGAGTCCTAATTAGACTATATTTTAAATGATAGAGCAAGGAAAACTAAAATTCGGGCTAAAATGGGGAAAATACCAAGTTGTGGACGAAATGGTAAAAGTAGCCATTTTCGCATACGAGGTAAGTTCATGTGTAAATGTAGTAACATAATTGTCATTTTGAGAAATTTAATGTTGTTTATATGATATGATGCTGATTATTATCATGAAATATTATGCTTTGTGGTTATTGTTGAATAATATGTAATTATGTGAATTACTTGATGAGTATGAACTATCACCGAAGTATCAATTTCGACTTTCCGTGGAAGATGGAAAAGATGTGTGATCGAGGAAAATGCCCGTTTGAACCTTAGGAATAGATTAGGATACAAGTGACATGCCACTAGGATGGTTGAGCATCCGAACTCGTTGAGTTGATTCCGAGTTCACTTATCGATGCAAATGTCTGAACTCGTTGAGTTGAGTCCGAGTTCACTTATGGATGCAAATGTCTGAACTCATTGAGTTGAGTCCGAGTTCGTGAGATGTAACTAGTCATCCGAACTTGTTCAGTTGAGTCCGAGTTCACTCATAAATGCGAACGCCCGAGCTCGTTGAGTTGAGTCCGAGTTCTCTTATGGGCGGGTTACATAGTAGCTTGGCTACATATGTGGCACTTATGTGCAAACTTTCCATGTATCCGAATTATATTCCGATGTATTCAACGGGTAAATTTTACTCAAGCGGAGGAATACTCGAGATGAAAGGGACGTATTGGTAAGTGTTGTGAAATGAATACTTTGAACAGGTATGTACTTAACCCTCGGGTTGAAAACTCGATATAACAACAATATGGTAAGATGATAAATGAAAATGTGATATGAATGTCTCGGTGATGATTATGCAAATGATGTTTTATGTTTGCTTATATAGTTATGTTACTTGCTATTTGCATGTGAACTTACTAAGAATTTATGCTTACTCCCTCCTTCTCATTCCTTGTAGTGTTGACAAGCCAGCTCGGAAATTGGAAACGGTCAGAGGCACGCTCACACTATCCGTATACCATCTTGGCATAATGGCTTGTATATTTTGAGTATGGCATGTATAGCATTATAATCATTTTGTGTATATGGTCTTATGATATGGTTATTGAGTGGTATGGAAATACTTGGTAATTATTAGCCATTGGAATGGCTAATTATGATCATATTTGGTGTTATGTATGCTAAATTGCTAGCTAATCCATGGAAACCATGAAATAGGTAAATTTTACCATAAAATAGATTCAGACAACAGTAGTGACGTGAATTTGAAAAATCAGTAAAAATAGTAGAAATGGAATTAAATAATGAATAAGTTATGGAATCGAATCTTGATGAGTCTATTTTCATATGGATGAAGCGAAACAGGTATATGAGCTATATTTTATGAGATGTTTAAATTTTTGTGAAACAGGGCCAGAGCGATTTCTGGATCCCTTGTTCTGACTTTGGAAATTCACCATAAATTTTACAAAGATAATTAGAAGTTATTCTTTATATGTACAGATTCTTTATTGAGTCTAATTTTATTAGAGACAAACAGCAGAGTCATTGAAGCTCTGTATAGGGAGATATCTGATTCGTAATACACAGAGGTTAGAGTAGTTGAACCCTGAAACAGGGAAGACTTTAACTAATAAACTGTACTAATTGCCCTTACCAAAAATTCTAGAAAAAAATTAGTAGATAGATATATGAATCTAGTTTTAGGAAAAATTTACGGAATTGGATTTTGAGGTGCGGAACTTGAGATATTATTTTTAAAGCGACTGTGATGCAGTTAGCCAACTTGTTTGGAAATTTTTAAATGAATTGTATGAGCTGTTTAAGTAATGAATTAAGTCCGTTAACACCTCGTGTTCGACTCCAGAAATGGTCTCAGGTACGGGGCGTTACATTTAGTGGTATCAGAGTAGGTTTAGTCGATTCTCGGACTAACCTAGCATGTGTAAAAGTTTAGCTATACATGCCACTGATCTGTGATAGTGTGATGTCTTCCGACGCGTATGAGTACCGTCTTATTTAGACAGGGTACTCTCCAACCGAGCTGCGCCGACCATGTTCAATGTTATGTGAAGGTATTTGAGTAAAATTATGATTATGATAAGTCTCGGTTCAGAAAAGTATGAATAAAGGTTTATGATACATATGTGATAAATATTCATATTTGCTTAATGCTCATATGATGTAGTGTATGTGGCTTACTTGATAAGATGAACGGAATAAATAGAAAGTAGTAGAGGTATGAATAAAGGTCATAATATTATGATAAGAGTGAAAATGTCCTTGTCTTGATTTGGACGTCAAATGTTGATAAATGTTAATGATATATAATTTTTATGAGATAAAGGATTATAATGAAATGAACTTATCTATGTTAAATTGTTGGACTGAATTATATGATTGTAATGATATGTACATGATGATGAACGAAATGAAAGTTGTGATTGTGATGCAAATATCTATGTTTGTTTGGCCTTATATAATGTCATGAGCATGAATTAATTTAATTAAATGAATGGATAAGTAAAGCTGTCTAGAAAACATAGAATGTATGCATAAGTATATTGTCTAAATGGGACAATAGAAAAATTGGTGTAAACCAACATGAATGAATGACATGATTTTGATGATGTTGCTATGATGATGGGAGTTATGTCATATGTGTATGTATAAGAAAGTCGAGTCAGAGGTCCTACAACCCCTCCCTCTTACCGAAGTGGTACTTATAATGAAATTCATGAGATTTGTATTAAATAAGTTTCCGGTTGAGAACCCAAAGAGTACAGTGATAGAATAATTATAAGTATGATTAGAGATTGAAAATGAGCTGATAAATAAAGTTAGAGCCAGTAAAGTATCGGATTGAAGTAAAGATTCTTGGCGTTATGCACTGTCCCAGTTAGAAAAGGAATTCTCCTTGGTAAACCGAATTACTCAGGTGCAAGGTCGAGAAAAGTGTAAATCGAAATTTATTTAGAACTGGCCTTCTTTAGTGAATGGTTTAATATGAAATTTGTGACGGCAGAACTAGTTGGGGAAATGATAATTGAAATGTGAACTATCTGAGTGTGACAGTTATGACTGGACAGATTTAGCAGTCTCTTTTGAGATGTTCTATGTGTTTACCCGTTCTCAGAAATATTTCTATGGCTATTGATCTTCTGAAGAAATTCTTGTTATATGGGAATGTCTTCTAATTTGGTGTTGGATGAAAGCATTGGTAGTCTGACTGGTTTATAATTTATATTGCTTTATTTCATCGGGTATTCAATTTCATTTCGTCTGATAAGAATTGATGAGAGAATACATATGATATTATGATTCTGTTTCTTCTACTTGATGCTTCATCTGATATATATGTATGGGAAGATATATTGATCTTGTTATATTTGATTTCAGTGGGATTAAATGATGTTTTCTTCCGGACTTTCTTTCTTTGAAGAATTATCGGGGTATTCCGTATTTTCTCTATGAGTTTGGTTTTCGATTCTCCGACATAGTATCGTATCTTGGGTTTCTTTATCTTGGATCTCTTTATTCTGGATTTCTTTATTCTGGGTTTCTCTATCTTGGATTTCTTTATTCGGTTTTCTTGTTATCTTTGTTCCATAATTTGTCAATTACGACTCATGTTCGAAATGGGTTCTTCAGCTCGTGATAATCATATCAAATATGACTATACTTCTAATTTGATCTTGGTAATGTGGTGATTTTAGTATTGGGATTTTTTCTAATTTCTGTGTAAGGATTTGACATCAGTAAAGGAATAGGTGATAAAAGCGTGAGTTTCAGTCGGTATGGTAAATTATTTATTTGAAAGATTTCATGTGACAATTATGTCAGGATTATTTTTCCCAAGTCTGATAATAGAATTTCGTTTTGTACGGATAAAAGAGTAAATAGTTTGAACGAGAAGTGTATATTTATTAGAAAGAGTTGGATATTAGTTAAAATCACTACGAATGATAAGGTTTTCGTCTTGTGAAAGCTGAAAAGTTTATTACATGTTGACAAAGTTTGGATAGATGAGAATATTGGTAACAGAAGCGTCTGAACTAGACTAGTCTACATTGAGTAAAGACTTCCTGACTTTCAGTAATGTACTGTTGTATGAATTGTGATGTGTTTCAAGACAGTGAGGTAATGTGATAGTTTAGAGCATCCGATGTTACATAAAATCAGAGTTGTTAAAGGGGTTAAACCCGAGCATTGGGATCTATCAAAATTATCCTTGTCAGTGTTGATATTGGGATGGAAATGAGAAGGATTATTCTTGAGGCCATATCAGAATTATTTCTATGGCGAAAAGAGGAAAATGTGATGTATCCTATTGTTAAATGTTTGGCGAGATCTATAAATCATATCTGTATTGAATGAATTCCTACATTCAGATTCATGGAATTTCAGGTCTCTTTGATTGCTGGATTTCTTGGAATTCCGGTCTCCATTAAATCAAGTTGAGATCTGGGTTTTATGTCATGATTTCATGGGAAACTGAGAAGGGTTGAAAATTTAAGAACAGTTGAGAGTTGAGACTGTAAGCTTTTAGATCATATGAGAAATTAAAGAGATGTATTGGAGGTACAGCCTATGTGAAAGTTCTTCGGCACCGAATATGAGATTAAAAGTGAAGACCACTTTTCTGGTAAGATTTTCGGGGACGAAAATCCCTAAAGGGGGGAGAGTTGTAATATCCTGATTTTGGGCCTAGTCGGAATAGTGGTTTCGTGACCATAAAATACGAGATAGAAATAATTATTTTATGATTATTTTAAGGTCTATGATATGATTGCATGATTGTGTGAAAATTTCGTGAAGAAATTTTATGCATAAAGTGCTTAAATTGAAATTAGGGACTAAATCGAATAATTTGCAAAACTTGCATTCTAGAAGTTTCTAGTATGAAATTGTTTTGAAATATTAATTAGGAGGTCTTAAATAGAAATTTTACCAATTTCTAAGTCTATGGACAAAAATTGGACATGGATGGAATTTTTGGAAAGTTTAGTAGTAAGGGCATTTTGGTCATTTAGGGGTAAAATGAATTAAAATACAAAATTAAAAGCCAATTTTGCTCATCTTCAACCCCGTGGCCGAATATAGCAAGGAGAAACCATGGCTAGGATTTTTCAAGCTTCCAAGCTCAATTGTAAGTCCATTCTAGCCTCGTTTTTCAAGTTCTTTACGTTTTTGGAGTCCCGATAACTCGATTAAGCTCATGCTAGCAATAATTTAACCTAGGGTTTATATTTGGAAAAATACCCATTGATGAAATTTTTGTATTTTGGTGTTTTATGATAGAATATGATGTTTTAAGTTATGTTAGACAACTTGTGCTACTCGGTTTTAAGCGAAAACTAGCAAAAGGGCTTAATCGGTAAAAATACCTAATAGTCATAAGTACATGTTAGAGTGAGAATTTGATGTTGCCATAGCAAGGGAAAAATGATCAACATGTCATAAAACATAAGAAAATAGGCTGAAGTTTAATTTAAGAGCTTTGGGGCAAAAGTGTAAATATGCAAAAGTTTAGGGGCAAAACTATAATTTTTCCAAAATATGATTTTGGGTCAATTTGAATAATGTGAGTCCTAATTAGACTATATTTTAAATGATAGAGCAAGGAAAACTAAAATTCGGGCTAAAATGGGGAAAATACCAAGTTGTGGACGAAATGGTAAAAGTAGCCATTTTCGCATACGAGGTAAGTTCATGTGTAAATGTAGTAACATAATTGTCATTTTAAGCAATTTAATGTTGTTTATATGATATGATGCTGATTATTATCATGAAATATTATGCTTTGTGGTTATTGTTGAATAATATGTAATTATGTGAATTACTTGATGAGTATGAACTATCACCGAAGTATCAATTTCGATATTCCGTGGAAGATGGCAAAGATGTGTGATCGAGGAAAACGCCCGTTTGAACCTTAGGAATAGATTAGGATACAAGTGACATGCCACTAGGATGGTTGAGCATCCGAACTCGTTGAGTTGAGTCCGAGTTCACTTATGGATGCAAATGTCCGAACTCGTTGAGTTGAGTCCGAGTTCGTGAGATGTAACTAGGCATCCGAACTCGTTGAGTTGAGTCCGAGTTCACTCATGGATGCGAATGCCCAAGCTCGTTGAGTTGAGTCCGAGTTCGCTTATGGGCGGGTTACATAGTAGCTTGGCTACATATGTGGCACTTATGTGCAAACTTTCCATGTATCCGAATTATATTCCGATGTGTTCAACGGGTAAAATTTTACTCAAGCGGAGGAATACTTGAGATGAAAGGGACGTATTGGTAAGTGTTGTGAAATGAATACTTTGAACAGGTATGTACTTAACCCTCGCGTTGAAAACTCGATATAACAACAATATGGTAAGATGATAAATGAAAATGTGATATGAATGTCTCGGTGATGATTATGCAAAAGATGTTTTATGTTTGCTTATACAGTTATGTTACTTGCTACTTGCATGTGAACTTACTAAGCATTTATGCTTACTCCCTCCTTTTCATTCCTTGTAGTGTTGACAAGCCAGCTCAGAAATCGGAAACGGCCGGTGTAACACCCCGAACCCGAGACCGACACCGGAGTCGAACACGAGGTGTTAACAGACTTTAAGCCCCTTAAAAAAAATTTCCCAGACACTGCCAATCTGCGTACTAGTCGCTTTAAAAATCATATCTTGAGTTTCACAACTCGGAATCCAGTTCCGTAAATTTTCCCTGAAACTAGGCTCATATGCCCATCTACATATTTTTTTCTAGAATTTTTGGTCCGGCCAATTAGTACAGTTTATTAGTCAAAATCTCCCATGTTACAGGGATCGACTACCCTGACCTTTGCGCATTACGACTTGGATATATCCCTGTACAGGGCTTCAATACTGATACCGTTTGTTTCTATAGAAACTAGACGCAGAGAGGAATCTATCCATATATGGTATGACTCCTAATTATCTCTGGTTAATTTATAATGAATTTCCAAAGTCGGAACAGGAAATCCAGCTACCGTTCTGGCCCTGTCTCACGAGAACCTGAATATCTCTTAACATACTGTCCGTATGATTGTTTCGTTACTTTCCTATGAAAGTAGATTCATCAAGGTTTGTTTACATAATTTATTCACTATTTAACTCCCTTCCTACTATTTTTAGTGATTTTCCAAATCTACATCACTGCTGCTGTCAGCATCTGCCTTTAAGGTAGACTTTACCTATTTCATGGTTTCCATGATTCAACTAGCCCTTTTTGCATAAATAGCACAATTTATGAAAGTGATTAACCATCCCCATGGCCAATCCTTGTCAAGCATATCCACACCAAATGATTATAACAATATACTCAAACACATATAAGCCATTTTCGCATGGCTATCCAAAATTTATTAAAGTCCAAAGGGTCCACGACCCACAACAAACGGGTAGTCCTATACATGCCATTTCGAAGTTCAACCAAAATTGTACCAAAAGGGGGCTTTGATAGTGTGGGCGACTTTGACCTCAAGATCCCGAGTCCGATAGCTGGAGAACCAAATCTATAAAACAGAGGAGCAATGAAACGGAGTAAGCAATTTATGCTTAGTAAGTTTTGAGCAAGGAATTCCAGCACAACAAAAGTATAGCATTCATATAGCTAAACGGATAATTTCATATGCACAAATTTACGATATCGTACTTGCTTCACATTATCAACCCTTATGTACATACACAAAAGATCAACTCAGCCAAAGGCCGGTAGCTCGTTTATCAACTGAGCGAATACTTATTTGTAAGGGCTCAACTAAATTCAAGCACATACGAAACATACCTCAATGTTGGGATGTTTCGAGAGTATTAACTGGAATTTTACAGCAAGTTCATTCATTCCCAAATCACGTACCTTCGGAATTTAACCGGATATAGCTCCTCGTTCAAATGCCTTCGGGACATAGCCCGATTATAGTAATTCGCACAAATGCCTTCGGGACTTAACCCGGATTTAGTAACTCGCACAAATGCCTTCGGGCTTAGCCCGGAATTAGTATCTCGCACTAATGCCTTCGGGCTTAGCCCGGAATTAGTATCTAGCACAAATGCCTTCGGGCTTAGCCCGAAATTAGTATCTCGCACAAATGCCTTCGGATCTTAGTCCGGATATTGTCACTTAGCACAAGCCTTCGGGACTTAGCCCGGACAGCATTCAAATAACCATGCACATTTAACAATAAATCATGGCCCATTCGTATTTCATTTTCGTTAGCAAAACTCAAACACAAGACATTTATCATTCTTGCAAATTCGGCTCAATAGCCACACAAAGAGCATGATTTTAATTTGCTCAAAACATGATCTAATCACATCATAATTTAAGCTCTTTTACTCAAGAACTTACCTCGGGTGTTTTCGAACGATTCCGATAGCTATTCGACCACTTTTTCCTTCCCTTTATCGGATTTAGTTCCCCTTTGCTCTTGAGCTTAATTAAACAAATAAATTGATTTAATCATTTGAGCATCGAAAAGAGGAACACAAGGCACTTAGCCCATATTTATACATTAGACATTAAAGTCACATATGTACGGAATCATGAATCAAACTCAACATTTTAGCTAATTTTTCCCCCTTGGCCGAATATGCATGTCTATTTTGGGGCCGATTTCAACACTTAATACATTCTACAAGTATGGTCACTTGTATTGACTAAACACCCTTTTGTTTCAAGTTCAAAACTTGGCTAATACACACATATACACACTAGTAAAGCATCCTCTCCCTTTCCATCAATTTAACACATGCATTGCTCATTAACATGCAAAAGTTATATTCAGCCTTACCACACAACTTGCTAGCCGATTCTTCTCCATTTAGCAACCAATGCACATATGTGCTCACTCAAAAATGCTAAAAAGGAGGTTCAAGAATCATCAAGCCACCATCACATGCATCATTAACAAGCTTCATATTTAGCATGCAATGGCATTAACAAAAACTCCACCTAGGCCGAATCTTAACTCATCCTCATGCCTCATCACCACAACATCAAACATCAACCAAGAATGATGCATCCATGGCCGAGTGTCATTTCCATCACATAGCAAGATTTAGACCATGGGCTAGGTAGAACTCAAGCTAACAACTAAAACATGCATGCATCTCATGGAACATCATCAAACATACCTTAGCCTAGCTACATGCATGGCCGAACCTCTTCAACCTTTCTTCTTCCTTCCTCCTTAAAATTTTTGGCCAATGATGAACCAAAGGATGAGCATTTTTTTTTCTTTGTTTTTTCTTTCTAGTTTCGGCTAAATGAAGATGAGAAAGGATGAACAAAAATTTTCTCCTTTCTTTTCTTTAGCTCACGGCAATGGGGGGGGAAACAACTACACACATTTTTTTTTGTATTCATCATACTCCTTTTCATTATTTTATGCCCATGCCCCTTATTTTATTTTTTTCCTACATACCTCACTAGGCCAACATGTTCCCAACATGTTTCCACCCATAGCATGGCCAACCACTAGCTCAAATTTTGGGTAATTTGACATGCAAACCCATCATTTTCACAACATGCATTAATAGACCATTTTAAATTAGCCTATCATATTTTCACCATGTCTCATATCAATCCCTATTTAATAATTTCTCATGCAATTGGAAAAATTGGAGAATGAAACTTCCACATACTCATGTACACACATAATAAGCATAGAATATGGAAATCAATTATTTTTATGACTCGGTTTTGTGGTCCCGAAACCACTTCCCGACTAGGGTCAATTTTGGGCTGTCACAACTCTCCCCTACTTAAGAAATTTTCGTCCCCGAAAATCTTACCGGTAAATAGGTTTGGGTATCGTTCTTTCATCGAGCTCTCAGTTTCCCAAGTAGGTTCCTCGATCCCGTGTTTGAGCCATAACACCTTAACTAACGGAACCCTTTTGTTTCACAACTCTTTCACTTCACGAGCTAGGACACACATCGGTTCTTTTTCATAACTCATATCGGCTTGAATTTCAACCTCTGATGGGCTAATTATATGCGATGGATCAGATCGATAGCGTCGAAGCATCGAAACATGAAGGACGTCGTGAATCTTTTAAGATCAGGGGGCAAAATCAATCTATACGCAACCGGACCAACTCGTTCGGAGATTTCATACGGCCCAATGAATCTCGGGCTCAACTTGCCCTTACGGCCAAACCTGAGTACCTTTTTCCAAGGCGAAACTTTAAGGAACACTTTATCTCCCACCTGATATTCAATGTCCTTTCGTTTCAAATCCGCATACGATTTTTGACGATCTGTGGCTGCTTTCAGACTTTCACGGATTACCTTTACTTTCTGTTCGGCATCATTAATCAAATCAACTCCGAAAATTTTACTTTCACCGAGCTCGGTCCAAAACAATGGTGTACGGCATTTACGACCGTACAAAGCCTCGTAAGGTGCCATCTTAATACTTGATTGAAAACTATTATTGTAAGCGAATTCAATCAAAGGTAAATACCGTTCCCATGAACCACTGAACTCGAGGATGCACCATCTCAACATATCCTCAAGTATCTAAATTATCCGCTCAGATTGGCCATCGGTTTGGGGATGAAAAGTAGTGCTAAAATGCAGCTTGGTACCCAAAGCTTCTTGCAATTTCCTCCAAAATCGCGAGGTGAATCTCGGATCTCTATCCGACACGATAGAAATAGGTACCCCGTGTAATCTCACAATCTGAGAAATGTACAATTCAACTAGTCTATCCAATGAAAAATCCATACACACGGGGATAAAGTGAGCCGACTTAGTCAGTCTATCGACAACAACCCAAATCGCATCCTTCTTACTTGTTGACAATGGCAGCCCGGACACAAAGTCCATTGTGACTCGATCCCATTTCCACTCGGGTATCATGATCGGCTGAAGTAATCCTGAAGGCACTTGATGTTCCCTTTCACTTGTTGACATATTAAACATCTCGAAACAAGGTCGGAGATGTCTCGTTTCATACCATGCCACCAAAACCAACGTTTCAAATCGTTGTACATTTTCGTACTCCTCGGGTGACTTGACATTCGGCTACAATGGGCTTCGTTCAGAATCATCGAAATGAGTTCCGAACTCCTTGGAACACACAAACGACTTCTGAACCTCAAACAATCATCATCATCAATTTGAAACTCCGATTCCTTGTTCGGAGCACACTCAGCTCGTTTTGCAACCAATTCATCATCAACTTTCTGGGCTTCACGAATTTGATGAATCAATAATGGTTTGGCTTTTAATTCAGCAACTAACACATTGTCAGGTAGAACAGACAAATGCACATTCATTGCTCGTAAAGCAACCAATGACTTCCGGCTTAAGGCGTCTGCAACCACATTAGCCTTTCCCGGGTGGTAATCAATGACAAGCTCGTAATCTTTCAACAACTCAAGCCAACGTCTTTTCGCAGATTTAAGTCTCTTTGAGTCATCAAATATTTGAGACTTTTGTGATCCGAAAATACATGGCACTTTTCACCAAATAAGTAATGTCGCCATATTTTTAAAGCAAATACGATGGCAGCTAGTTCAAGATCATGGGTCGGATAATTTTTCTCATGTGGCTTTAATTGTCTCGACGCATAGGCCACAACTCGACCTTCTTGCATCAATACGCAACCCAACCCAAGTAGGGATGCGTCACTATAAATGACAAACTCTTTGCCTGATTCGGGTTGCACTAAAATTGGAGCTTCAGTCAAATGAGTTTTCAGTTGATCGAAACTTTTCTGACATTTCTCCGTCCATTCGAACTTAACATCCTTTTGAAGTAGCTTCGTCATTGGTGTGGCTATCATCGAGAAACCTTTGACAAATCGTCGGTAATAACGGCGAGCCCCAAAAGCTCCGAACTTCGGTAATATTTCTTGGAGGTTTCCAGTTAAGTATGGCTGAAATTTTGCTCGGGTCAACTTGAATACCCGATGCGGATACCACATGACCCAAGAAGCTAACCTCTCTTAACCAGAACTCACACTTACTGAACTTAGCATATAACTGCTTATCCCGCAAAATTTGCAACACCAGTCTCAGGTGCTCAGCATGTTCGGTCTCATCTCTTGAATAGACCAAGATGTCATCAATGAACACAACTATGAACCGATCCAAATATGGTCTAAGATCGATTCATCAAATCCATAAATACCGCAGGGGCATTAGTGAGCCCAAACGGCATCACTAAGAACTCATAGTGACCATATCTCGTTCTGAAGGCAGTTTTGGGTATGTCCGAATCTCGAATTCGCAACTGATAATAGCCCGATCTCAAATCTATTTTTGAGAACATTGAGGCTCCCTTCAGTTGGTCGAACAAATCATCGATACGCGGTAACGGATATTTGTTCTTTATCGTCACTTTATTCAGTTGACGATAGTCAATGCACAACCTCATGGTTCCGTCCTTCTTTTTCACGAACATACTGGTGCACCCCAAGGTGAGAAACTTGGTCGAGCAAAACCTCTATCCGTCAATTCTTGCAACTGAGCTTTCAACTCTTTTAACTCGGTTGGTGCCATACGATACGGAGCTATCGAAATCGGCGTAGTCCCAGGTACAAGCTCAATACCAAACTCTACCTCCCGAACAGGTGGTAAACCCGGTAATTCTTCAGGAAAAACATCCGGGTATTCACAAATCACCGGCACAGATTCGGGTTTCTTTCTAATTCTTTGTCATCCAGTACATACGCAAGGTATGCTTCGCACCCTTTTCTTACATATTTCTGGGCCAACATTGCTGATATTACAGCTGGCATCCCCTCCAAGTCCGTAGACTCAACTCGGATTACTTCGTTATTTGCGCACCTCAAATCAATAGTCTTGCTTTTGCAATTCACAACCGCATCATGCGCGGTCAACCAATCCAAACCAAGAATAACATCAAATTCATCAAACGGCAAAAGCATCAAGTTCGCCGGAAAACAGGAACCTCGAATTTCTAGGGGACATTTCTTACACACTTTGTCGACAAGCACATAACGACCCAAGGGATTTGACACCCGAATTACGAACTCAGTAGACTCAATAGGTAAAGTCTTACTGGATGCTAAGGTTTCACATATGTAAGAATGAGTAGAACCGGGGTCAATCAAAGCAATTACATTAGTATCCAATAGAGTAAAAGTACCGGTAATAACATCAGGCGAAGAAGCATCCTCGCGGGCACGTATAGCATAAGCTCTAGCAGGCGCACGAGCCTCGGATCTGGTCGTAGCATCTCTAGATCCTCTCTGACCACCACCAGCATTGCCCGTATTTCCAGATGGTCTACCTGAGCAGTGGTAGCACCCGGTTTCCCACTCTGATTTACATTCTGTTCAGACAACCTCGGGCAATCTTTAATGAAGTGGTCAACCGATCCGCACTTGTAACAGGAGCGGTCAGGGAATCTACAACTCCCCGAATGCCATTTACCGCAATATCGACATTTCGTTCTGTCTCGACGTTCATTCCCAACACTGGCGACCGAAGTGCCTTGTGTACCCACAGGGGGTCGATCACGATCTCGTCTAAAAAGGCCCGAAGTGCCTCTCGACCAGCCCACATCATCTCAAATTTCTTCGATGCCTGTTGAAGAGACTTTCCCGAAGATCTTTTACGAAACTCTCCAGTTCCCTCATCAACTTTTTGTTTTTCTTTTCTAAGCTCTTCGGCTTTACAAGCTCGCTCGACAAGTACTACGAACTCTCGTATTTCAAGAACGCCAACGAACATTTTTATATCTTCATTCAGCCCATCCTCGAAGCGTTTACACATAATAGCCTCAGACGAAACACATTCCCGAGCGTATCTACTAAGTCTAACAAATTTTCGCTCGTAATCAGTAACTGACATAGAACCTTGCTTAAGCTCAAGAAATTCCTTCCGTTTTTGATCAACAAATCTCTGACTGATATACTTTTTCCGAAACTCAGTTTGGAAAAACTCCCAAGTTACTTGCTCTCGGGCACAACAGAAGTCAGAGTACTCCACCAATAGTAGGCAGAATCGCGTAGCAAGGAGATAGTACACTTTAGGCATTCATCGGGTGTACAAGATAGCTCATCGAGTACCCAGATAGTGTTGTCCAACCAAAATTCAGCTTGCTCGGCATCGTCGCTATCCGTAGCCTTAAATTCAGTAGCCCCATGTTTTGGATTCTGTCAACTGGGGGCTTATTTGACCTTATTTGGTCAGTTACCGGAGGTATTGTAGGTGCGGGGGTGGTATTAGTCGGGAATGGAGGTTGTGGAACAGCCGTATTAGTTCGAATGTATTGGTTGAACCAATCATTCATCACGCTATAGAAAGCTTGTCTAGCTTCCTCATTCGGGTTACTAGCATTAGGTTGAGAGTCCGCCGCGCTGTCCCTTGTGCGGGAGCAAGCGCTACACTCTCAAGATCATCAGCTACCTCTCGGTCGGGATCAGGATCCATTACTATAAATAAACACATTTACAATTGTCAGAAATCACCACACTATCAAGTAATCACATAAAATGGCATGTATAGCTAGACCCAACGCATTACGGTAGTCCTAGAATCGACTAAACCGTAGCTCTGATACCAATCAAATGTAACACCCCGAACCCGAGACCGACACCGGAGTCGAACACGAGGTGTTAACAGACTTTAAGCCCCTTAAAAAAAATTTCCCAGACACTGCCAATCTGAGTACTAGTCGCTTTAAAAATCATATCTTGAGTTTCACAACTCAGAATCTAGTTCCGTAAATTTTTCCTGAAACTAGACTCATATCCCATCTACATATTTTTTCTAGAATTTTTGGTTGGGCCAATTAGTACAGTTTATTAGTCAAAGTCTCCCATGTTACAGGGATCGACTACCCTGACCTTTGCGCATTACGACTTGGATATCTCCCTGTACAGGGCTTCAATACTGATGCCGTTTGTTTCTATAGAAACTAGACTCAGAGAGGAATCTATCCATATATGGTATGACTCCTAATTATCTCTGGTTAATTTATAATGAATTTCCAAAGTCGGAACAGGAAATCCAGAAACCGTTCTGGCCTGTCTCACGAGAACCTGAATATCTCTTAACATACTGTCCGTATGATTGTTTCGTTACTTTCCTATGAAAGTAGATTCATCAAGGTTTGTTTACATAATTTATTCACTATTTAATTCCCTTCCTACTATTTTTAGTGATTTTCCAAATCTACATCACTGCTGCTGTCAGCATCTGCCTTTAAGGTAGACTTTACCTATTTCATGGTTTCCATGATTCAACTAGCCCTTTTTGCATAAATAGCACAATTTATGAAAGTGATTAACCATCCCCATGGCCAATCCTTGTCAAGCATATCCACACCAAATGATTATAACAATATACTCAAACACATATAAGCCATTTTCGCATGGCTATCCAAAATTTATACAAGTCCAAAGGGTCCACGACCCACAACAAACGGGTAGTCCTATACATGCCATTTCGAAGTTCAACCAAAATTGTACCAAAAGGGGGCTTTGATAGTGTGGGCGACTTTGACCTCAAGATCCGAGTCCGATAGCTGGAGAACCAAATCTATAAAACAGAGGAGCAATGAAACGGAGTAAGCAATTTATGCTTAGTAAGTTTTGAGCAAGGAATTCCAGCACAACAAAAGTATAGCATTCATATAGCTAAACGGATAATTTCATATGCACAAATTTACGATATCGTACTTGCTTCACATTATCAACCCTTATGTACATACACAAAAGATCAACTCAGCCAAAGGCCGGTAGCTCGTTTATCAACTGAGCGAATACTTATTTGTAAGGGCTCAACTAAATTCAAGCACATACGAAACATACCTCAATGTTGGGATGTTTCGAGAGTATTAACTGGAATTTTACAGCAAGTTCATTCATTCCCAAATCACGTACCTTCGGAATTTAACCGGATATAGCTCCTCGTTCAAATGCCTTCGGGACATAGCCCGGTTATAGTAATTCGCACAAATGCCTTCGGGACTTAACCCGGATTTAGTAACTCGCACAAATGCCTTCGGCTTACCCGGATTAGTACTCGCACAATGCCTTCGGGCTTACCCGGATTAGTAACTCGCACAAATGCCTTCGGGCTTAGCCCGGAATTAGTATCTCGCACAAATGCCTTCGGATCTTAGTCCGGATATTGTCACTTAGCACAAGCCTTCGGACTTAGCCCGGACAGCATTCAAATAACCATGCACATTTAACAATAAATCATGGCCCATTCGTATTTCATTTTCGTTAGCAAAACTCAAACACAAGACATTTATCATTCTTGCAAATTCGGCTCAATAGCCACACAAAGAGCATGATTTTAATTTGCTCAAAACATGATCTAATCACATCATAATTTAAGCTCTTTTACTCAAGAACTTACCTCGGGTGTTGTCGAACGATTCCGATAGCTATTCGACCACTTTTTCCTTCCCTTTATCGGATTTAGTTCCCCTTTGCTCTTGAGCTTAATTAAACAAATAAATTGATTTAATCATTTGAGCATCGAAAAGAGGAACACAAGGCACTTAGCCCATATTTATACATTAGACATTAAAGTCACATATGTACGGAATCATGAATCAAACTCAACATTTTAGCTAATTTTTCCCCCTTGGCCGAATATGCATGTCTATTTTGGGGCCGATTTCAACACTTAATACATTCTACAAGTATGGTCACTTGTATTGACTAAACACCCTTTTGTTTCAAGTTCAAAACTTGGCTAATACACACATATACACACTAGTAAAGCATCCTCTCCCTTTCCATCAATTTAACACATGCATTGCTCATTAACATGCAAAAGTTATATTCGGCCTTAGCACACAACTTGCTAGCCGATTCTTCTCCATTTAGCAACCAATGCACATATGTGCTCACTCAAAAATGCTAAAAAGGAGGTTCAAGAATCATCAAGCCACCATCACATGCATCATTAACAAGCTTCATATTTAGCATGCAATGGCATTAACACAAACTCCACCTAGGCCGAATCTTAACTCATCCTCATGCCTCATCACCACACATCAAACATCAACCAAGAATGATGCATCCATGGCCGAGTGTCATTTCCATCACATAGCAAGATTTAGACCATGGCTAGGTAGAACTCAAGCTAACAACTAAAACATGCATGCATCTCATGGAACATCATCAAACATACCTTACCTAGCTACATGCATGGCGAACCTCTTCAACCTTCTTCTTCCTTCCTCCTTAAAATTTTGGCCAAGGATGAACAAAGGATGAGCATTTTTTTCTTTGTTTTTTCTTTCTAGTTTCGGCTAAATGAAGATGAGAAAGGATGAACAAAAATTTTCTCCTTTCTTTTCTTTAGCTCACGGCAATGGGGGGAAACAACTACACACATTTTTTTTTGTATTCATATACTCCTTTTCATTATTTTATGCCATGCCCTTATTTTATTTTTTTCCTACATACCTCACTAGGCCAACATGTTCCCAACATGTTCCACCATAGCATGGCCAACCACTAGCTCAAATTTTGGTAATTTGACATGCAAACCCATCATTTTCACACATGATTAATAGACCATTTAAATTAGCCTTCATATTTTCACCATGTCTTATAATCCCTATTTTAATTTTCATGCAATTGGCAAAATGGAGAATGAAACTTCCACATATCATGTACACACATAATAACATAGATATGGAATCAATTTTTTATGACC